>NC_072038.1:2307596-2626096 GCF_027791375.1 Indicator indicator
CACCACCTCCCTGGGCAGCCTCTGCCAATCCCTGTCCACTCCTGCAGCAAGGAAACTTTTCCTCCTCTCCAACCTAACCTTCCCCTGGCACAATTTCAGGTCATTTCCTCTCCTTCTATCACCTGAGACTGGGGAGCAGAGCCCAACCCTCACCTCTCTGCAGCCTTCTCTCAGGAGCTGTAGAGAGCAATGAGGTCTCCCTCAGCCTCCTCTTCTCCAGAGGAGAAGGTGGCAATGAGATGGTTTGGGTGGGTGTGAGCTTGGTGAATAGAAAGCAGGTCACTGAAAACAGACCAAAGCAGCTTCCCTCACACTCCTGCCTCTGTCTCAAACGTCTCTCCTGCCCTGTGTGGTGTGGTGAGCGCAGCACACCTCCCTCAGCCTATCCTTTGGTGTCAGTGGGATGGTGAAGCTCTGCTGGGGCATGAGCCAGCTTTAGCCACTGTCCAATCCACCTGGAGCAACCTGTACCAAGCAAAGTGCTGCCAGTCCCTTTAATGGAGCCTGGAAAAGGCCTTGGGAAGCCATCCCTGGGGCTCCTTCCATGAGCTAATGCTAATAACAACTCGAGGTTGTTCACACCCAAGGTGTGACAAGCTGCCAGACACACTCACAGGGCTCCTGCAAGGAAATGTCACAGACTGCAAGACAAGGCTGTTGTGCTTGAGCATGTCCACAAGCAAAGTAATGTGAAGCTCACTGAGGAACGTGAGGATCTTGGGCCTCTGGAACATCCACAGCACAAGAAAGACCTGGAGCTGCTAGAGAGGGTCCAGAGGAGGTGACAAACATTATCAGGATGGGACTGAGCACTCCTTTGCCTTCCCTGAAGTGAGCAGGATGGGACTGAGCATCCCTTTGCTTTCCCCCTGAAGTGAGCAGGATGGGACTGAGCACCCCTTTGCCTTCCCTGAAGTGAGCAGGATGGGACTGAGCATCCCTTTGCTTTCCCCCTGAAGTGAGCAGGATGGGACTGAGCACCCCTTTGCTTTCCCTGAAGTAAACAGGATGGGACTGAGCACCCCTTTGCTTTCCCTCCTAGACTGAGCAGGATGGGACTGAGCACCCCTTTGCTTTCCTTCCTGAAGTGAGCAGGATGGGACTGAGCACCCCTTTGCTTTCCCATATTCTGCCAGCTCTAAGGCCCCCAACAGATGAAGGACATGGAGCTGCTGGAGAGGGTGCAGAGGAGCTGCTCTGTGTGGTGGCAGTGTTAGTGCCAAGATGAGATCTGCTTTGTCTGCCTGATTCCTGTTTGTCACAGAATCCCAGAATCCTAGAAGATGATCAGAGGGTTGGAGAACCTCCTCTGTGAGGACATACTCAGGGAATTGAGGAATCAGAGAATTCAGCCTGGAGAAGAGAAGGCTCCAAGGAGATCTCAGAGCATCCTTCCAGGACCTGAAGGGTCTCCAGGAGAGCTGGGGAGGGACTTTGGACAAGGGCTGGGAGCACCAGGATGAGGGATGATGGCTTTGAACTGGGAGAGGGGAGATTGAGAGTGGAGATGAGGAAGAAGTTCTTGAGAGTGAGGGTGGGGAGAGACTGGCACAGGTTGCCCAGGGAGGCTGTGGCTGTCCCCTGCCTGGAGGTGTTGAAGGCCAGGCTGGATGAGGCCTTGAGCAAGCTGGGCTGGTGGGAGGTGTCCCTGCCCATGGCAGGGGGTTGGAGCTGGATGCTCTTGAAGGTCCCTTCCAACTCAACCCGTTCTGTGATCTATGATCCAGGTCTGTTCAGTGCTGATGACTGCAGGATCAGATGGTTCAAAGGGATAAAAGAGTTGGAGGCCACAGTGAGGAAGAGGAAGTGCCTGGCAGTGATCTGCAGGACAGCCAACCTCAAGTGGTGGGAGATGTCTCTTCTCATGAAGCACCACAGGCCTGGGTCAGGCCAGGGGGAGTGTAGAGCAGTGGAGGTGCTGTGGGATATTTCTCCCTGAAGAGAGAGCCTCACGTCGTGCAGCTTCTGCCCTCTTAATCCCAAGCTGGTCACCCAGGCACAGCTGGAAATGTTAAATATAGTGGGAAGCAAGGGAGGATTCCTGGGGTCTGCACTCCTTCCAGGCTCAGGACTGATGTCAGATGCTTTTCCTGTCCTCTGGAGCTATTTATAGCTTTGTTTGTGTGGTTGGGACCTAGACGGATCCCAGTGCGCTTCGACCCAGCTGAAATAGCTTGAGTTGGCACGAGGCTTTGGTTGTCTGCTGGAAATGCAAAGGGATGAGCAAGCTTCTGAGGTGCTTGTGCAGCTAGCAGCCAGCCAATGCTCTCTGGGCAGGTGTTGGTTTATAGACATCAGGGCTGAAAGTTGATTTCTTCAAGCCAGCACCGGCAAAGAAAATAATTCAGTGTTGTAGTCTGAAGGGTATCTGCTCTGAGAAAGCTGCAGAGGTGAGGGGAGCCTCAGCAAGGGCAAGTGTAGAGTCCTGCACAAAGGAGGTCAGACACAAGGGGCAAATAACCTCCTGCACCAGTTCAGGTTGAGGGTGGACCTGCTGGAAAGCAGCTCTGGGGAGAAGGACGTGGGAGTGCAGGAGGAGAAATTGTTTGTTGTGAGGGTGCTGGAGGCCTGGAGCAGGCTGCCCAGAGAGGTTGTGGAGTCTCCTTGTGTGGAGAGCTTCCAACCCCCCCTGGGCATTGTGCTCCTGGGCAAGCTGCTGTGGGTGCCCTGCTTGAGTGGGGAGGGACTGGATGATCTCCAGGGGTCCCTTCCAGCCCCATCCTGCTGGGATTCTGGGAAAAGCAGGAATCCAGCAGACAGAGCAGATCTCAGCTCGTCCCTAGCACTGCCCACCACACAGAGCAGTGCCAGGGCAGGACACAGAGCAGTGCCAGGGCAGGATGAGTCTCCAGTGCCTGCTATCACCAGGGTTGCTTGTGCTGGAGCATGGAGGTGATGAGGACCAGGATGAGCTGTCCAGATGATCACAACATCCATGTGGGTCCCACTTGCAGCTCCAGCTGTTAAAGCCCATAGATGCCATCTGTCACCAAGCTGGGGACAGCAGCCTGGACCTGGCAAGGGGTGAGGTGGGGAAAGCAGTGCAGGGGGAGTGAGCAAGGGGGGCACAAAAAAGTGACAAATTGCAGCAGGACGTTTTTTGGATTTCCATTCAGTGTGAGAGGTGTTTGTGATTTTTCCATGTGGAAGGAGGTCCTGGAGCTGACTCAGGTCTTTTCCTTTGGGAAACTCTACCTGTTTGCCCAGCAGGTAATGCCAATCCCTCCTTCCTGAGCACTTTGAATACAAACCTCTGTGAACATCACAGGCTCACAGGATGTTAGGGGTTGGAAGGGACCTCTGGAGATCTTTGATTCCCCTGCCCCTGCCAGAGCAGGACCATAGAATCCAGCACAGGTCACACACAGGTCACCCCTGGCCAGGGGGGGTTGGAAGCTCTCCAGAGCAGGAGACTCCACAACCTCTCTGGGCAGCCTGCTCCAGGGCTCTGGGACCCTTACAGTAAAGAAGTTCCTCCTCATGTTGAGGTGGAACCTCCTGTGCTGCAGTTTCTATCCATTGCTCCTTGTCCTATCCCAGGGCACACCTGAGCAGAGCCTGTCCCTGTCCCTTCCTTCCTGACCCCCAGCCCCCAGACATTGATCAGATCCCTCTCAGCCTTCTCCTCTCCAGACTAACCACCCCCAGGGCTCTCAGCCTCTCCTCCCCAGGCAGTGCTCCAGGCCCTTCAGCATCCTTGGAGCCTCCCTTGGGCTCTCTCCAGCAGATCCCTGTCCCTCCTGAACTGGGGAGCCCAGAACTGGATGCAATATTCCAGGTGAGGTCTCAGCAGGGCAGAGTAGAGAGGGAGGAGAACCTCCCTGGATCTGCTGCCAATGCCCAGCTTCTGCAGACAAAAGCTATGGGGAAAGCTTCACCAAGTCCTTGGGTTGGTGCAAAATGAGATTTTGTGTGTTCCCTGCCAGAGGCACCTGAGCTGCCTTCATATGGCAGGGGATGATGGCAGGGGATGATGGCAGGGGGTGATGGCCTGAAGGACTCTCCTGGACTGGCTCCAGGACTGCTGGTGGGGTGGGATTCATGGATTCACAGATTGCACTGAGTTGGAAGGAACCATCAAAGGTCAATTTCTGCATCCCTGCTGCAGTCAGCAGGGACACTTCCAACTAGAGCAGGCTGCTCAGGGCCACACTGAGCCTGATTTTGAAAGTCTCCAGGGATGGGGCCTCAAACACATCTCTGGGCAACCTGTGCCAGTCTCTCCCCACCCTCACTCTCAAGAACTTCTTCCTCATCTCCACTCTCAATCTCCCCTCTCCCAGCTCAAAGCCATTGTCCCTCATCCTGGCACTCCCAGCCCTTGTCCAAAGTCCCTCCCCAGCTCTCCTGGAGACCCTTCAGGTCCTGGAAGGATGCTCTGAGATCTCCTTGGAGCCTTCTCTTCTCCAGGCTGAATTCTCTGATTCCCCAATTCCCTGAGTATGTCCTCACAGAGGAGGTTCTCCAACCCTCTGATCATCTTCTAGGATTCTGGGATTCTGTGACAAACAGGAATCAGGCAGACAAAGCAGATCTCATCTTGGCACTAACACTGCCACCACACAGAGCAGCTCCTCTGCACCTTCTCCAGCAGCTCCATGTCCTTCATCTGTTGGGGGCCTTAGAGCTGGCAGAGTATGAGGGAAAGCAAAGGGGTGCTCAGTCCCATCCTGCTCACTTCAGGGAAGGCAAAGGGGTGCTCAGTCCCATCCTGCTCAGTCTAGGAGGGAAGGCAAAGGGGTGCTCAGTCCCCTCCTGCTCACTTCCTTGGTCTGCCCTTTGGGTCTCATCCAGCCCAAGCCATTCTATGATTCTGCTCTCTCCTGTGTGCTGATACCGCTGAGAGCCAGGCAGGCTCTGCTCCCTTCCACATTCCCAGGAGCACAGGAGGCAGGTGGCTTTGATTCCATTTACTCTGAGATGTTGTTTCAGTGTAGGTTTGATAAGTAAATGGAAACCAAATGTGGTGTATTAAGGGGAGGCTGCTGGGGCAGCAGGAACTGGCCTGGGGCAGGAGCATTTTTCCAGAGATCCCTTCTGGAATGTTATTCTGAACTCTTTGAAAGGCAAAGGTTTTTAGACTTTGTCTGTTTGGTTAAGTGTCCCTGGGGGGAAGCTGGGTTTAAAATTAGTCCAAGCCTTTCACTTTTTTGAAAGCCTTCCCTAAAATAGTGGATACAAAATTTGGTGGGAATTCTGCGGAGGGCTGGGATCAGCTGAAGCAGACTGCCCAATTGAAATGACATTTGGAGGAAGAATGTGAGGAACCTGCTGTGCTTTCTGCCTGCCAGTGACATAATCAGGGCATGGCAGGGCTGTCTGCTCCTCTGAGCGTGGCCCTGACCCTGCTGCCCTGGTCACCAGTTTCCCTGGCACGGAAGGAGGAGGGCAGCAGCTGGGAGAGAGCTAAAAGAGGGAGCTGCTGGCTGCGGCACGGCACTGCCTGTCCTCCTCTGCTCTGCTCCCTCTGGGCTGACTTCCATCACCCTTCACAGAATCACAGCATTAACCAGCTTGGAAAAGACCTTCCAGATCATCAAGTCCAACCTATTCCCCAACACCATCCAATCAGCTCAGCCATGGCACTGAGTGCCACTTCCAGTCTGGTTTTAAACACTTCCAGGGACGGTGACTCCACCACAGCACATCCCAAAGGTCAAGCTCTCTTTCTGGGAAAAATTTCTTCCTCACATCCAGCCCAAACCTCCTCTGGTGCAGCTTGAGACTGTGTCCTCTCCTTCTGTCACTGCTTGCCTAGGAGAAGAGACCAACCCCCACCTGGCTACAGGGAGCTGTAGAGAGCTATGAGGTCTGCCTTGAGCCTCCTCTTCTCCAGGCTAAACAACCCCAGCTCCTTCAGCAGCTCCTTGTAGGACTTGTGCTCCTTGGAGACGATAACCTAGTGAGCTGGCCAGCAGGTGTGTGGTAGAGCTGTAGCCCACTGATGGGACACCTGGTTGGTTTTCATGCTTGGGAGAGCAGAGGCAGACAGGTTCTGGCCTAAAGGAAACCATAGGAAAGTCATAGATTCATAGAATTGGGTTGGAAGGGACCTTAAAGATCATCCAGTTCCAACCCCCTTGGCATCAGCAAGGACACCTTCCACTAGACCTTGTGGTCCTGGGGACTCTCAGAGCAATGCTGCATGGAGGTCTCCAGCCCAGGGGGTACCTGGCTCATCTTCCAGATGGTCAGATCACTGTAGATGACCAATTACTTTGTGACAGCTCAGGTCACGTCCCTGAAGGCCCTACTTCTAGCAGGGGCTGTGTCACCCTGCCTTCACCTAAGTCCAGTGGAGGGAGACACCTCCTGGGGCTGCTGCCTTCCCCATGGCTGTCAGATGTGCCCATTGCTCAGGGCTGTCTGAGTGTCTGCTCTGTGCCCTGTTCTCCAGGTGGGGAAGGCTTCTCCTAGGCAGTACAGCCCCCCCAGGAGCTTCTCCCTGCTTGGTGGTGAGCTGTGAAGGTTCAAAATATGCTCCAGAAACATCTGGGGCCTTCCCAACCCCAGCATCTGATTTCCTGGAGGCAGGGGGGTTGGACTGGGTGATCTTTCGAGGTCCCTCCTAGCCCCTGGCGTTCTGTGACTTTGTCACTTGGGGAGATAAAGTCTCCCTCACACACCTCAGGTTCCTCTCAGCATAGCTGGGAGATAAGGGCTGAGGGATGCTGGCTCCTGCTTGCTGTGAAGCTCTGAGGATGTGGAGGAGAGGCCCCTGTGGGCAGCCACCTCTGCTATCACTGTGCCAGGTGTCAGTGTGCTGGGAGCAACCAGTCCCAGACAGAGATTAGCCAAATGTGTCTCCCGCTGAGCTCTTGGGCTCTGCAGGCTCTGCTTGAAAACACACAATGGGAAAGGATTTGGAGCTGAGATAGGGCTGACCTAAGGACCTCCCTATCAGCAGCCCCAGCAGCCATCCCAGATGGGGTTCTTCCCAAGAGGAGAGCTGATAGCAGCTGGGGAGGGACTGTCCTGCCACCACAGACCCCAGCTGAGTGCTGGGGTGCAGGGCATGAGAGTGTCCTTTGCAGTCTGCTGCCTGAGCCCTGAGGCGTGCCAGAGACAGCCCCTTCAGGGCAGCAACTTGGCAAGGTGGTGATGCCTTGGGAGGAGCAGAGCTGGGTTGTGCAGAATGCACCTGAGCTGGAGGGCACCCAAATGCCTGGGGAAGTTGCTTCAGGAAGAGGCAGAGACACTTCTCTCCCCACGAGCAGGGCTGCAGAGGTTAGCCCTGTCCTGCAGCCTCCTGCAGGCCTGTGGAGCATGGGAGCAGAGCCTGTGAGCAGGGGAGCTCAAAGGATGTGGGAGCAGGCAAGAGAGGAGTCAGGGTGTGGAGAGCAGCAGAGAGCAAGGGGGGATCAGGGAGGAGCCAAGAGTGCCACATGCAGACTGCAGATGTGCAGGGCCACTACAGGGCACCTTGGAGAAAGCACTTTGGGAGACAAGCACTGGTTGGCACTGTGGGTCAGGGCACAAGAGTCTGTCACCCCCCAGCTCAGGGAAGTCCCCCTCCAGCAAGTCACTTCCTGGCCTCATTCCCCACCCCCAGGGGTTTCACTGAGGTGCTGAATTCCTTGGGATGGGGGTGGCCCTCTCATGCTCTGCAGAGCTCACATCCAGCTGCCTCTCCCTCCTCTTACCTCACTGCAGATGGCATTTGTCTGGCATCTGTGGCTGCTGCCTGGCTGGACCATGCCCAATCTGCAGGCTGTGGGGCAGCCAGGCACAGCACACACAGGTTCTGGGCAGGACCAACCTATGGATCCCTGGAACACAGCTGGTGTGGGGCCCATTGCTAGTGGCACTGAAAAATGGCATTCCTCCTGGTACCCACATTTGCATGCCAAGCTAAACTTTCTTGTCCTTTCCAGAGATATTTATAGATGGGAATCTTGACAAGAATGAGTTTCTGTTTGGGAAGGAATAGTTTGGCTTGCTGGTGACTGTGGGGTGTGTGTGTCCACACTCAAAGGTGTGAGCCAGTGACAAAAACCTCACCTAAAGAATGTGACAAGTGAATCCCTAGGGGGGGAGTGGGGAGGAAAAATGGGACAGGCTTCAGGCTGGATGCTGAAAAACTTCACACAAGCAAACAGCCTCCTGGAGAGCCAAGGAGAAAGGGCAGGCACTGGCAGTGGGGCTGGCAGGGTCTCATGGCAGCCTGGCACTGGTGTGTGCTGGGAGGGAGCAGAGCAGGGATCACAGGGCAGACCTTGGATCATAGAACCACAGAATGGCTCAGGCTGGAAGGCAGCTCAGAGGTTAACTACTCCAAGTTCCCTGCTGTGGGCTGGGACACCTCTCAACTAGCTCAGGTTGCTCAAGGCCTGCACAGCCTCCCTGGGCAGCCTGTGCCAGACTCTCACCACCCTCACACTGAAGAACTTCTTCCTCAGCTCCACTCTAACCCTGCTCTGCCTCAGCTTCAAACCATTCCCCCTTGACCTGTCTCTAGACACTCTCAGGAAGTCTCTCTGCAGCCTTCCTGCAGGATCCCTTCAGGTCCTGGCAGGCAGCTCTAAGGTCCCCCTGGAGTCTTCTCTTCTCCATGCTGAACACCCTCAGCTCCCTCAGCCCGGTGCTCCAGGGTTGGTGTTTCAGCCCTTGGATCATCTTTGTGGCCTCCTCTGGACTCTCTCCAGCAGCTCTGTGTCCTCCTCCTGCTGGGGACAGCAGAACTGGAGGCAGGATTGGAGGTGAGGTCTGAGCAGAGCAGAGCCAAGGGGCAGAATCTCCTCTCCTGCCCTGCTGCCCACACTCCTCTGGCTGCAGCCCAGCAGGAGGGCACTGCTGGCTCCTGGGGAGCTGCTCAGCACCCAACACCCCCAAGCCTCTTTCTTCAGGGCTGCTCTCAGCCCACTCTGCACCCAGCCTGGATTTGTGCCTGGGGTTGGTCCAACCCAGATTGCTTCCACTGCAGCCTGCTTGCACTCCTCTGGAGCAGCAGATCCCTAAGTCCAGTGCTTTCCAGAAAGGAATTGGTTATGAAGTTGTCCTCAGTCAGACTCAGGAATGCCTCTGGAAGGCAGACACCTGAGCTGCTGTTGGCTGGAGACACAAACCATTCCTGCATGGGAAGAAAGATCTCTCTCAGCAGCCTTACTGAAGGGTGTCCCCACTGCCACAGTGCTGAAGGGGACAGCCAGTGGACACGATGGGAATGACCACACCTGCAGGAGCAAGCCCTGGGAACACACAATGACAAGCATGTCCCACAGCCCTTCCTCTCAGCCTCACCTCCATGTCCTGGATCACAGAATCACAGGATGGGAGGGATTGGAAGGCATCCCTGGAGATCATCAAGTCCAACCCCCCTGCCACAGCAGGGCCACCTAGAGAAGGTCACACAAGAACATGTCCAGGTGGGTTTTGAATGTCTCCAGGGATGGAGGCTCCCTGGGGAGGCTGCTCCAGGGCTCTGTCACCCTTTGTTGCAATTTGAAGGGGGAACTTCAGCCTAGATCCTGGCTGCAAAGACTGAAAGTAGAAAAAATGACCATTGGGTGTAAAGGGAAAATAATGCTGAGGTCTGTAGAATTCATTGGATTGCCAATGGGATACAGAGCAGAGGCAGAAACTTCTTCTGTCACTTCTGCTTGCAACTTTCCTCTCTCTCTCCCATGGCCCTGCCACAGGTATCTCTGTTTTGACTCCTGTGTGAGGTAACAGAAAGGAGGGAGGGAGTGGGGGAAGAGCTGAAGGGGTCTCCTGGATCCATCCAGGGGGTCTGAAGAGTTTCTGTTTAGTGCATATCATAGAATAATAGAATCACCCAGGTTGGAAGAGACCTCCAAGATCCTCCAGTCCAACCTATCACCTAGCCCTATCCAATCAACTAGACTATGGCACTAAGTGCCTCATCCAGGCTTCTCTTGAACATCTCCAGGGATGATGACTCCACCACCTTGCTGGGCAGCACATTCCAATGGGCAATCACTCTCTCTGTGAAGAACTTCCTCCTAACATCCAGCCCAGACCTCCCCTGGCACAGTTTGAGACTGTCCCCTCGTTCTGCTGCTGGTTGCCTGGAAGAAGAGACCAACCCCCACCTGGCTACAACCTCCCCTCAGGTAGCTGTAGACAGCAATGAGGTCTCCCCTGAGCCTCCTCTTCTCCAGGCTAAACATCCCCAGCTCCCTCAGCCTCTCCTCACAGGCCTGTGCTCCGGACCCCTCACCAGCTTTGTTGCCTCTGGACACGTTCCACTACCTCAACATCTCTCTTGGACTGAGGAGCCCAGAACTGGACACAGGACTCAAGGTGTGGCCTGACCAGTGCTGAGCACAGGGGAAAGAAGAACCTCCCTTGTCCTGCTGGCCACACTATTGCTGATCCAGACCAGGATGCCATTGGCTCTCCTGGCCACCTGGGCACACTGCTAGCTCCTGTTCAGCTGCTGTCACCCAGCACCCTCAGGTCCCTCTCTGCCTGGCTGCTCTCCAGCCACTCTGTCCCCAGCCTGTAGCTCTGCTTGGGGTTGTGGTGGCCCTGCCCTTAGCCTTGTTAAATCTCATCCCATTGGCCTCTGCCCATCCAGGCAGCCTGACAAGGTCCCTCTGCAGAGCCTCCTACCCTCCAACAGATCAACACCTGCTCCTAACTTGGTGTCATCTGCAAACTTACTGATGATGGACTCAATTCCCTCAGTTCCTGACCCATTTCAGAGTGAATCTCTCCAAACCACGAGCTGCCAGCTTTGTCAGGAGCTTCTTGTGGCAGACAGTGTCAAAGGCTTTGCTGAAGTCCAGGCAGACTACATCCACAGCCTGCTCTGCATTCACCAGGCAGTAGCCTGATCATAAAAGCAGATCAGGTTGGTCAGGTTGTGCTACATATCCATGTAGTACATCTATTGTATATTTGATACCTGTTCATTGCATTTCATATTTGTGGATTGTAGTTTGCTTGTAACTAGAGCTTCATTTATATCCCAGACTGAGCTGCTCTGGCAATTTTATTTTGGGGGTAGTTTTCTCCAAATCAGTTGCGGGAGGGGAGGTTATTTCAACCCACCACACCCTTGAAGTACAGATGAACTCCATGTTCAGATGAACTTCTGATTCCAGTTTGTGCTCATTGCCCCTTGTCCTGCCACTGGGCACTGAACAGAGCCTGGCCCCATGCTCCTGACACCCACCCTTGAGCAACATTGATGAAATCCTCCTCAGCCTGTTGTTCTCCAGACTAAGAGGCCCCAACCCTCTCAGTCCTTCCTTACAAGGGAGGTGTTGCAGTCCCCTCAACATCTCTGTAGCTCTTTGCTGTACCCTCTCCAGCAGTGGTTGGGTGACTTTACATTCTCCAGATCCTGAACACATCCATGCACTCTACCTCCCAGTGCCTGCAGTCCACCAGCCTGCATGCTGGGGCTGGAACATGCTTCAAAGTCTCTACAGCCAGAATTGTCCTCCAGAAGGCAGTTCCAGGGCACTCTGAAGGCAGCAGTAAGAGCTGACAAAAGGCAGTGCAGAAATGTTGAAGGCAACCAAAGAGTACCCAAAGCTCTGCCTGATCCTCTGCTGGTCTCAGCAAGCAGAGAGCTGCATCACCACTCCTGAGATGCCTGGTGGACAGTTCCCAGCCCTTCTTGGCTGCACGCCAAATGACCAAGGGGGGGGGGAAAAAATCTCTACTACAGCCTGGGAGAAAAGAAAGAGATTTGTGTTTGTCTGCTTGGGAAAGTGTAATGACATCAGCTGGGGTGGAGAGGAAATCATGGAGATTCCCCTCCCCAGGGAACAAAGGAAAGAGACTCATCTGCTTCCAAGTGCTTTGGCTGTCAGTTGTACATGGAGTAACTAAGCAAGGAACAAACAGTGCAGAAAAGACAGAGGTGTGAGGAGCACTGCTTGGAAGCCCAGCAGAAGGAAAGGAATCACAGAATCACAGAATTGTCAGGGCTGGAAGGGACCTCAAGGATCATCCAGTGCCAACCCCTGCCATGGGCAGGGACACCTCACACTACAGCAGGTTGCTCACAGCCACATCCAGCCTGGCTGCAAAAACCTCCAGGGATGAGGCTTCCAACACCTCCCTGGGCAACCTGTGCCAGTGTCTCACCACCCTCATGGGGAAGAACTTCTTCCTAACATCCAATCTGAATCTCCCCACTTCTAGTTTTGCTCCATTCCCCCCAGTCCTATCACTCCTTGACACCCTCCAAAGTCCCTCCCCAGCTTTCTTGGAGCCCCCTTCAGATCCTGGAAGGCCACAAGAAGATCTCCTGGGAGCCTTCTCCTCTCCAGACTGCACAACCCCAACTCTCTCAGTCTGTCCTCATAGGAGAGCAGCTCCAGTCCTCTGCTCATCCTCATGGCCCTTCTCTGGACACCTTCCAGCATGTCCAGATCCCTCTTGTAATAGAGGCTCCAGAACTGGACACAGAGCTCCAGCTGTGGTCTCACAGAGTGGAGCAGAGGGGGAGAATCCCCTCCCTGGCCCTGCTGGCCACACTTCTCTTGCTGCAGCCCAGGCTCTGCTTGGCTCTCTGGGCTGCAAGTGCTCACTGCTGGCTCCTGCTGAGCTTCTCCTCCCCCCAGCACTCCCAAGGCCTTTTCTTCAGGGCTGCTCTCCAGCCAGTCCCTGCCCAGCCTTCCTTTCAGGCAGACAGGAGCCAGCTTTGGCCAAGATTTGCTGCTGCCTGGGGATATTTGAAGCAGTTCATAGATTCCCAGAGTGGTTTGGGTTGGAAGGGACCTTCAAGATCATCCAGCTCCAACCCCCTGCCATGGGCAGGGACACCTCCCACCAGCCCAGCTTGCTCAAGGCCTCATCCAGCCTGGCCTTCAACACCTCCAGGCAGGGGACAGCCACAGCCTCCCTGGGCAACCTGTGCCAGTCTCTCCCCACCCTCACTCTCAACAATTTCTTTCCCATCTCCACTCTCCATCTCCCCTCTCCCAGCTCAAAGCCATTGTCCCTCATCCTGGCACTCCCAGCCCTTGTCCAAAGTCCCTCCCCAGCTCTCCTGGAGTCCTTCAGGTCCTGGAAGGCTGCTCTGAGGTCTCCCTGGAGCCTTCTCTTCTCCAGGCTGAACAGTCCCAACTCTCCCAGCCTGTCCCCATAGGGGACAGTTGCCTCATGCCTGTGGTTAGGTCTGACTGTCTGTCCAGAGAAGGCAGTGCAGCTTCTCACCTTCAACCATTTCCATTCATTCTTCTCTCTTTGCCATTTCTTTCTGGCCTACCATAAAACTTTGTGACTTCAGTAAATACCTCAAGGATCATGGAAAGAGCTAAGAGAACCAGTGGCATCCTTCCTGATGAGCTTCCTGCTTGGCTTTAGCTAGAATTGGGTGTTTATGGTTGTGGTCAGCACCTCACAGCTTTTAGCACAAGAAGATCAGGGTCCACAGCTGGTGCCACCACACCTGGTGCCACCTCACATCATTAGGTACAGCAGCAGTATGGGGAGGGACTTTTTAGGGTGTCAGGGAGTGAAAGGACTGGGGGGCATGGAGCAAAGCTAGAAGTGGGGAGATTCAGATTGTATGTCAGGAAGAAGTTTGTCACCATGAAGGTGGTGAGACACTGGCACAGGTTGCCCAGGGAGGTGATGGAAGCCTCATCCCTGGAGGTTCCAGGCTGGATGTGGCTGTGAGCAACCTGATATAGTGTGAGGTGTCCCTGCCCTTGGAAGGGGGGTTGGGACTCAATGATCCTTGAGGTCCCTTCCAACCCTGGCAATTGATTCTATGATTCTATCCCCAGGGCTGCTGACACAGCCTGAGAACAGCCAGTCCCTGGCAGCAGGCACCACCCCTGCCTGGAGATGCTAAGGGTGATGGTGCTCCTCAGAGGCCACAGCAAATCTGGCCCAGCATGCCCTTGCTCTACAGCCACCAAGCTGTCACCTGGGGCTGCTGCTGCTCCTCCCCATGAAAGGCAGCCAGTTTGAAGCAGTCTGCGCAGTGGTGACCCTGCTTTTCCCCAGCAGCAATCACACAGGCATGAGCCAAGGACACCCTGCAGGTGCTGGTGCCTTTGGATCACCTCCCCAGGACAAGCAGTGGGGTTGGGCTTCCCCCAGCTGCTCTGGCAGGACAGTAAAGGCAGCCGGCAGCAGTGCTCACCACATCTCACAACAGCCTCCTGCACTGCTCCTCCCACCCAGCCAAAGCACCCTCAGGACTCCATGCACTGGAGGATGGTGCTGATGGCTGAGGAGCACAGAATCACAGAATTGCAGGGGCTGGAAGGGACCTCCAAAGCTCATCCAGTCCAACCCCCCTGCCAGAGCAGGGTCACCTACACCAGATTACACAGGATCACATCCAGGTGAGTTTTGAACATCCCCGAAGAGATGGGAATCCTCAAGAGATTCCACAACCCCCCTGGGCAGCCTGTCCCAGGGCTCTGTCACCCTCACAGGGAAAAAATTGTTCCTCATATTTACCTGAAACTTCCTCTGCCTCAGCTTCCACCACTGCCCCTTGTGCTGTCCTTGGGCATCACCCAGCAGAGCCTGGCTCTGGGCACTCCCCCTGCACTTCTTTATCAACATTGATGAGGTCACCTCTCAGGCTCCTCCTCTCCAAGCTACAGAGCCCTCAGCTCCCTCAGGCTCTCCTCATATGGAAGATGTTTCACTGCCTTCAGCATCCTCATGGCTCTGTGCTGGACTCTCTCAAGCAGGTCCCTGATGCTGCAGGGCTAGAGCCCCCAGCTGCAGCTCTGCCTGGGGCTGTGCTCAGCTGGGCACTTGTGTCTCTCATACCTTTTGCACCTCTGCTCCAGACAGATCCTTCAATCACAGGTCTCAGACTGCCAGGCTGGAAGGGACCCCAGGGACCATCTGCTCCAACCTCTCCAGGTCACAGCCCAGTTGCTGCTGGCCCAGCACCCTGTCAGGCTGAGCCTTCCAACTGTCCAGTGCAGGGACTCCACCACTTCCCTGGGGAGATGATTCCAGTGTCTAGCTGTGCCCATGGGAAACATTTTCCTCTGGAGCCCAGTGGGAATGTCCCCAGCAGTACCTTGTCCCCTGCAGCCCTTGGCTTTGCCATGGGACTCCTTGTACCAAGGGAGTCTCCATGCTGCTGGTGGCCTCCCTTCATGTCCTGCTCCATGGCAGTAAGGTCTGCCCTGAGCCTTCTCTTCTGCAGGCTGAACAACCTCATCTCTCTCAGCCTTCCCTCACATGGCAGAGGGCTTCCAGGCCTCTGATCCTTCAAACACAGCTCCAGCAGATTCTGCCTGCAGGTCTGCAGATCGCAGCACTTGCAGCAGGAATGTGCCACAGAGATGGGCACAACCCAATCCAGCTGCTGCACAGCCACTGCCCAGCAGGTCACACCCCTGTGCACTGTGCTGCAGGCAGCCCAGGAGGAGCACAGCACCTCCAGGTCTTACACTGTGTCCTCACCATGACCCTCTCCTTGCAGCACCTTCCCTGTGCTGCATTTGTCAGCTGCCATGGGAAAGGACAGAAGCCCTGTGCCATGTGAGGTGGGCATGTGGCACTGGGCTCTTCCCAGCACACCAGTCCCAGTTCTGCACTCTGGGGTCTGGGCAGGCTTGTGGAGGGACATCTCCTGGTGCCTCCACACCCCCTAACTGCAACCTGCTCTGCCAGCTGCGTGCTGCTGGTGGTGATTTGAGTGCAGAGCAGCCAGACACCTACAGATTAGCTTCCCACCAGGGCCATCAATGTCTTCTGATGGCAGCCACAGGGGCATGGTGCCAGGTGCCCGGTGATGATGATGATGATGATGATGATGATCTGAACTGCTGGCTTCAGGCTCTCCTTTCCCAGGTTCCTCACTAGCTGTGCCACTCTTGCTCTACACATCCCACTGCATTTCCAGTGACTGCAACAAGCAGAGCAAGGCTAAGGCTGCAGCCAGCCTGGTGGGGCCAGAGCTTTGAGACTGAGTTGCCAAGCTGCCTCCTTCTTCATGAGCTCCATGGAGACAGAGGATCCTCAAGTACAAAATCATAGAATCAAAGAATCACAGAATCAGTCAGGGTTGGAAGGGACCACAGGGATCATCCAGTTCCAACCCCCCTGCCATGCCCAGGGACACCTCACACTACATCACGCTGGCCAGAGCCTCATCCAGCCTGGCCTTGAACACCTCCAGGGATGGGACCTCAACCACCTCCCTGGACAACCCATTCCAGGCTCTCACCACTCTCATGGGGAAGAACTTCTTCCTCACATCCAGTCTGAATTTCCCCACTTCCAGCTTTGTTCCATTCCCCCCAGTCCTATCACCACCTGATAGCCTAAAAAGTCCCTCCCCAGCTTTCTTGGAGCCCCCTTCAGACACTGGAAGGCCACAAGAAGGTCTCCTGGGAGCCTTCTCCTCTCCAGACTGAACAGCCCCAACTCTTTCAGTCTGTTCTCATAGCAGAGCAGCTCCAGCCCTCTGCTCATCCTGGTGGCCCTTCTCTGGACACCTTCCAGCACCTCCAGATCCCTCTTGTAACAGAGGCTCCAGAACTGGACACAGAGCTCCAGCTGTGGTCTCACCAGAGTGGAGCAGAGGGGCAGAATCACCTCCCTCGACCTGCTGGCCACACTTCTCTTGCTGCAGCCCAGGCTCTGCTTGGCTCTCTGGGCTGCAAGTGCACACTGACAGCTCCTGTTGAGCTTCTCATCCCCCAGCACCCCCAAGGCCTTTTCTTCAGGGCTGCTCTCCAGCCAGTCCCTGCCCAGCCTGGATGTGTGATGATTTCGATAAACGCAGGAGATTCAGGGTGAGCCAGGGTGGGACCCAGCAGGTTGGCCAAATGAGGTACCCTTGGCCCAGTGTGCCCTGGCTGGGAGGTGTCTTCTTCAGACTTGCTCTCCAAAGGAGGAGACTTCACTTGGGAGAGGCAAATAGGAAGGGATGTGGAAGCTCAGATGAGAATGGACACAGCTCCTCACAGTCTCCATTTCATGTTCCCTCTCCTCTGTCCCCAGAGGGTTGGGCATCTCAGACAATAGACACAGGAAAGCCATAGTTGGAGCAGCCCTTTGGGGTAAAGCAGCCCTGGAAGAGGGAGTCCAAGATGCCAGCTTCCCAAGCAAGCTAATGCCCAGCAGCAGCTCTGGAATGCATTCCTTGCTATGCTCCTAATCCCAGCTTTTATGGCTCTGTATTTTGGTAGCTATTTCTAATATCACAAATATTTGCCTTTCCCTGATTTCCTGAGATCCCTGGCACAGTCCCAGCTGCCCTCTGCTCATGGTGCCATCTCAGAGGGCACACTCAGCTGGGTGGGGAACCACACAGAGCAGTCACAGAGTCACAGAACTGTCAGGGTTGGAAAGGACCTCAAAGATCATCCAGTTCCAAGCCCCTGCCATGGGCAGTCCTTCAGCCCCTTGGAGGATCTCTGCCAGGCTTGTGGTGGGGAGTCCCATGATGCAGGACTCATCTCCAACCCATCTGGCAGAGGCCCATCTGAATGTTACCCTCTTCACCCACAAACACTGGCAGCAGGAAAGCCTGGGGCCAAAGGCAGGTCCTGACCCTGTCCTTCAAACGTAGCTCCAGGCTGTTGGCTCTGAGCCCTCTCCTGCTCTGAGCTGGGCCAGCCTCCTCCTGTGGAAGATCAGGTCATGGAAGCCAGCCTCTGGCCAGCAGGGAGTGATGCACTTGTGGGAAGGAGGTGACTGAATCCCTTCTGAGGTGATCTGACACCAGAACTGGAGCTCCACTGCTCCCCCAGTGAACATACAGCAGCTGTCACCTGGCCCTGTTCTGCTCTGGACCCTGCCCTTGGGTCTCCAGGCTGGGGTGCTCAGCCAGATCTGCCAGGAACCACCTACATGAGTACCCCCTGGCTCAGGACATGATCAGAGAGTCATAGAAGGGGTTGGGTTGGAAGGGACCTTCAAGATCATCCAATTCCAACCCCCTGCCATGGGCAGGGACACCTCCCACCAGCCCAGCTTGCTCAAGGCCTCATCCAGCCTGGCCTGGAACAGCCTCCCTGGGCAACCTGTGCCAGTCTCTCCCCACCCTCACACTGCCAACAATTTCTTCCTCCTCTCCACTCTCCATCTCCCCTCTCCCAGCTCAAAGCCATTGTCCCTCATCCTGGCACTCCCAGCCCTTGTCCAAAGTCCCTCCCCAGCTCTCCTGGAGCCCTTCAGCTACTGGAAGGCTGCTCTGAGGTCTCCCTGGAGCTTTCTCTTCTCCAGCCTGAACAGCCCCAACTCTCCCAGCCTGTGCCCACAGCAGAGCTTCTCCAGCCCTCTGCTCATCCTCATGGCCTCCTCTGGAGTCTCTCCAGCAGCTCCAGGTCCTTCTTGTGCTGGGGGCCCCAGAGCTGGAGGCAGTGCTGCAGGTGGGGTGTGAGCAGAGCAGAGCAGAGGGGCAGAATCCCCTCCCTGTGCTGCTGCTCTCCCTGCTCTGGATGCAGCTCAGCACACAGCTGGCTCTGGGCTGCCAGGGACCATTGCTGGCTCCTGGGGACTTTGTCATCAACCCTGCCCCGAGTCCTTCTAGCAGGTGAGACCTAGGAGGATGTAAGCCTCAGCTCTCAACACAGGGGTGTTTTGCAAGCTGTGGATCCCCTGGGCAGCATCTGGCTGTGGGAGCTCTGTGAGCCCTGAGAGCAGAGCCAGTGTGGCTGATGGCCCTGGGGGGGAGTTGTGGCTGCTCCTCCATCCTCCCTCACCAATCTGTGCTCCCATCTGCAGGCTGTGCAGCAGCTGCCTGGCACATCCCCCACGAGCCCTGCCTGCTCCTGCAGCTCCAGCTGGGGGAGGATTCCCCTCAGCAGCATCCCTACAGCCCTGGGAGCAGCAGCTGGCAGGGACTGGTGTGTGCTGTCCCCATTTGTCCTGCCCTGTGGACAGGCAGCAGATGTGGCTGCCTTGGGCTGTGTAGGAGCCCAGAGGACCCTGCAGCAGGACTGGTGATGCACCATGGCAAGTGAGTCCTGCAGCCGAAGTCACAGCTCTCAGATATTGGAGTGCCTGTTGGTGCCAGGCCGTCAGGAGGGCACTGTGGCCAGAGGAGGGGTGAGAGGAGGAACAGCTGTCCAAGGCTTTTGATACTGTCTCCCTTAACAGCCTCCCAGGGGAGCTCAGGAATGTGGGTTACAAGAGTGGGCAGTGAGGTGAGCTGAGAACTGGCTGGAGGACAGAGCTCAGAGGGTTGTGGTCAGAGGTGCAGGGTCTAGTAGGAGGCCTGTAGCTCACAGTGCTCCTCAGGGGTCAGGACTGGGTTCAGTCTTGTTCAGTGTCTTCAGTGACCTGAAGGGACAGAGTGGAGTCTCTGATGATGATCCAAACTGGGAGCAGTGGCTGACACCCCCCAGGCTGTGCTGCCATCCAGTGAGACCTGACCAGGCTGAGAGCTGGGCAGAGGAACCTCAAGAAGGTCAATCAGGGCAAGGGTAAGGTCCCGCCCCTGGGGAGGAACAACCTCTTGCAGCAGGACTGCTGAGGGGGGACCTGCTGGGAAGAGCTCTGTGGAGAAGGACCTGGGAGTGCTGGGGGACAACAAATTCCCCATGAGGCAGCAATGTGCCCTCATGTGCCAGTGGGGTCTTGATGGGATGCATCAAGAAGAGTGTGGCCAGCAGGACAAGGGAGGTTCTCCTCCCCCTCTACTCTGCCTTAGTGAGACCACATCTGGAGTCCTGGGTCCAGTTCTGGGCTCCCCAGTTCCAGAGGGACAGGGAACTGCTGGAGAGAGTCCAGGGGAGGCTGCAAAGCTGCTGAGGGGCCTGGAGCAGCTCTGTGAGGAGCAAAGGCTGAGAGCCCTGGGGCTGAGAGCCTGCAGAAGAGCAGCCCCAGAGGGCATCTCAGCAATGCTGAATGGTGGGGATCTGAAACCTTTCTTGTAGAAATACTATTCCCAGTTCTCAAACAGCAGAGATGTGCAGCACTGAGCCCTTCAGACATGTGCTCTGTGCTTACCTGCCCTCCTCACCTGCAGCCTGCCTCACCCCAAGCCTGCCTTCCTGGCCCAAACCCATCTCAAGACCAAAGCACTTCTGAATTAGGAGATCTCTCTATGTGGTCAGGAGCCTCATCCTGCTCTAGGAAGCTCCTGGAGTGGGTTTCCTGCCCCTTAGAGATGCTGTCAGAGCTGCCCGTGGCTTCCCTCCCCAGGCAGTGTCAGTACCACTGCCACCCTGACAGCCACAGTCCTCTGCTTGAGCAGAGCTCATCCCAAAGAGGTCACACAGCAGTTCCTGGGAACTCTCACAGCACTTCTTGGGAAAGCTGAGCCTGAGCCCAGCACTGGAGAGGAGCTCTTCACCACCTCTGCTCCAGCAGGAGTGCAGGAGGAGTCTGGGAAAACAGACTGAGGCATTTTCCAGGGGAGATGCTATGTCCTGGTGTTGCTGGGACAGACTGCAAGGCCAGTCCCCAACTGCAGGTTGTTAGTCTGCAGCTGAGCTGCAGGTGGATCCCAGACCAGACAAGTCAGACTCAGTATAAAGAGGGTTTGCTGAGGGGGGAAGTTACTCCTGCTCCTTCCCCTACTCTTCCTTCTCCTCCCACGTCTCTGCATCCCTGGAGGTGCTCAGCTACCACTCTGCTCCCTGGGCTGCTCTCCTGGTTACTGGTTTGGTGGCCATGGTGGTGGTAGTGGATGGTTGGACTCAGTGATCTGGGAGGTCTTTTCCAACCCAACCCACTCTGTGTTGAGCTGCCATGGCAGCAGCTGTCCAGTACAAAGCTCACAGCAAGGACCCCCAGAGACTCCTTTGGAAGATGTGCAGAAGAAATCACAAAGCTCAGAGAGCAGATCAGCCTCTGGGAGCACCTCACCCCCCGGCACTCAGAGCAGTTGCTCAGTGCCCCCCAGAGCCGTTCACAGAGCAGGAGCTCTGCCAAGCTGTGTGCTCAGCAGGGGCTGGGGTGCAGCCTGCTGGGCTCCCTGGCAGTGCTGGGGCTCCCGGGGAGCACCGAGCACGGCAGCTCCACGCTGGGGCAAGCCAGGCAGAGGCAGAGGCATGAGAATCCCATCCCCAGGGAGCTTTCAGCTGATGTTTCTTACCAGAGAGTATTTTTGGGTCTCCTGTCCCGCAGCCATCCCATCAGGGAGCAGGAACAATGGCAAATGATTTCAGCTCTCAGGCACACAATGGGAGTGCTCAGGGATCGCCGGGGCCGGCCGGAACGGTTCGAGCTCTGCTCATCAGCAAGGGCAGAGCTGGGGGGGGGGGGGGGGGGGCAGGCAGATTGCTGGCTGTGGGGTCCCCGTGTTCCCCCTTGCCGAGCGCCTGTGTGAGGAGACTTGCTGGGTCCCACCAGAAAAGGGAGGTGAGAGCTTCTCAGGGGAGGAGAAGCTGTCACTGCCCTGCACTAGTGCACAGCAAACACAGCCTGCCTGCCCACCACAGCCTGCCTGCCCACCACAGCCTGCCTGCCCTCCTCATCCTGCCTGCCCTCCCCATCCTGCCTGCCCTCCCCGTTCTGCCTGCCCTCCACGTTCTGCCTGCCCTCCACGTTCTGCCTGCCCTCCACATTCTGCCTGCCCTCCACATTCTGCCTGCCCTCCACTTTCTGCCTGCCCTCCACATTCTGCCTGCCCTCCACTTTCTGCCTGCCCTCCACTTTCTCCTTGCCCTCCACTTTCTCCTTGCCCTCCACATTCTGCCTGCCCTCCACATTCTTCCTGCCCTCCCCATGCTGCCTGCCCTCCACGTTCTGCCTGCCCTCCACGTTCTGCCTGTCCTCCACTTTCTGCTTGCCCTCCACTTTCTGCCTGCTCCCCACATTCTGCCTGCCCTCCACAGCCTGACTGCCCTCCACTCACAGCTGAGCAGGCTCCTGCCTCCCACTCTGGGTGCATGATAGAAAGGGTTTTCTGAGCCCTCTGCACACCCCTGAGCCCTCTGCACATCTCTGATTCCTCTACACATCCCTGAGCCCTCTGCATGTCCCCATCTCCCTACCTGGGTGTGGAGCTGAGGTGCCCTGGGAGGAAGCAGGAGAACCAGCTGCAGGAGCTGTATGTGGCAGATAGATACCCTGGCTGCCCTAAAAATGGTCCCTGTGGGACTGAGTGGTACAGAGATTTGGTTGTGGGGCAACTTTTGGGAACATTTCTGCTGTTTTGGAGGCACAGATATGCCAAGGTGAGGGTAGGAAGCCCCCTCCATCTGCATGCATATGCTGCAGCAGTGCCTCTCATCAGCACCCAGAAACTCCCAGTCTGGAAAGAAAAAAGGGACTTCAGTGTGTCCTGGGAGATGAAAGACAGCCAAACAAACAGAGCAGCCTGCAGAGATGAGAACATCTGGAGGAAGGGCTGATAACCAGAGCCTGTGCTTCAGCTCTGCTCAGCTGCTCTGCTCAGCTCCTCTGCCCTGCCAGTGCCCTGGGCACAAGGCAGCTTGTGCAAGGAGGAGCCACCAGGCTGGACCTGACCCTACAGGCATCAAGGAGTCTTTATCCTCCAGTGAGTCACCTCCAGGTGAAAGCCCTTTGCTCAGTCTCCACTGCTCATAGGGAAGACGTTTCCTGTCCCTCACTCCTGACCTTCAGGCTGCATTTCCTCATGTTCAGATGAAACTCCTAATGACCACTTTCCATCCATGTGTTCTGTTGCCAGAAGAGATCTTCAGCTTAAACAGTCAAGAGCAGCTTTGCTTAATCCCTGGGATTTAGCCCAGGCTTTTGTGCAGAGAGCAATGACTGTGTCTCTCTGGAAGCAGGGACCGGACCTGCACCTTTCCAGACATGGTCTCTGCAGGGCTCCCTGGCACCAGTTTCTCCCTATCAGTGCTGGGAGGAGCCCTCCTGGCCTTGCATTTGCCTCCTTCATGATGACATTATGCTGGGGGATTGCACTTGCCTTGTGCTGTCCCCTGACAAACTCCTCCTGAAGCAACTTGTTGGGCTTGATGATCTCAAAGGTCTCTTCCAACCTTGGCAATTCTATGACTCTCTGATTCTAGGAATTCCCAGTCTGAAGCAGAAGCCAACTTCACAGAATCCCACAATCCTAGCAGGGTGGGGTTGGAAGTGATGAGCTCTGGAGCTCACCCAGTCCAAGCCCTTGCTCCAGCAGGCACCCACAGCAGCTTGCCCAGGAGCACAATGCCCAGGGGGGGTTGGAAGCTCTCCAGAGAAGACTTCACAACATCTCTGGGTAGCCTGCTCCAGGCCTCCAGCACACTGAGCAGAGTCTGGCCCCCGCCTCTTGCCCCCCACACTTTAGCTCTTGCTGAGCATTGCTCAGATCCCCTCTGGGGCTGCTCTTCTCTTGGCTCTCAGCCTTTGCTCCTCACAGAGATGCTCCAGGACCCTCAGCAGCTTTATAGCCTTCACTGAACTCTCTCCCTGTCTCTCTTGAACTGTGGAGCCCAGAACTGGACACAGACCTCCAAATGTGGTCTCACTAAGGCAAGCCCTGCTGGTTACACTCTTCTTGATGCATCCCAGGAGTCCATTCACAGATAGCACCGGGTTGGAAGTGACCCTCAAAGGTCACCTTGTCCAACCTCTCTGCACCCAGCAGGGACTTCTCTAACCAGACCAGGCTGCCACATAAGTCTGATGGCCTCCTTGGCCTCTTCCTAAAGGCACAATCCATGATGGGAAGTGGCAGCCAATTTCCAGTACTCCAAGATCAACTAAACCTAAGATCAAATACGACTCCTCTCATCTACATTGTGGTTGTCACAAAGCTCTCTCCTCTTGCAGCTGGGACCATCAACACAGCAGAAGCAGTTGTGCTTCTAGAGTCTGCTAGATTATATTAATTACTGTTACTTGATTTCATCTCTCTTTACTCAGGAGATCTTCTCCCCAAACCACTGAGGAAGGAAAACCAACCTTGCATGTCCACCATGCACCACTGACCTCTCTGAGGAAGACCACACCTGCAGCACTGCCTCCAGCTCTGGTGTCCTCAATGCAAGAAGGACAAGGAACTGCTGGAGAGGGTCCTGAGGAGGCCACAAAGATGATCAGAGGGCTGTGAGAATTTCCCCTATGGGCACAGGTTGGGAGAGTTGGGGCTGTTCAGCCTGGAGAAGAGAAGGCTCCAGGGAGACCTCAGAGCAGCCTTCCAGTACCTGAAGGGGCTCCAGGAGAGCTGGGGAGGGACTTTGGACAAGGGTTAGGAGTGCCAGGATGAGGGACAATGGCTTTGAGCTGGGAGAGGGGAGATTGAGAGTGGAGAGGAGGAAGAAATTTTGAGAGTGAGGGTGGGGAGAGACTGGCACCGGTTGCCCAGGGAGGCTGTGGCTGTCCCCTGCCTGGAGGTGTTGAAGGCCAGGCTGGATGAGGCCTTGAGCAAGCTGGGCTGGTGGGAGGTGTCCCTGCCCATGGCAGGGGGGTGATACTGGATGAGCTTTTTGGTCCTTTCCAACCCAACCCATTCTGTGATTCCATGACTCTGCTTCTGGCTGGAGCTGGCTGTCAGCACCACTGAGTTCAGCTGAAAAGAGCAGCTCAGGTTTTATCCAGGAACACAGAAGGTGCCCTAAGGGGTGGCAGCTAAAGCCCAGGCAGGGAGCAATGCATTGCCCAACCTGTGCCTGCTTGCCCCTGCATAAGCTCCCAGCACTGCCTGGACTCAGCAGAGCAGGCAGAGTGTTGCAGGGCAGACATCGTCCCTCTCCCCAGAGCAACACCTCAGCATTCTCATGGTCTTTCAGTCCTGCCTAGCTGACCAGAACCATCAAGAGATGATGCTGTGAAGTACAGGATAGCTCTGCCTGAGTGGAACAACGTTTTGCACGGCACTTGGAGCTCCAGGATGAAGCTAAGAGGTCCAAACCCTGCTGTGAGGCTGCTCCCTAACATTGTGCTGTGCCATGGACCCCATGCAGAGGGGAGCTGCAAGACTCCCCCTGGTAGATTTTCTATGGTGCTGCCTCTGTTAGGAAAAGGAAAGGTTCTCCTGTCCAGCAAATTTAGTTTCAACTTTCCTTGCAGTCCCCAAACTATCCAAAGATTGGAAAAATAACCTGAAACCACAGTTTTCTGACAATAAAGCAGAAAACTCAGCACCTGGGCAGGCAGAGCCCTGTGAGTGGCTGTGAAATGCCCTGCAGCACACCTTGAGCTTTGCTGAAAGCAGAGGCTATGCCTTGGGAAGTGGCATGGAGCAGGTGGGGAAGGCAGGCAGGAATGGGAGCTGATAGGCCACAGAGGGTTAATTGCTGCTCTCACAGGTCCATGGCTGTGTCCTCAGAGGGACTCTGCTGGTACATACCTGCTGCAGGTAGACACAAACTGTTCCCAAGGGATTTCTGATAATCCCCCAAATCCTACCTGGTGTTTCCCTTCCTCCTCCCCTGGGCACTCCTGTGATGGAGACTGAGGTACTGAGACCTGCCAGGCTCTGAGGGGGCAGCCGGGGCTTAGCATGACCTGTGGCAGGTGAGGTGGTGCCAGCCTTGCCTGCTGGGTGTGTGCTGGGGCATAACACAGAGCATGATGCTGGGCATGGGCTCACAAACACCTTCCTGGTAGCTGCTGCTGGTCTCTGTGGGGCTGGAAGGAGGCTGTGCTGGAGCTGGGAAGGTGAGGAAGGCAAGCCCAGGCTAGAGCTGATGCCAGGGGTTTCTTGAACCCAGCTGTGCTGGCAGAGCTCTGTCTTGGTACCCAGTGAGTACCCCAAGGACTCTCCAGGCTCTGCCAGATGTGAAGTGTGTGATGGGGCTCTGGTGGGCAGCCTGTGATGGGACAGCCTCTCATCAGCAGCACTCTGTGGTGTGCAAGCCCTTGCCTGTGGGTACCATCCCCTCCCAGCTGGGGGTCTCAGGGAGAAGCTGGCTCCAGTCCTGGCCCAGTCTCCTTCACAGACTCAGTCACGCTGCCTCAGGTTCCCTGCCTAAACCTGGTGGTGATGGCTGCCTTGACCTGGAGACTTGTGCTCCACATCCTCACCAGCAAGCCTGAGCAGAGCTGGGGAGCAGAGCTGGAGGTGGGGGAAGCTCTCCCTTCAGAGCCCAGCTGGCATCTCCCTCTGAGGCATGTCCTAAGGGTCTGTGCTCCCAGAGCCACCTCCCTCTGCTTCCATGTGGTTCACTGCCAGGAGGGCTCTGTCCTGTATCAGCAAAGGCAAATCAGAGGCCAACAGCAGGAAGCAAGCAAAATAAAGCAGATAAAATCCGAGCGAGGGTGGGGACCTGCAGCTGAGTCAGGTGAAGGTGCAGTTGCTGTGGAGCCAGCTGCATGTGGGGCTTGGCTGGGGACCTGAGAGCACTCAGCACTGTGAGCACACGCACAGCCCGTGCTGGGAAGGGCTCCCTTCCAGCTCGTTTCACTGCACCGCTGCCAGGGCTCCGAGGGGGGCTCGGGATCCTTCCCCCGCGCCGCCTCCCAGCCCGAGCAAACGAAATCCCTGCCTGCTGCGGCATGAAGTCCCTGCCTGCTGCGGCATGAAATCCCAGAGCTGCCTCCCGCGAGTGCTTGGGAGCTGAACAGGCTGCCACGGGCAGATGTGGGGCCTGGTGGGAAAAGGAGAGGGAACCACCCCTGCTTTTGTTCCCATCACAGAGCACGGAGCACAGACCTGATAAGCTGCAGAAGTCACAGCCTCACTCTGTCCCCACGGGGAGCTCAGGAAGCCCCAGCAGCTCCATGTGCTGAGCTGGAGCCAGATGAGCAGGAAAAACTGACCCAGCATCTTCAGAGGATTAGGGCAGCAGGCCTGAGCTGTGCTCCATGTAAGGCTCTGCCAGGGCACCAGAGCTTCCCAGGGCACCCCCACGCTCCACTCGCTCCTCTGCCTGCCCTGCAGCATGGGGCACACTGAGGAGCATTTCCCAACCTGCCTCCAACACTCAATGCTCCACCATTCCCCTCCCCACACAGCTGAGAAGCAGAGCAGGGACACATAGGTTGAGAAGCAAAGCTCCCTCCTGGCCAAGAATACTGGTGGCCCTTCCACCAGCACGACAGAGCCTTCCTGCCTCTTAGGAATACATCACCAGCAGTGCAGCTCAGCCTGGGAGCCACCTGGCTGGAGAGCAGCCCTTTGGGAAGGGCCCTGAGCGTTGCCAACAAGCTCAGCATGAGTGAGAAGAGTGCTGCAGAGGCAAAGAAAGCCAACAGGATGCTGGTCCCACCCCACTCAGCACTGCTCAGAACACACCTGGAGCACTGCCTGCAGTTTTGGTCCCTGCTGTACAAAAAAGATGTGGACAGGCTGGGAAGTGTCCAGAGAAGGGCCAGGAGAATGCTCAGAGGCCTGGAAGCCCTCTGCCACATGAGGGAAGGCTGAGAGAGCTGAGGTTGTTCAGCCTGCAGAAGAGAAGGCTCAGGGCAGACCTTACTGCCATGGAGCAGGACATGAAGGGAGGCCACCAGCAGCATGGAGACTCCCTTGGTACAAGGAGTCCCATGGCAAAGCCAAGGGCTGCAGGGGACAAGGTACTGCTGGGGACATTCCCACTGGGCTCCAGAGGAAAATGCTTCCCATGGGCACAGCTGGACACTGGAATCATCTCCCCAGGGAAGTGGTGGAGTCCCTGCACTGGACAGTTGGAAGGCTCAGCCTGACAGGGTGCTGGGCCAGCAGCAACTGGGCTGTGACCTGGAGAGGTTGGAGCAGATGCTGCTCCTTTGGACAACCTCCTGAGCCTTTTGTCCCTGATCAGAGAGTGGGGAGAAGCAAGAGTGACTGCCAGGCTGGAGATCCCAGCTCATCTGGGCTTGGGAGGTGTAAATGGTGCTGGAAGGAGCAGGGCTGTGTGAGAAGGGGTTTCCAAACAATGGGAGAGGAGATCTTGTCAGCTCCCTGCTTCCATTAGCACTGTGAGGAACACTAAGAATACAGACATTACATGGCTTGAAAGTGTTTCCAAGAGCTCTGTGTGTGATTATGTTATCTGTGATCTCCAGCCCTGTTAGGGATTTCATGCTCTCAGCCTGTGTTTGAGATCCAGCACATTAATCAGGGAGATCTCTCCGAGATGTGTCAACAACCCCAGCCCTGCGCCGCCACAGCCCAGGGCTCCGTGCTGGACCTGCACAGCCTGAGTCACGCTCCGGGCAGGACCTCTCCAGGGAAGGAGATGTACCAGAGGGACTCTTCCTGGGGCAGAGGAGATCACAAAGAAGCTGACCAGGGGGGCAATCCTGTCTGCCCACCCTGGTTGCTCCCCTCTTTAGATTGCTTCTCTCTGTGACCAGCTATGAAGGTCCCAACACAAGAGAGACAAGGACCTGCTGGAGAGGGTCCAGAGGAGGCCATGAAGATGATCAGAAGGCTGCAGCACCTCTGCTGTGGGGACAGGCTGGAAGAGTTGGGGCTGTTCAGTCTGGAGAAGAGAAGGCTCCAGGGAGACCTCAGAGCTGCATTTCAATATCTGCAGGGGACCTCCAGGAAGGCTGGGAAGGGACTGTTCAGAAGGGGATAGGACCACGGACAATGGTTTGAAACTGGAGCAGGGCAGAGTTAGGTTGGAGATCAGGAGGAAGTTCTGCACAGTGAGGCTGGGGAGACACTGGAACAGGTTGCACAGGGAGGTGGTGGAGGCTCTGTCCCTGGAGACATTCAAGGTCAGCCTTGCTGTGTCCCTGTGCAGCCTGCTCTGGTTGGAGGTGTCCCTGCTGCCTGCAGGGGTTGGACAAGATGACCTTGGAGGGTCCCTTCCAAACCAAAGCAATCTGAACCTGTGCATTTCAGAACAGGGCAGCTAAATATTTGATCTTGCAGAAATGTGGCACTGGGTGTTGATAGGAACCCAGGCAGGAGGAATGCTGCAGATGCCTCCAACCTGCACACACAGCAATGAAAAGAATGAGTGTGACTATACCCAGACCCAAGAGCATCCTCTTGGAAGGGACTGGTGTCACCCTGAAGTGTCTTCTGCAAAAGGGACAGTGGCATCTGGGAGAAGAGAGCAGCAGATTTCTGTACCCCAGTGCTCCCAGTCCCAAAGCAAATGGCAGTGTAGCCATGGAGCCAACAGAAAGAAGAATGTGATAAAAGGCTGTCAGCTGTCTGCTCATCCATAGCTTGTGGTCCCTGCAGCATGGACAGCTCAGTAAGCATCAGGGTCAAAGGATAGTTATGCTTCAAGCTCTGGAGAGATAGTTCCAGAGAGATGGATCTCAATTCCAAACCTGGAGATGTTCAAGGCCAGGCTGGATGAGGCCTTGAGCAACCTGGGCTGGTGGGAGGTGTCCCTGCCCATGGCAGGGGATGGAACTGGACGATCTTGAAGGTCCCTTCCAACCTAAACCACTCCATGATTCCACCAACCCCAAGAATGCAGAGCACCCTGTGGCCCAGCTGCATGAAGGCCAAAGGCTGGAAGATGGCAGGCAGGGAGGCTGCGAGGACATGTGGCAGGGAGGCTGTGCTGGTGTGCTGCAAGCAGCAGCAGGGCTGCTCCCCACACCCTTGCGTGTGTCCTGGCAAGCCATGGCACCCCTGGGGGCATGCAGGCCTGTGGCAGAGCTCTGGCAGGGCTTGCACACACGTGTGCTCACCACTGTGCCAACGTGCAGGGAGCCCTGGTGAGGTTCCACAGGCCCTCAGAGCTCATTTCCTGCCTGCTGCAGCCCATGCCTGGGAGTCAGCTGGCAGCGCGGTGCCAACAGCTCCAAATCGAGTCCAGAGGCTTGAGCGTTCTGCCTGCTGCCCAGGGTTTCTGAGACAACAGAGGGATGAAAATTAATTGCAGAGCTCATGCTTTCAACAGCAAATGGAAGCAAGCAGAAGGGTCTCTGCCAAAATCTGATCTGGTGAGCCCGAGACTGAGAGGGGGAAGAAAGGGAAGGTCGTGGGGCACACAGCTTTGTCATGCTGCCTGTGCCTGGCACGGAGAGCCCCAGGGATAGCCCCTGAGCAGGTCCACATTGCCCTGAGCAGGCACCACTGCCTGAACCAGCTGCCTGCCCACAGGCTGTGCCAAACAAGCCTCCAGCAGCAGAACTGAGTGGAAGCAGCTCAGGAGCAGCATTGTCCTGCAGGAGGCTGTAGCTGCCTCTCGGTGCCTGCAGAGCCCTGAGTCATGCTAAGGGCACCAGGCAGGCTCCACACAGGCACTCTGGCTGCTGTCCTGGTGCCTGCCACAGCACAGCAGCTGGACTGAGCAGGGACCAGCTTCCCTGAGCAGCCTTTGTGGTGACAACCTCATCCCCTCACCCTCCTCCACCAGGGAGGTGGTGGAGTCCCCATGCCTGGAGGTGTTCCAGGAAGGTGTGGCCATGGCACTTGGAGCCATGGCACTTGGGGTTTAGTGGCCATGGTGGTGTTGGGTTGGTGGTTGGACTGCATGGTCTCTGAGGGCTTTTCCAACCCAAACAACTCTGTGATTCTGTGGTTCTATGTCTGCTCATAGTGCTGGTGCAGACCAGCCTGCACGTCCTCCACACATGAGCAGAATTTAATGTCTCACAGATGTGCAACGCTTGGCTGAACAACTCTGGGTTGGGGACAGACATCCTTGTAGCTGACCTGATCCTCTGCTTCTGTTAGATCCTTCTCAAAGCTCTTGAGGTTTCACCTGGTGATGGCTGGCAGTGCTGGGCACCTCTTGCATTTGACTTTACTAAAACTCAGGTTTTACACCAGAATATCATAGAGGATCATAACTGTATGGGGTCAGAAGGGACTCCCAAGAGGTCATCCAGCCCGACCCCCCTGCAGTCAGCAGGGACATCCCCAGCTCAACCAAGTTGCTCAGGGCCCCATCAAGCCTGACCTGGAATGTCTCCAGAGATGAGGCCTCCACCATCTCCCTGGGCAACCTGTTCCAGTGTTCCATCACCTCCACAGTCAAGAACTTCTTTCTAATGTCCAACATAAATCTACACTTCTCTGGCTTCAAACCTTGTCCTATCCCCACAGATCCTTCTGAACACAGTCCCTTCCCAGCCTTTCTGGAGGTCCCTTCAGGTACTGGAAGGTTGCTCTAAGGTCTCCCTGGAGCCTTCTCTTCTCCAGGATGAACAGTCTCAACTCTCCCAGCCTGTCCCCACAGCAGTTCTCCAGCCTTCTGATTATCTTTGTCGCCTCCTCTGGACCCTCTCCAGCAGCTCCATGTCCTTCTAGTGCTGGGAGCACCAGAACTGGCCCCAGCCCTGCAGGTGAGGTCTCCCCAGAGCAGAGCAGAGGGGCAGGATCCTCTCTCTCCAGCTCTGGCCACACTGCTTTGGATGCAGCCCAGGCTGCCCTTGGCCTTCTGTGCTGCCAGTGCCCATTGCTGGCTCCTGTCCAGCTCCTCCCCCACCAGCACCCCCAAGTCTCAAACTCAAAAGCCCGCAGACCAGATTTGCAGAACCTTGCACTTGGAGGAGCTGTGCCTCAGAATCACAGAATCACAGAATCCATCTGGTTGTAAGAGCTCTCCAAGCTCATCCAGTCCAACCCTTGACCCAGCACTGCAGGGTGAACACCAAACCATGGCCCTAAGCACACTGCTGGAACACCCCCAGGGATGGGCACTGCAGCACTGCCCTGGGCAGCCTCTTCCAATGTCTGAGATCCCTTCCAGTGCAGAAATATTTCCTGAGCTCCAGCCTGAACCTCCCCGAGGCAGCTTGGAACCATTTCCTCTGCTCCTGTCCCTTGGCACCGAGGAGCAGAGGCTGCCCCCTCCTGATTCCAACTGGGGACATCCCTGGCTGGTGCTTGGGGCAGGTTCACCACAGCCCTGCCTGAACCCTGCTTCCTGGATGGTTCATCCACAGACCCAGCCCCGGGGACACGCTCAGGGCTTTGACAACAGGAGAGGCAGCTGGAGCGGTGCCCAAGCTGCAGAGCTCCACCTCATCTGGGGAAGAGTGAGGAGAGAAATGGATGGGTTTGCTGAGTATTTACTCCAAACATCACAACAGATAAACTCCCCTCACGTGCTGCATTCAAATATTGGAATATTTATTCCAAATATGGTGCTGCTGCAATTGTGTGATAAACATGAAAGCCAGAGGGCAGTTATTTATGTCCTGCCGCCGGCTCCTCCGCCTTGAAGTTGAGGGCATTTAGGCTTCTTTTCATCCTGCTGCCTGACTTTATCAAGTCCTGGGCCACTTGGGAGAGGCAAGGGCAGGGCAAGAGTGAGCCCCAAGCAGACCTTGGTAGGATGGAGGTGCCTGGTGGGGAGCACCCCACAGCCTTCCTGCTTCCCTGCTGGCCCCCGCACAGCGCAGCTGGCAGAAGGGCTCTGCCTTATGCAGTCCCCTGGCAAGCAGGGGAAGGCTCTCTCCCTGGCTGGGGCTTGGAGGAGCTTCCAGTACCCTTTAAATGAAACAATAAGTGAAGGGGAGCGAGTGAGGGTCATTTGGGGTGCTCCAAGCAAGCACAAGCTGTGCCCAGCAGCAATGGAAAATGAGGGGAAGGGAAGTTTTGACTGAGCGGCCAAAAAAAGCTCTTGGCAGGACCTGCTGTACTCTGTGGAGCCACCTCTCGTGTGGCAGGATGGATGCCCTCTGCAGCTGGGCTCACACTGGTGCCTGTGGTACCCTGGGTACCCTCATGCTCTGCTCTGCCTGGGCACTGAATCTGTCAGGAGTCCCAGAGAGGGCCATGGATGGAGCTGTACCCAGCACAGGTATTCTCCTGGCCCTTGGTCGGGCTCCAGCACTCAGCCTCAGAGAATGCAGCCAGAGAGTCTTCAGCTACCTGGCAGAAGAAACTTGAGGTCATCTGGGTGGGGTGATGGAGCCTGGAGAAGCCACTGTCCCCTGAGGTGAATGCAAAGCCAAGAAGGAAAACACAGCCTCCCCTTGTGCCCTCTTGGTAATGGATGAAGGACCCCAGAAAGCACTGCTGGCTCTGACCCTAGTCTGGATTGTGGCCTCCAGCACTGTGGCTCTGGGCTCCAGCACTGTGGCTCTGGGCTCCAGCACTGTGATTCTGGGCTCCAGCACTATGGCTCTGGGCTCCAGCACTGTGATTCTGGCCTCCAGCACTGTGCCTCTGGCCTCCAGCACTGTGGCTCTGGGCTCCAGCACTGTGATTCTGGGCTCCAGCACTATGGCTCTGGGCTCCAGCACTGTGATTCTGGCCTCCAGCACTGTGCCTCTGGCCTCCAGCACTGTGGCTCTGGGCTCCAGCACTGTGATTCTGGGCTCCAGCACTGTGATTCTGGGCTCCAGCACTGTGGCTCTGGCCTCCAGCACTGTGATTCTGGGCTCCAGCACTGTGATTCTGGGCTCCAGCACTGTGCCTCTGGCCTCCAGCACTATGGCTCTGGGCTCCAGCACTGTGATTCTGGCCTCCAGCACTGTGCCTCTGGCCTCCAGCACTGTGGCTCTGGGCTCCAGCATTGTGCCTCTGGGCTCCAGCATTGTGATTCTGGGCTCCAGCACTGTGCCTCTGGCCTCCAGCACTGTGGCTCTGGCCTCCAGCACTGTGATTCTGGCCTCCAGCACTGTGATTCTGGGCTCCAGCACTGTGCCTCTGGCCTCCAGCACTGTGCCTCTGGGCTCAGCCAGAGACCTCAGGGCTCCTTGCAGCTAGAAGTTTCCAAGGAAAACTTGGTAGCTGAAGGACTACAAAGGGGCAAAGCCACAGAGGTGTGAAGACAAAGAGATGTTCCTCCTGACTTACCAACACATGAGAACAGCAGCAGGCCAGCAGCAAAATATTCCAGGGATAATCCAGCTTCTGCCAAGGTCCATGCCCATGCAGCAGCAGGCCCAGCAGCCAGGTGTCCACCCTCTCAGGGCATGGGAACTGAGGCCACTGAGTACCATGAGCAATGGCAGACAAAGCCAGCCCAGAGTCACCTGCTGCACAGCTCTGGGCAGGTCCCAGCACCTCCAGCCCTCCCCTCAGCACTGCTGGGTGCAGCTGTCTACCAGATCTCCTGATGCCACTGTCCCTCATCCCAAAGTCACGGTCCCATTGCCACATCAGCTTTCCCAAGTGCTCATCCCAAAAGTCCCATTGTCACATTAGCTTTCCCAAGTGCTGGGCAGTTTGTGAGCTACAGATTGCTCTGGAAACTGGAAGCTGCCCTGGCAGAAGGTGCAGTCTGTGCCTGAACCACCCACAGGCTGTTCTGGATGCTCGGCAGAGGACATAAAACTTCCAGAGGGAAATCAGGCAAATAGCTCAAGTTCCTGCCCTGCACTTGAAAAGCAGCCTTGGACAATGCCTCAGAGTCTTAAATTTATCCTCTGAGCTTTGCCACAGGAGGTTTCTCCTCCACAGGGATGTGTAAAGTGCTCAGAATGCCTGTGGCTGCTGCCTTTACGGTGTCAGAGAATCATGGAATCCCAGAATGGCTCAGGTTGGAAGGGACCTCAGAGATCATCTACTCCAACCCCTGCCATGGGCAGGGACCCCTCTCATCCAGCCTGGCCTTGAACACCCTCAGGCAGGAGGTAGCCACAGCCTCCCTGGGCAGCCTGTGCCAGACTCTCACCATCCTTGTTCTGAAGAACTTCTTCCTCAGCTCCACTCTAACCCTGCTCTGCCTCAGCTTCAAACCATTCCCCCTTGGCCTGTCTCCAGACACTCTCAGGAAAAGTCTCTCTGCAGCCTTCCTGCAGGATCCCTTCAGGTCCTGGCAGGCAGCTCTCAGGTCCCCCTGGAGTCTCTTCTCCATGCTGAACACCCCCAGCTCCCTCAGCCTGGTGCTCCAGGGTTGCTGCTCCATCCCTTGGATCATCTTTGTGGCCTCCTCTGCACTCTCTCCAGCAGCTCTGTGTCCTTCTCCTGCTGGGGACACCAGAGCTGGAGGCAGGATTGGAGGTGAGGTCTGAGCAGAGCAGAGCCCAGGGGCAGAATCCCCTCTCCTGCCCTGCTGCCCACACTCCTCTGGCTGCAGCCCAGCACACAGCTCCTGCTGGGCTGCAGGAGGGCACTGCTGGCTCCTGGGGAGCTGCTCAGCACCCAACACCCCCAAGGCTCTTTCTTCAGGGCTGCTCTCAACCCCCTCTGCACTCAGCCAGTGTCCAGACCCAGACCAGCCCCCAGTGTCCTGACCCAGACCACCCCCCGTGCCCAGACCCAGACCAGCCCCCAGTGTCCAGCTTCTCCTCCACCTTTGCTGTGTTCTCCTCTGAACTCCTGGATTGTGTCTTAGCACTGGAATGATGACCACCCAAAGCTGAAGTGGGAACCTTGGCAAACTCAGATGTTTCCCTGCTGCCCCTCTCACCTTTGTGCCTATCCAGCACACCATGGCCACCCTGTCCTCTGGTAGGAAGCTTTCTTCCTCTCCCTCTTTCTGTCTGGTTTGTAGCTTTTCTTTCTTCACAGCATCCCCTGAGTGATCCACCCCAGGTGAGTGGACACCAGCCCTTGGCACCAGCCTGGTGGAGGGGGAGGTTCTGTCCTTGGCAGCACTAAAAGTAAACCCATTTTTGGATGCTTTTGATGACACTTTTGTACCTCTCTCCTGCCTGGACTCAGCAGACATCATCCCTGTGAATGCAAAACTCTTCACTACCAGCTCAACAATTCCCTTGTCAGACTGACCCAAGCCTAGCTGGCCTCCTTCCAGCCTGCTCTGCCATCATCTGATTTTCCACACCTGCAACACTTTCCACTTGGCTGTGGGAAGCCCTTAGTGCATCACTGAATATTAAGCTCCTCCAAGCTGGTTCTCTTTCATAGATGTCCATTTAGTCTCCTACTTTGCTTTTCTGCAGGCAGAAAGCTAAGAATCTGCCTTAGGGAGGCCACATCTGGAGTCCTGGGTCCAGTTCTGGGCTCCCCAGTTCCAGAGGGACAGGGAACTGCTGGAGAGAGTCCAGGGGAGGCTGCAAAGCTGCTGAGGGGCCTGGAGCAGCTCTGTGAGGAGCAAAGGCTGAGAGCCCTGGGGCTGAGAGCCTGCAGAAGAGCAGCCCCAGAGGGCATCTGAGCAATGCTCAGCAAGAGCTAAAGGAGCTGTGGGGGGCAAGAGGCTGGGGCCAGACTCTGCTCAGTGGTGCCCAGGGACAGCACAAGGGGCAAGGGGCACAAAGTGGAACCCAGGAGGTTGCATCTGAACAGGAGGAGAAAGTTGTTTGTTGTGAGGGTGCTGGAGGCCTGGAGCAGGCTGCCCAGAGAGGTTGTGGAGTCTCCTTGTGTGGAGAGCTTCCAACCCCCTCTGGGCATTGTGACCCTGGGCAGGCTTGAGTAGGGGGTTGGACTGAATGAACCCAAGAGGTCCCTTCCAACCCCCATTATGCTGTTATTCTGGGATTCTGTAATGCAGGAAGAGAAGGCTTCATGCTTAGTTTGTGGGTGTGCATTCAGAGAAGCACAAAGCCAGAGGCAGGTGCTGGGTGCAGGTACAGGCTGCTACCCTGTTCCACCACTGTGGGCTATGAGCAGGAGATGCTGTGAGGAAAGACAGCCAGGGCTGCAGGCCATGAAAACACAACCAGAGCAGTCTGGAATCCAGACCAGGACACACAGGTTTGTAGCAACACTTCTCTGAGAAAAGTGTTTTGGACTGCACTGTTTCTAGGGGGGCAGAGAAGGGCAATCCCTGCTGCAGTGGTTTTGGGAGCCCAGTCTTGTCCTCTGCACAAATGAGTCCATCCACATCACCCAGCCATGCTCCAGGCAGGAATGGGCAAGCTCCAGAGCCATGTCTGCAGGGCACAGGCTGCTCTGCACTCCCCAAACAGAACCTCATCTCCTGGCAGAACCTGGCACCTTCCACACTCACCCATGGGGCCCGCTGCAGCTGCAGGTAGCTGCTGTGCTGCAGGGAGCTGCTGCAGCTCCAGGTTGCTGCTGCAGCTCCAGGTTGCAGCTGCAGCTGCAGGTAGCTGCTGTGCTGCAAGTTGCTGCTGCAGCTCCAGGTAGCTGCTGCAGCTGCAGGTTGTAGCTCCAGGTAGCTGCTGTGCTCCAGGTAGCTGCTGCAGCTGCAGGTTGGGGGTGCCCAAGCCTCTCAGCAGCCAGAGCACAGGCCAGGGTGGTGCAGGCGCCTGCCAGGCTGGGATCTCCCCCAAGCATCACAAAGCCCTGCACGTCCTTGCTCCTGCTGGTGGCATCTCAGCTGGAAGGAGCCCAGCTCGTTTCCTGCAGCCTGGAGGGCTGTGGTGCCAGCCAGAGGAGGCATGGCTGTGTTTGCCAGCGAAGACCATTGGGCATGGTGACTGCTCCTCCACCCTGCCAGCCCCTGAGCTTTCTCCTCACCAAGGCTTCCCCAGCTGGGAACCAGCAGCAGACAGCCCTCCTGGGCTGAGCCAACACCAAGGCTAAGAGGCAAGGAGATAAAACCAGCTCCCCACTGTGCTGTGCTGGGCAGAACTAATTGAGGGGCCTGTTAAGAAACAATGCACAGCAATGTCCCTGTTAGAGGAGTCTGTCCCGGCCAGAACCACACTGAAAACATCTTCCAGTTCCTTTGCTGCCTGTTTCATTCCCAGCCTAGGGAAAATGAGCAGCAGGGGAAGCTAAGAGCTTGCTGATTGCCTCTGATTACTCATGAAAGTCTCTGATTTGCTACCCTCCATCTCCATCATCTGCAGGCAGTGCTAACATGGAGGATAAGCAGAGGGAATGCTGCATACTGGGAGGTCACCAGATCCACTTGCCCAGTGGAACATCACATGTTCTCTGCCACAAGTCGTTGCTCATGCAGGTTTTGCATTCAAGTAGAGGATTCCAAACCACTATTTGACAACAATTTGTCTGCAGCAACATTCCCATTGCCTGGACCCTGCTGCTTCCAAGAAACATTTGGCTTTGGCATATGAGAATTTAGGCTCCAGAGCTGGTAAAGAGGAAGCAGATACTGGGAGGAACAACTTGAAGATGACACTTAGAGTTGCCAGAGCATTCCCAAGGTCATACAGGACAGATGCAGGTGAGAGATGGCCAAGGCCATGCAGTGTGCTGCAGGGGAAGGGATGGTTTGATGTGGATGGCAGCAGGGGCAGGCTGCTGCCCTGCATCTCTGCAGCTTGAGGAGGCAGATACCAGCTGCAGAGCCATGCATCAGAAATGCCTCCTCAGAGCAGCTGGTTGCCTCCTGTGGAAACAGACAAGGGGAGCAGCAAGGTGGTTTGTGCTCAGGCAAACTACCAGGAGTGCCTACAGCCATGGAATCAGCCTCTGCAGGAGGGCCAGGCTGAGGGAGGAAGAAGAGTTACAGACCCAGTTAAAAATAATGAGTGGGCTTCACCTAGGAGAGCAGCAGGCAGAGAATGAAAGAAGAGTTTGCAACCCACGGCACCAGGGAGAGGAAATCAGCCATGAAGCTGCTGTAAAGGCTGGTCCTGAGCCCAGCAGAGTGATCCCAGGGGTCTCACCCTGGTCTTGTCTGATAGCACTGGGGGTGGGCAGGGCACCAGCTGGCCCTTGCCAGGGCAGGACACAGCAACACAACCTCTTGCTCCTCCTGATGGCTGGCTTTGAACCTTGGAGAACCACCCCCAGAGGAGCAGGGGATGCAGCTGCAGCTCTGGGGTACAAGGCTCTGGCTGCAGGTGGCCCATGGTGCCACAAGCTGGCTGCATGCAGGTGGAAAGCTCTCCCTCAGAAAGGACCCAGGGCAGGCTGTGCTGCAGTGCAGCACCAAGACTCCCTGGGATACCTTCTGGGGGAGTGAAGCAATGATAAAAGGAACTGCAGGTGCTAGAGGGCAGCAAGTAAAAGGTTTAGCTCCAAAGGGAGCCCAGAGGCATCAGCTACAGTGAGAGGGCCAGCCAGGGACCTAGCATAAGGGAGACCTTCTGGTGGCCTTGCAGTGCTTCAAGGGCTGAGCAGAAAGCTAGGGACAGAGTTTTGACTTTTGTCCTGTTGTGACAGGACAAGGGGGGATGGTTTGAAACTCAAAGAGGGGGATTCAGAGCAGAGAGAAGGGAGAAATGTTTGCCCCTGAGGGTGGGGAGAGCCTGTCCCAGGCTGGCCAGAGAGGTGGGAGCTGCCCCATGGCTGGCACCAGTGCAGGTCAGGTTGTTTGGGGCTGTGAGCAACCTGCTGTGGTTGGGGATGTCCCTGCTGGCTGCAGGGGGTTGGGCTGGAGGAGCTCGAAAGGTCCCTTCCCAGCCAAACCATTCTCTGATTCCATGACATCTGAAGGTGAATCCCAGCCTGGAGGGGAGGGCTGGCTCCAGGCAAGTGGGGGGGGGGGGGGGGGGGGGGGGTAGGGGGGATGTGGCCTTTCTCATTTTATTTGCAAAGTCCAGAGCAAAGGAGGCAAATATTTACTGGGATGTTTATTTGAGAACAAGTTGGTGGGAAGAAGAGCGAAGCTGATATCAAAGGAATGCTCCTTGGTGTCACAGCCTGTGGAAGCTGTGTTTATGATCAATTCATCTTCCTATGGCCAGCACTGTCCACTGAGTGTTTGTTATTTATTTATGCATTTATTGCCCTGCTCTGGATCCATCAGGCTGATTTATGACATGTCATGAGCCCAGCATCATTAGTGCGTGACTGGAGAACTGGTCCAGGCTTATCTGCAGGACATTGCTCGGCACAGCACCAAATTCCCTGCTGAATTTATTTTTCCCCATCAATGCATCATCTCAGATGTGGTGTTTTCTTCAGCCTGCCCATTCCAAAGATGTTATTTCCCTTTGGGAGGCCCTGGTTGTTCCAATGTGCAGCAGTTGACAGCTGCCTGGAACGCTCTCTGCAAGGATCAAAGCCAACAACATTTCTATCTTTTCATCTTTCAGCCTGAGACCCACTCAGGCCCTGGCTGCTACTTGTTGCTGCTCTTGATGACATAGTTGGTGTGGCTGTGACCTTTCCTCTCTTGTGGTCAGATCTGATGTTTGCAGGACTTTGCAGAATCATAGAATTGTAGAACCATAGAATCAGAGAATCATAGAATGGTCTGGGCTGGAAGGGGTCTCCAAAGCTCATCCAGACCAACCCCCTCTGCACTCAGCAGGGACATCCCCAACTAGATCAGGTTGCCCAGGGCCCTGTCCAGCCTCACCTTGAAGATCTGCAGGGATGGGGCCTCAACCACCTCCCTGGGCAACCTGTTCCAGTGTTCCAGCAGCCTCCTGGTGCAGAACTTGTTCCTCATATCCAATCTCAATCTGCTCTGCTCTAGTTTGAAGCCATTGCCCCTGGTCCTGTCCCTGCAGGCCTTTGCAAACATTCACTCTGCAGACTTCTTGTAGCCCCCTTCAGGTACTAGAAGGTTTCTCTGAGGTCTCCCTGGAGCCTTCTCTTCTCCAGGCTCAACACCCTCAGCTCCCTCAGCCTGTCCTCATAGCAGAGCTGCTCCAACCCCCTGAGCATTTTTGTGGCCCTCCTCTGGACGTGCTCCAGCAGCTCCATATCCTTCCTGTATTGAGGACTCCAGAGCTGGGTGCAGTACTCTGCAGAGCAGAGGGGCAGGATCCCCTCTCTGCATCTCTGGCAATGCTGCTTTGGATGCAGCCCAGGCTGCCCTTGGCCTTCTCACACTGCCTGCTCCTGCCCAGGACTCAGGGCTTTCTCTGTAACAACGTTTCTGGGTCATTTTCTCTGTTTCTGGAGGAATTTGTGACTGGGGAAAGGTGCTGCAGAAATGGCACTGTAGGATGAAATCCTCCAGGCAGTCATGAGGCAGTCACACAAAGAAGCAGCTCAGCTCCTCCATGCTGCTCTCAGGAGCCTGTCTCAGGGATGGGGACTCTACCACCTCCCTGGGCAGCCTCTGCCAATCCCTGACCACTCTGGAAGCAAAGAAATTTTTCCTCATCTCAACCTAACCCTCCCCTGGCACAATTTCAGGTCATTTCCTCTCCTTCTCTCACCTGAGACTAGGGAGCAGAGCCCAACCCACACCTCACTACAACCTCCTCTCAGGGAGCTGTAGGGACCAATGAGGTCTCCCTCAGCCTCTTCTTCTCCAGGCTCAACACCCCCAGCTCCCTCAGCTGCTCCTCCCCAGCCCTCTTCTCCAGACCCTTCCCCAGCTTTGTTGCCCTTCTCTGGACCTGTCCTAGCCCTCAGTGTCCTTCTGGGAGTGAACTGAACCCAGCACAGGTGGATGATCACTTCCCTACTCCTGCTGGCCAGGCCAGGCTGCTGGTGGCCTTCTTGGCCACCTGGGCACTCCCTGGTTTATCTTCAGCTGCTGCCAAGCAGCACCCCTAAGTCCTTTTCCATCAGGCAGTTTCCAGCCAGCCTGCCCCAGGCCCAGAGCATTCATGGAGTTGTGACCCAAGTACAGGAACTGGCACTTGGCTTTGTTGAAGCTGAGTTCATTTACCAACACACTTCAGGCTAAGCTTTTAAAGTCATTTTCACTTCAAAGACTGAAGAGAGCCTGTGCCTGACCAACCCCATGTTTTGGATGGGTGTTGGTGTTGGAGTTGCTCCCCTACAAGCCCATGGAGCAGGGACTGCCTTTCTCCTACCTCCCAGCTCAAAGCACAGATCCTTGAAGGTGCTGCCTCCCAGGCTCTGGGATGGGGAGGTCTAACTCTGCCTGGCACTGGCTGCAGTACCACACAGCATCTGAGTCCTGTTGCAGTGTTTGAGAAGGCTTTTGTGACACTTTATTTGGGAAAACAAAGCCATCTTCAGGAAGAGAGGCTGTGCAACATCCCCTTCAGAGGCTGCATTCCCACCCCCAGGGGAATATGTGTGTGTGTGTGTCCTATTTTGAGATAAGTCAAACAGAATCCATCTCCCTGAGGCAGAGCACACGCTCTGCACCAAAGGAGGTCAAGAGGCATTTCCACCCAGCAGCTGTGTGGTGGTGCTGGAAAGCAGAGAAACCCTGGAGGAGATCTTGTGAGAGTACAGCTGTGAGGGAGAGGAGCAGGTAGAGGCTAGTTGGGAGCTTTGCTGACTGCAAGGTCCTCGCCTCACGAAAATTGAGTTGTGTTTAGGAGTCCCCCTGACACGGTGTCCTCTCCATCTGGCTGCTGGCACAGCACCCCTGACACCCAGTCAAAAGCCAGAGCCACAGGGACCTTCTCAGCCTTGTCCTTGCTCCTCCACAAAGTAGGGTTAGCAGCAGAGCCAGGTCAGGCTGGTCACAGCTTGTCCACCTGAGCCTTCCAGACCTGCAGGGCTGGAAGCCCACAGCCCCTCTGGGTGGTCTGTTTCAGTGCTGCTTCACCCTCTTGCTGGAGCTTGCACTGAGGTCCAGCCTGATCTTCCTACCACAAGTGGCTTCTGGCATTTGCTGTGCTGTCTCCCACTGCTGAGAGGAGTTTGATGCAGTTGCCTCTGTAGCTACCCTTCAAATAGCTGCTGCCTGCTTTTAGATTCCCTCTGAGCCTCCTTCTTTCCAGATCAACCCTCCTCCACTTTGCTTTGTAGGCCATCTGCTTAAGCTTTCCTCTGCACCATCTCCAGTTTCTCCCATCCACCACCAGGCAGAGGACCCAGCACAGAGCACATTCCTGCTGGAGTGCTCTCAGCAGTAAGGGGCAGAGGGAAGCAGTAAATGCCCTCAATTCCCTGGCCAAGCTCTTCCTGCCAGTGCTCTGCCCTGTCCATAAGGAGGGTGCACTGCTGGGTCATGTTCAGCCTGGTGCCCACCACAAGTCCCAGGTTCTTTTCAGCAGGGCTGCACCTAAGCCTCCCAGGTATGAGCCTGGGCAGGGGAATGAATCACAGAGTCACAGAACATTAGAGGCTGGAAGGGACCTCCAGCGACCATCCAGTCCAACCCCCCTGCCAAAGCAGCATCACCCAGGGGAGTCTGCACAGGAATGCATCCAAGTGGGGTTGGAAAGGCTCCAGAGAAGACTTCATAACCTCTCTGGGCAGCCTGCTCCAGGGCTCCAGCACCCTCACACCCAAGAAGTTTCTCCTCATGTTGAGGTGGAACCTTCTCTGTTCAAGTTTGCATCCACTGTTCCTTGGCTTATTGCTGTGCACCACCCAAAAGAGCCTGGCCCCCTCCCCTTGACCCCCACCCCTCAGCTATTGATAGACATTGATCAGATCCCTCTCAGCCTTCTCCTCTCCAGACTAAACAGCCTCAGGTCTCTCAGTCTCCCTCCATAGGGGAGATGCTCAAGACCCCTAAGTTAGCAAAGCTGTCCCTGTAGCCTGGTGTTGGCTCTGCAGAGCCAAGGTAAAGAGCAGCACCACAGAGCAGGCACTGTTCAAGGTGGAGCTCCCTTTCCATGGCCGCCTAGAAGTAAGATGCAGCCAATGTAGGAAGAGTCTCTGCACCCTGCCTGCTCTGGAAGATGGCAGAGCCTTGACCTCTACATGAAGGGGACCATAAAGAGAGCCATTCTGGGTGACTACAGCCCTCCTGGCCAACAGCCCAGCCACTGGCAGTGCCCAACAGCAGCTGCCTATGGGCAGGAGATGAGAACAGAGCAAGCACCTTCCTGTCATGCAGTGCTCACCTCCAGCAGTGCAGCTCTAGGTCTCTCCCATTCCACAGCTGCTCTGTGGGGCACCCCAGGCAAGAGGCCTCTCCTTTGAGCTTTTAAAGCAGATGAACAAACCCACTTGGGTCTCACCCCTGTGGTGCCCACCCCAGGTGATGCTGCACACCTGCCACGATGGAATGGCTCTCAGCACCCTGGGCATCACCAGCCTCCCTTCACTGCAGGGCACTGGCTGGTGGTTGGGAAGAAGATTGCAGCTCTAGGGAATCAGTGGGGAGTAACACCCACAGGAGAAGCCTACTGTACCCCACAGCCTGGCACACAGCAGCTCAGGCAGCCCAGGTCTGCTGCACCCTACAGCCTGGCACACAGGGGCTCAGGCAGCCCAGGTCTGCTGCACCCCACAGCCTGGCACAGAGGGGCTCAGGCAGCCCAGGTCTGCTGCACCCCACAGCCTGGCACACAGGGGCTCAGGCAGCCCAGGTCTGCTGCACCCCACAGCCTGGCATACAGGGGCTCAGGTAGCCCAGTATCACCAGCACCATGCTGAGGTGCTGAGGGCTGGAGACCTGCCCTCCACCCATTGCACTCTGCCTTACTGGGAGGGTTGGTGCTACCTAGGCAGGATGTGGCCTGTGCCAGAGGGTGCTTGGAGGCAGAAGGAATGGAAAATGTTCACTGCTGTTTCTGTTTAGCTTCAGGAGCTGCTCCAGAGGAGATAATCCCAGAGGAGCTCCCTCTGCCATGTCAAACAGGCAGGTACTTTGCAGCATTAGGGCTTGATGCCCTGCTCTTAGAGAGCTGGCCCCTGCTGCTTATGGGGAGAGCAGGATGCCCATAAACAATGTTTTATTCCTTCTTTCACCTAAATTCTCAGGCAAAAGGAGCCAATCAATTTTTCATAAAGTCTGAAAGAGAGATAAGTGCTTGGGATCATGTGTGAGTCCCTGCCAAGCAGACCTGATAAGTCCCTGATGCAGTGCTGGGAGTGCTGGGCCAGCCTTGGCCAAGTGACCTTTCCATTTGCTTGCCTCCAGCAGCTAATCTCATTTTTCCAGGCCACAGCCCTATTTTAAGCCCCATTACATCATACATGCAGCTGAAACATTACTTTTTCTGCCATGCCATGCTGAGGAGGATTCAGTTGTTTTTCACCCTTCCTAGCAGAGTCCTCCCCATCCTGTTGGGTTTTCCAGCAGGGTCAGAGTCAAGGAGCTGCCAGGCAAGAGCTGCAAGTGCCTGTTTGCAGTGAGGGTGTGCTGGCTGAGGGGCAGGATGTGAAGCCCTGTGATTTAGGAAGCCCTGCCAGGCCAGAAGCAGGGCTTGGACCTCTCCAAAGGCAGCCCTGGGATGGCCAATGAGTGGAGACACTGCCTGCCTGTGTGTGGGGTACCATAAACGGGAGAAAGGCAGGTCTGGGCCAGTGCTCCTCAGCAGGGCTCCTGCCTTTGCAGGAAAAGACTTGAAAATGATTTAGAGGGAAAAAAATGTGCTTCAGAAGTGGCACTGGCATGTTGTTGTTTCTCACTTGTAAATCATTTCAAGCTCCCTGTGCCACTTAAAAACACCCCAGGCCCCAGAGGTCCCAGCTGCTACCTGCCAAAGCAGTCCAGGGTCTTTAAACAGAGCTGGTCCTGGCCCTCAAAAGGGGTTAAGAAACACCCCAGCAATGCCCCCTGTGTGTTGCCAGCTGCCCTGTGCTCAGATTCACTGATCTCATGACAGCAGAGCCCGTGGCACTGAGAGAGCTCTGCCTGGAGCTCACACTTTATTCTTAGCCCCAGCTGAAAGCAGAGCCATCCATCAGTGCTGCACAGGGCAGGGGCAGAAGGCAGCTCACAGTGTTTACAAGGGAGCCTGCAGAGGGGAGAGCTGCAGCCTGTGTAGTGCATACCCAGCAGGAACATGCTCTGCTCAGCCCTGGCAGCCCCTGCTCTCCAGTCCTGGCTGGTGCTCCTCTGCCCAGGGCAGCTCCTGCCAGGGTGTCCTTGCTCTGCAGTTGAGCAGTTGCTGCTCTGCTGCTGGCATCACCCCAGCCAGGCACCCTCAGCTTTGGGTCTCCAGCCCCTTGCCCAGAGGGTCACTGAGCTCCTGCTAGGAAGAGCTGGTTCCTCCCCACCCAAAAAGACCCCCAGGAAAGGCCTGGGCAGCCTGTCCTCAACAGGACCAGGAAGCCTTGCAGGTCCTCCTCTCAAAGCCAGAGGCCTGGGCTGTGGTGGGATCCCCTGTTCCTCTTTGGAGCATGAGAGGTCTGCCTCTCATTAACCAAACCTGCTGTAGGAGAGAGCAGACCTGGAAACTTTCCACCAGTGGAAGAATAGAGGTTGTGTAAAACAAAAGGATGGGTAAGAAGTTGCAAGTCCAGCAGAGCCTAACACAGAATACCTGGACCAAAGTCCCTTTTCCTCAAATCTCCTGTAGGGCTTGAACTTGTGGGACAGTCACCTGGCATGGTCCCATCCCAAAGCAGTCACCCAGCCATGGTAACTCCAGCCTGCTGAATCCAGAGTGAGGAATCAGGAGTATGGAAGAAGGGAGAGGAACAAGCCAGGGTGACATGTCTAATTTGGGCCAGTCCCATGGCATCTCTCCTGGTTCCTCTGTCACTTGGATGGAACTCTCCAGGCCTCTCTTCTCCAGCTTTCAAGTATTTAGGATTGCTCCTGTAAGGCTGCCAACTGGGACATCCCCAAAGCACACCACCTCAAGAAGCAGAGCAGCTCAGATCTGCTTCAAAGAGCTTCTTCACCTCCTCAGAGTTTCCTTCTCCAGGGCTGGAGAAGAGAGGAAGATGGTTGGAACAATCATTCACATGTCTATTGCCTCAGGAGGCCTTGAGAAAAGAGATTGCCTCAGGCAGTGACTGAGGGAGTGGGAGCTGGAGACAACTCCTCTCCATCTTCCCCTACAAGAAGAGTGTCCTGTGGCTGGGACAGAAGATAGATGAACAGAAAGGAAGAGGAATCTGTCTGGCCCTGTGCAGCCTTGACTAACTCTCAGGTCTAGTTCCTGACTTAGCTGCACCCCGGGAGGAGGGTGAAGGGGGCAGGAGGAGAGTCCAGAGAGCTGAGCTGAGAGAAGCTTCCACCTCAGGTTCCCCAGTGCTGAAACTCCCCAGTCCTCACCAGTGCTGACCATAGCTATAACCATGCAAAGCCTGAACTGGCCAAGCTGCCCCAGTGCTGCACTGCCTGCCCAGCCTGCACAAGGAACAAGAACATTTGGGGCATTCCTGTAATCATGGATTTTCTTTTTTTGGGGGGGGTGGGGGGGGGTGGTGGTGTGTGGGACGGACAGGGGGGTTGTGTAGCACTTCTATTTTTTCCCCTCCACACTGGACTGTTCTTTAGAGAGATTTTTTTATTTTATTCTGGGCTACTGCTGCAAACTTAATTAAAATATTTTCTTTCCAGTACTGGAACAAGTTGCCCAGGGAGGTGGTGGAGTCACCATCCCTGGAGGTGTTCCAGAAACATGTGGCCAAAGCACTTGGGGACATGGTTTTAGTGGCCGTGGTGATGTTGGGTTGATGGTTGGACTGGATGAGCTCAGGGGGCTTTTCCAACCCCAACAACTCATTCACAGATTCATAGAATGGTTTGGGTTGAAAGGGTCCTTCAAGATACCCAGTTCCAACCCTCCTGCCATGGGCAGGGCCACCTCCCACCAGCCCAAGTTGCTCAAGGCCTCATGCAACAAGGCAGGAGGCATCCTTGACCTCCCTGGGCAGCCTGTTCCAGAGTCTCATCACTCTCACTATCAAGAATTTCTCCCTACTCTCCAGTCTCAGTTTGCCCTCCTCAAGCTTCAATCGATTCCCCCTCATCCTATAACCACAAGCCCCTGTAAAAAATCCTTCCTGGCTGTCTTGTAGGTCCCTTTCATTCCAGGTATTGGAATGGTATGATTCTATGCTTCTGTGGCTTTTACACTTTTTTTTTTTTTTCTCTCCACAGGCATTCCCTTCCCTGGGTTTCAGCAGTGACTTTCATTCCACAATCACAACAAACCAGCTCAGGTTTAAAAGAAAGGAAAGCCCAGCACTAGGGTAGGCTGAGTGTTCAGATCTGATGTGCTGGCTGCCACAGAACAGATCCCATGCAGCCCAGGAGTGCTCCCACCAGGACCTCTCCCACAGCGACTCAGCCCCCAGGGGAGGGAGTTTAACTGGGAGGCACTTCAGGAAACAAAAATACTTTCTGAACACGCAGCAGAGTCAGCTGAGCCTTATCTCCAGCTGAAGAGCCAAACACTGCTCGTAGCTACTTGATGAATTGTGAGCAAGCTGCACTTCCCCCATGACTCCAGCACCAGCTTGCCAGCTCCAAGCTCTGCCCAGCAAGCACCTTGGCAGGACCTGACCTTCGGCACCGCCCGGAGCACAGCCCTGCCACCGCCCAGCGCCGCAGGAACAGACGGCCGCGACCTCCCGCAGACTGTTGTGGCTGCTGCAGGCGCACGAAATGTAAATTGTGAAAGCGAAATCGCCTGGGGAGCGAATCTCCACCCTCGTGGCAGACAAAATAGAAGCAGATAAGCAGCGAGCGCGAAGTGTCCAGCGGGAGGAGAGTTCGCATTCCACCTGCCTCAATGGAGCCTTAAAATAGCACTTCCCACTGCAGTACTTTAAACAAAGACATCCAGGGGATTACGAACGGCATGAGACACAGAGCAGGGCTGTGTCCCGGCACAGCTGGGCACACAGGGAGCCGCACACGGGTGAGCCATGCACGGCTGCCTCTGAGGGCAGCTCTGCCCCTGCCGGCCGCTGCCTCAGCCTGCGCTGAGCCTGGCTGCAACACGCCCCTGGGCTCTGCCAGCCTGCCTGCAGCCCCAGCGCAGCACCGAGGGCACAGAAGGAAGGGTGAGGCTACCCAGATTGCCCCTTGAGGATGCCCCTGCTGACAGCAGAGGGGGTTGGACTGGATGACCTTTGGAGGTCCCTTCCAACCCAGACCGTTCTACGGTTCTGTAAGGTGCTGGAGCTTGTCCGAGGAAGAGTAAATAAACTGGTGAAGGGTCCTGAGCACAAGCCTGGTGATGAGCAGCTGAGGGAACTGGGGTTGTTCAGCCTGAGAAGAGGAAGCTGAGGGGAGATCTCATTGCTCTCTACAGCTCCCTGAAAGGAGATTGGAGCCAGGTGGGGGTTGGGCTCTTCTTGGAGCTAACAAGTGACAGGACAAGAGGAAACTGCCTGCACCACGGCAGGTTTAGATTGGACATGAGGAACAATTTCTTCCCCAAAACGGTTGCCAAGCCCTGGCCCAGGCTGCCCAGAGCAGTGGTGGAGTCCCCATCCCTGGAGGGGTTTCAAAACTGTGGAGATGTGATGCTGAGGGCCATGTTTTGGTGGTGCCCTGGCAGTGCTGGATTGATGGTTGGACTCAATGCTCTTAAATGTCTCTTCCAAACAAAAAATGTCCATGATCCCTGGACACCACAGAAGGACATTGCTGCTCCAGTCAGCTGATCTGAGTGTCTCTGTCCTGGCAGTGCAGGCTCAGTGCAGGAGAGCTGATGCTGTTGCCACACTGCAAAGCCCTTCTCCAGTCTGTGCAGGCTCTGTAGGCTGCAGCATGGACAACAGCTCAGAATGTGCCCTGAGCCCAAGCAAATTGCTGCTCTTTTGGATGCAGCCACAAAAAGCAAAGAGGGCCTCAAGGTCTGTTTTGCAGCAAGTGGAGTGCAGATGGGAGCAGCATCCTCTCTTCCAGCAGCAGGCAGCTCTCCCTGTCTGGCAGATGCTCCTGGTTCTCTACCTGCCCTCTTGGAGCTGTCACTTGCTCTGTGCCCAGCCATGCCTGCTGGCTGGGGACTGACATGGTACTTCCCCTGCTCTGGCAAGCATGCCAGCACTCAGGTGAGCTCTCTTCTCTGCAGCACCAAAGGGCAGGGGGATTTTGCCAGCAGAGACCTTGCTATTTTTCTGGCCACCCCTTCACTGTCTCTGACCACATTCCCACCATTCCCTGGAGCCCCAGAGCTTCCAGCTGCCAGGCACATGCAGTTTTGCTTTGTAGACTGCATTTTAATGGGAGTGAGAAGAACAGAGGAGGTGCATGAGCCACAACAAACGACTACCCAGTTGGATTCTCCCTCTGCAGAGCACTGCACAGAGCACACAGAGTCCTTATCAAGCCAAGAAGCCTCAGAAATGTCTCTTTCTGTTTCCACCATTACATTGCTACGTGTCATGTCCAATATCAACCTGGAATGTGCTGAATGAAATATCCTGGTGCACTCAAGTCCTGCTTCCAGCACAGGGACAACCACCCTCCAGTGGATGCTGCAGGATCTGTTCCTGCCCCACACATCCCTAGGGCTGCATGGTGTGGAGCTGCACATCTCCTGCTTTCAGGACTCTGTCAGCTGTGGTACATCCTTGGTTGGGGGATGATGAGACTGAGAATAGCCCTGCAGGAAAGGCCTTGGGGGTGCTGGTGGGGGAGGAGCTGGACAGGAGCCAGCAATGGGCACTGGCAGCACAGAAGGCCAAGGGCAGCCTGGGCTGCATCCAAAGCAGTGTGGCCAGAGCTGGAGAGAGAGGATCCTGCCCCTCTGCTCTCCTCTGGGGAGACCTCACCTGCAGGGCTGGGTCCAGATATAGGGCCCCAAGCACAAGAGAGACCTGGAGCTGATAGAGAGGGTCCAGAGGAGGCACAAAGATGGCAGAGATCTGGAGAACCTCTGCTACAGGCTGGGAGAGTTGGGATTGTTCAGCCTGGAGAAGAGAAGGCTCCAGGCAAACCTTAGAGCTGCATTTCAATACCTGAAGAGGACCTCCAGGAAGGCTGAGGAGGGACTGCTCAGAAGGGCTGTGGGGATAGGATGAGAGGCAATAGTTTGAAACTGGAGCAGGGCAGAGTTAGGCTGGACATTAGGAGGAAGTTCTGCACAGTGAGACTGGGGAGACACTGGAACAGGTTGCACAGGGAGGTGGTGGAGGCTCTGTCCCTGGAGACATTCAAGGTCAGACTTGCTGTGTCCCTGGGCAGCCTGCTCCAGCTGGAGCAGTCCCTGCTGCCTGCAGGGGGTTGGACAAGATCCCCTTTGAGGGTCTCTTCCAACTAAACACAATTTGTGAATTCACCTCCCAGGTCTGCAGGACATCCACATCTGCCCAGCCTGCAGCAGTTTGGAGTCTCCCAATGGGGAACCGCTAGAAACCCTTAAAAAGTCTAAAGATCAATGAGACAGCAAAAAACCTGATAGCCATCAAAAACCATCCAAAATCTCCACACTGTGCTGTGTCCTTCATGCTCTGAAGAAAGAGGAAAGAAAACCAGAGGGATTCAGGAACAAACTGAAATAAATTGTCTCTTTTACCTGAAACAAACTTATGAGCCCAAGGGATGACTACAAGAAGCAGAAAGGCTTCTCAGTGCTCTGATTTCCAAACACTGAAAGCTAACTTTCTCCAAAATAAGGGAAAAAAAAACCCTTTTGGTCTTATTGCTCCATCAGAGGCATTGTCAGTGGTGATGCTCAGTCCCTGTGCCTGCCTTGCCTTTTGCCAGCACAACTCCTTGGATGGCAGAACAAAAGCAAAAGTGGCTTTAGGTGCCCTCAAATTGTGTGAAACTTTAGCCAGCCAGACACTGCAGCATTATGGCCTTCAAGCCTGACAATTCATTCTCCGAATCATTATGAAGTGCATTGAGAAGAGTGTGGCCAGCAGGTCAAGGGAGGTTCTCCTCCCCAACTACTCTGCCCTGGTGAGGCCATATCTAGAGGATGGAGTCCAGTTCTGGGCTCCCACTTCAAGGAAGACAGGGAACTGCTGGAGAGAGTCCAAGGGAGGCTATAAAGCTGATGAGGGGCCTGGAGCAGCTCTGTGAGGAGCAAAGGCTGAGAGCCCTGGGGCTGAGAGCCTGCAGAAGAGCAGCCCCAGAGGGCATCTCAGCAATGCTCAGCAAGAGCTAAAGGAGCTGTGGGGGGCAAGAGGCTGGGGCCAGGCTCTGCTCAGTGGTGCCCGGGGACAGCACAAGTGGATCCTCTCCTACGTGGACAGGCTGGGAGAGCTGGGGCCATTCAGCCTGGAGAAGGCTCCAGGGAGACCTCAGAGCAGCCTTCCAGTACCTGAAGGGCTCCAGGAGAGCTGGGGAGGGACTTGAGACAAGGGCTGGGAATGACAGGCTGAGGGAGAATGGCTTTGAGCTGGGAGAGGGGAGATTGAGAGTGGAGAGGAAGAAGAATTTATTTCCAGTGAGGCTGGGGAGAGGCTGGCACAGGTTGCCCAGGGAGGTTTTGGATGTCCCCTCCTTAGAGGTGTTGAAGGCCAGGCTGGATGAGGCCTTGAGCAAGCTGTGCTGGTGGGAGGTGTCCCTGCCCATGGCAGGGGGTTGGAACTGGGTAAGCTTTGAGGTCCCTTCTGACCCAACCCATTCTGTGCATCTCTGCTAATCTGAGACAGGTGCATCACACCCAGTTACAGGTACACTGCTTATTGTCACAGATGTCACAGCCCCTGTGCTGTGCCTGATCTGTTCTTGCTCCTCAGCTTGCAGTGTTTGGGGTGAGGTGTTTGGCTCCACCGCTCTGCTTAGCATCTCCTCCCCACATAGGAATAACCAGGAGGCTCAATTGGGGCTTTTTTTTCCACATAAAAATATTGTTGTCAAGTCAAAACTCAGGGTCTGTTATTGCCTTCAAACCCTGCAGGAAGGACAGAGGGCTGCAAGCAGACAAGCAGCAAGTGATGGATGATAAACAGCCACAGAACCAAAGCTTCCGCTGCGCTCCCTGCCTGCAGCTGCTGCCTGCTTCTGGACCCTCCCTGGGGCACATCTCACAGTGTCCACCCCAGCCCCCGCTGCATGCCGACCTGCCCAGCCTGTGGGCACCACGAGGGCATCACCCAGTGGCTAAACTTCCAGCATGCATGCTTGCTGCAGCTGGGAGTGCTGACACTGAGCACACTCCTGGGACAGCGTCCAAGCCCAGGCGGAGCGAAAAGCCGAAGCTGTCCGCGGAGAGCATGTGGAGAGCAGCAGGACAGGAACCCCGGAGAGGTGTTTCCAAAGCAAACATCTTGGGCACAGCGATAGGATCTGAGCTGGAAGTTTGCTTGCTGGAGTCAACCATTGCTGTTTTCCCTTATGGCAAATGCTAATGAACTCCATGGTGCAATCTGGCACTTCCCAAAGCCTGCCCCAGCCCCACCGCGGGGCTGTCAGCACAGCCTGCGCTCCGATGGCTCCGCACATGGTTCCAATCCACAGCCTGGGATGGGAACAGCTTCTCTCTATTAGCCTTCATTTGTCAGACCCAAATGCACTTTGGGTTGCAGCATGCTGTAGGACACTGTCCAGGCAGGTTATTCTTAGCACAAAGGAGTTAACACAGAGGAGGCAGGGCTGAAGCTCTCAGCCTTTGTTTGCATCGCCGGCACCGCTCCCCTCATGCCTCACCTCTGGCCTCTCCTCCACCCCCTCCCCACCCCAGCAGCCCTTGTCAGATGCCCACTTTGCTCTGTCATTTACAGACATTACTAAAAAGTGATAAGACCTTCAAACCCAGATTCTCAGGCCTGGAAATTCCCTATCTGTTTCTTTCCACTACACCCATGGCAAACAAAATCCTGTGTCTCAGCAAGGTCCTGACAGCTCCAGCAGGACTAGAGGTGAGATGCAGCAAGGCAGTGTTGGTGATGCAAACTGGGAGCAGTGGCTGACACCCCTCAGGCTATGCTGCCATCCAGTGAGACCTGAACAGGCTGCAGAGCTGGGCAGAGGAACCTCATGAAGGTCAATCAGGGCAAGGGTAGGGTCCTGCTCCTGGGGAGGAACAACCTCCTGCAGCAGGACAGCTGAGGGGGGACCTGCTGGGAAGAGCTCTGTGGAAAAGGACCTGGGAGTGCTGGGGGACAACAAGTTCCCCATGAGCCAGAAATGTGCCCTGGTGGCCAAAAAGGCAAAGGGGGTCCTGGGGTGCATTCAAAACACTGTGACCAGCAGCTTCAGGGAGCTTCTCCCCCACTCTACTCTGCTTAGTGAGACCACATCTGGAGTCCTGGGTCCAGTGCATAAAGCCTTGAGCAACCTGGGCTAGTTGAGAGGTGTCCTTGCCTGTGGCAGGGGGGGTTGGAGTAGATGATCTCTGAGGTCCCTTCCAACCTGAGCCATTCCATGAGTCCATGATTCTAGAGTGCTTGACACAGGACTGCTAAGATGGCTGTTCCCTGGTGATTTCTGATTGCCCTGTGCTGATCAGAGATATCCACCAGCATCTCTCAAAAGGCTATTCAAGCCTATATATGGTCAGCAGATCCTGGGACCAGTGTATTTCCATGTTTTGCTACAATCAGATAGCTTGGGCCCACCACTGACTCCGTGGGGTGGGGAGAGAAGGCTGCAGAAGGCTGACATCTCTCAGGAGTTATGGAGCCTATCAACTGGAGAATGAGGAAGTCATTTCTGAGAGAACAAATGCTGGGAAGAAGTGAGAAACAGCAGCAGAAATACCAGGGATAATTAAAAAGCCAAAGAGTCACTGCAGAGCTCTGGAGGCTGCACAAGGGGCAATGGAAGTTGCTTATTCCAGCATCACTCCAGAAGTATTTCCAAAGGCTTCTCTGCTTTGCTGGGTACAGGAGCTTCTGGCTGTCTGTCACAGGAGGATTAACAGACATTGGTCCTGCCAGCCCAGCTCTGACCAACCCTTTCTGTCACAAGCCTTGAGTGCTACTCACCCTGACCCCAATGCCTATGGTGTAGGTGGCACCAAGAGGCATTGGCAGTTCTGCTGCATCACTGTCACTAAGGGGAGCTGGTCCTTCCCTGGCAGCATGGAGCCGGTTTGGTCATGCAGAGAAAAGCAACCACAGAAGTGCTTGAATCACAAGTGGGCACCCATGCCACAGGTGCACAGATTGGGTTGGGTTGGAAGAGACCGCAAAGGTCATCTTCAACAACCCCTGCAGTCAGCAGGGACACCTCCAACCAGAGCAGGCTGCCCTTGGACACATCAAACCTGATCTTGAGTGTCTCAACAATTTCTTCCTCATCTCCACTCTCAATCTTCCCTCTCCCAGCTCAAAGCCATTGTCCCTCATCCTGGCACTCCCAGCCCTTGTCCAAAGTGTGGTGGTTTAAAACTCTCTTTTAAATTTTTCTTCTCAAAGATACACGAAGTGCCTCCCCAGCTCTCCTGGAGCCCTTCAGCTACTGGAAGGCTGCTCTGAGGTCTCCCTGGAGCTTTCTCTTTTCCAGGCTGAACAGCCCCAACTCTCCCAGCCTGGCCCCACAGAAGAGCTTCTCCAGCCCTCTGATCATCTTGGTGGCCTCCTCTGGAGCCTCTCCAGCAGCTCCAGGTCCTTCTTGTGCTGGGAGCCCCAGAACTGGAGGCAGTGCTGCAGCTGTGGCAGTTAAATAAACTCTCACCTTTCACTGGAACTTCTGCCCAAGTAGAGCAGCAGTAAGATGTTGTAAAGCAAACCAACACAATCCTTGCCATTTAAGAAGACTTTTGGTCAATATCTAGAAACAACCTTGAAACAGACTGGCATTGGCCCAGGGCCTGCTGAAGCCTTCTTCAGCAAACACAGGAGTCAGATGGTAGAAGGAGAATGAAAACCATTTCATATTCCTCCCCCATGTCCCCCCGTTGGGGACAGGCTGGGAGAGTTGGGGCTGTTCAGCCTGGAGAAGATAAGGCTCCAGGGAGACCTAGGCAGTCCTCATTGGGAACACAACTTCGGCTGTCAGGAGAAATCCTTCCCCTCAGCAGAGGGGTCTCAGAGTGCACATCTGCAAACAACTGTATGCCCCAAGTAAATCCATCCACATCCCTCCTGTCAGAGCTCTGCATCAAAGCCCAGCTATAAATCTTCTGCTGAACTGCCCCTGGCATTCAGAAATGGAATAAAGGATTGGCTCTCTCTTTGTTGATAAGCAGAATTTTCTTTCAAGGACATCTAATCCCACCCTATTCTTTTCTGGGACACAATTATACACAACCTAACAGCAGTGGTGTTGGACTTCTGCGTGCTGGGGGGAGGCTAAAATGCAGCTTTGCATGAGAGCATTGGGACTGATGGAGCCCAACACTCCCACGCTGCCTGCTCCTGCCTCTGACTCACCCAGAGCTGCTCTCCAGAGTGCCAGGAAAAGCTGAAGCTGGGGAAGGGTCTGGAGAACAGGGCTGGGGAGGAGCAGCTGAGGGAGCTGGGGGTGTTCAGTGTGGAGGAGAGGAGGCTGAGGGGAGACCTCATTGCTCTCTACAGCTCCTGAGAGGAGGCTGGAGCCAGGTGGAGGTTGGGCTCTGCTCCCTAGTCTCAGGGGATAGAAGGAGAGAAAGCTGCCAGAAATTGTGACAGGGAGGGTTAGGTTGGAGAGGAAGAAAAATTTCTTTGGTGCAAGAGTGGTCAGGGACTGGCAGAGGCTGCCCAGGGAGGTGGTGGAGTCCCCATGGCTGGAGGTGTTCCAGCAAGGTGTGGCCATGGCATCTGGGGCCATGTTTGGTGGCCATGGTGGGGTTGGGTTGCTGGTTGGACTCAAATGCTCTTAGAGAGCTTTCCCGACTGAAGTGATTCTGTGATTCTATCTTCAGACACTTTCATTACACATTAAGAGGAAGTTCTTCCTTCAAACCCCACCAGTTCAGACCATTTCCTGGGGAAGCTTCTGAACTGGTTGTGAACAACAACTTACCATAGCCTCTCTCTCTATGGAGCTGAAATCTTTAGGACAAGCCTTGCTGCAGGGCTGTGCTCTGCTGCATGGAAGAGCCACCAAGAGCCATAGCTCCCAAGAGGTAACTCAGCAGAAGCAGCAGACTGTCTCCCTGCTCTGTCCTCTCCTCAGCCTAAGCCCAGGCCAGGTGTTAGCTTGGGCTGAAGTGTGCCTGCTGCTCCCCCACTCCAGAGAGGCTGCTGGACAGCTGCCTGGTGGTGGCTTGAGCAGAAGCCACCCCCCCGGTTTCATTTCTTTGTCTTCTTGTACACAAAGGGAAAAATCTGTCAGCATGTGTCAGGAGCTTGGAGCAGCAGGGACATGGAAATGACCTCAATTTACAGGAGAGAAGCAGGAGCAAAGCAGAAAATGACTTCTCCTGTAGGCAGCAGGTAATTGATGGGAGACCTGGGAACACCAACCCGGCCTGCTTAATGGGAAGAAGATTTGAATATCTCTATTTAGAGTTGGGGTTGGTTTCTTTTCTGAAGCACTCTGGAGCAACTGAGTGCCCTGACACAGCCCCTGTTGTCCTCAGCCCTGCAGGACCCTTCTGGCAGCTTCTGCACATTGGACCAATGAAGGCAGTTGGCTCCAGAGAGCTCAGAAGCTCTGAAAAACTCAGAGAAAACCTCTGCAGGTGGTTCTGAGTGGGAGTAACTTTACTTCATTGTTTCACAGAATCTCAGAGTGGTTTGCATTGGAAGGGACCTTTTAAAGCTCACCAAGGCCAGCCCCCTGCAGCCAGCAGGGACATCCCCAACCACAGCAGGTTGCTCACAGCCCCAAACAACCTGACCTGCACTGGTGCCAGCCATGGGGCAGCTCCCACCTCTCTGGCCAGCCTGGGACAGGCTCTCCCCACCCACAGGGGCAAACATTTCTCCCTTCTCTCCACTACCAATCTCCCTCTCTGAGTTCCAAAGCCTTCCCCCTTGTCCTGTCACCACAGGCCTTGCTCAAAACTCTGTCCCCAGCTCTCTGATCAGCCTTGAAGCACTGCAAGGCCACCAGAAGGTCTCCCTGGAGCCTTCTCCTCTCCAGGCTGCCCAAGCCCAACTCTCTCAGCCTGGCTCCCAGCAGAGGGCTTCCAGCCCTGCCAGCATAGCTGGGGAGAGATGGGGAACCTTCCCTATAGGCACAGGCTGAGGGAGTTGAGGCTGTTCAGCTTGGAGAGGAGAAGGCTCCAAGCCGACCTTAGAGCTGCATTTCAACATCTGCAGGGCACCTCCAGGCAGGCTGGGGAGGGACTGCTCAGATGGGCTGTGGGGATAGGAGCAGGAGGATAGGTTTGGAACTGGAGCAGGGCAGAGTTAGGTTGGACATCAGGAGAAAGTTCTGCACAGTGAGGCTGGGGAGACACTGGAACAGGTTGCTCAGGGAGGTGTTTGAGACATTCAAGCTCAGCCTTGCTGTGTCCCTATGCAGCCTGCTCTAGCTGGAGGTGTCCCTGCTGCCTGAAGGGGGTTGGACAAGATGCCCTTGGAGGGTCCCTTCCAACCCAGTGCAATCTGTGGGTCTGTGAATCAGCCCAGAGCACTGTGTGGCAGCACTTGCAGGAGCAGAGCCCCCACAGGGCTGATATCTCTCCCAAGGCAGTTGGTTTCCATGTGAGTTGCTGTCAAGTGGCTTTTCCACTGGCCACTGTCCTTGCCAGCAGCTCCTGCACAGCCAGCTGCAGCTGGCTGCCTGGAGGGGCTGCTGGAGTCTGTCTGCACAGCACTTGCTGCTCCTGCCTATAAATATCAGCTGAGATGCCCAGGCCAGGCAGTGCCCCTGCAGAAAGGTCAGGCACTAGCAGCATGGCCCCAGGAGATCACTCCCTAGCACCGCCCTGTGGCTCAGCACCACCCTGCGGCTCAGCACCACCCTGTGGCTCAGCACTGCCCTGCGGCTCAGCACCGCCTGGGCTGTGGCCAAGCCTCCAGCCCTTATCAGGCCTGGATCTCCCTGGGAATTTTCTGATGAAACTGTTTTATAGGAAAATGCTGATTCATAGGCCATCAAATGCTTGCTGGAAATGCAGCAGTTTTTATTCATTTACAAGGAACCCCAGAGGTTATTTGGGTGTCCGAGCAGCTGGACAGCTGCCAGGGCATCCCAGGGCTTCCAGCCTGGCTGCTGCAGGGCAGCTGTGTCCTCTGCACTGCTTCAGGCACTGCAGAGGGCTCTGGTGGCCTTGCTCTCATCTAGCTCTTGGCAGCCCTCAACCCATCTGGGGCTTTTAGTCTCAGTGCACTGAAGGGAACCACCAAGTGCTTGGGAACTTCAGGCTGCCACTACCTGTCCTCCTTGGAAATCAGGACAGAAAAGTCTCTTCCTGGAAATGTGGCTGAGCTTTTCCTTTTCTTTTCCAAATGACAATAATTCCAGAACCATGCCACAGCCTTCCCACTCTGGGCAAATGATCTTCAAGGTCTCAGAGCAGAGTGCCTGGGCAGGAGCCCTGCTGCACAGCTCAGCCTGGCACAACACCCAACTTGCATCCTGCCTCCCAACCTGCAGCCTGCCTCCCAACCTGCATCCTGCCTCCCAGCCTGCCTCCCAATCTGCAGCCTTCCTCCCACCCTGCTGCCTGCCTCCCAGCCTGCAGCCTGCCTCCCAACCTGACTCCCAACCTGCAGCCTGCCTCCCAGCCTGCAGCCTGCCTCCCAACCTGCCTCCCAAACTGCATCCTGCCTCCCAACCTGCAACCTGCCTCCCTCCCTGCCCCCCTGCTCTGCCCCTACACACCATGAATCCACAGCAGCAGTGAGGCACAGACACAACCCTCTGGCTCCCTGCCCCACCTCGAGGGCAGCTGGGAATGGTCCATCCAGGAGCAAAGGTTATCCACAATAATTCTGTCATCAGCTTCTCAAGCTCCTGGCCCTTGGCAGCCCTTCCTCCTGTGGGCAGAGGAGCCTTGTGCTGCAAGAAAACATCTCTGAGGTGTTGCCCTGCCATGAAAAAGAGTCCTGCAACAATGTCCTGTACCTGCAGAGACCTTCTCTGGCCAGACATTAAATTGGGTGACATTTGGAGGCTGCTCCCACTCACCCTGCATGCTGGAGCCTAGCTGCTGGCACCCCTGAGGACTAGCTGGTTGGTGTTTCCAGGTGGCTGTACTCATGCATGACACATGGTCCTGCTCCACATCCCATGGCAACAATGGGATCACTGTCCTCATGGCCTTGTCACTTTCCTTTGGAGCCTCCCTTGGCTGTTGTCCTGTTTGGTCTCTGATTTGTAAGGACCACAGGATCTAAATCTTGCACCCTCCTGGAAGGGAGCTTGTGAACTCTGGAGCTGTGTTTGGTGCAGCAAAGCTTAGATCTCCAACAAAGCAGACTGGGAGTTTGAAACCAACCCCCAGTGAACTGCTCACAGTGCCTTTGCAGGCACAGAGACTTCTCACCCTCAGTCCAGCAACCTTCAGTGCCTCCCTTGCTGGCTGCAATTTCTGCACTCTCCTCTGGGTCCACAAAAAAAATCTCTTTCTATCTGCCAGCCTCTGGCCACCCAGAACCCAGCTGTGTCCCATCTCTCCCTCCCAGGCTCCTCTCCTTTCCTTATCCTGCTTTGGCAGGGGGGTTGGACTCCATGATCTCTGGAGGTCCCTTCCAACCTCTAATGTTCTGTGATTCTATGATTCTATCCCCCCAGGGCTTCACCTGCCCCAAGGGCTGGAGCCAGGATGTGGCACACAGCAGCCTTTCCCCTGCTGCCCAGCCAGGGCTGTTTTACCAAAGCAGGACACCAAGATCCTGGTCTCCAAACTGGAGACATGGGTTTAATGGGTGGACCACCAGATGGATAAAGAACTGGCTTGATGGCTGCACCCAAAGAGTGGCTGTCAATGGCTCCATGGCCAAGTGGAGGCCAGGGACAAGTGGAGTCCCTCAGGGATCAGTGCTGGGACCAGTCCTGTTCAATGTCTTTGTTGGTGCCATGGACAGTGGCACTGAGGCTCCCTCAGCAGGTTTGCTGATGACACCAAGCTGTGTGGTGCAGCAGACAGGCTGGAGGGAAGGGATCCATCCAGAGGGACCTGGGCAGGCTGCAGAGCTGAGCCCATGACAACCTCAGGAGGTTCAACAAGGGCAAGGTCCTGCAGCTGGGTCAGGGCAATCCCAAGCACAAATCCAGGCTGGGCAGGGACTGGCTGGAGAGCAGCCCTGAGGAGAGGGACTTGGGGGTGCTGGGGGAGGAGAAGCTCAGCAGGAGCCAGCAGTGAGCACTTGCAGCCCAGAGAGCCAAGCAGAGCCTGGGCTGCAGCAAGAGAAGTGTGGCCAGCAGGGCCAGGGAGGTGATTTTCTCCCTCTGCTCAGCTCTGGTGAGACCCCACCTGGAGTACTGCATCCAGTTCTGGAGCCTCTGTTACAAGAGGGATATGGACGTGCTGGAAGGTGTCCAGAGAAGGGCCATGAGGATGAGCAGAGGGCTGGAGCACCTCTCCTGTGAGGACAGACTGAAGGAGTTGGGGCTGTTCAGTCTGGAGAAGAGAAGGCTCTGAGGTGACCTTCTTGTGGCCTTCCAGTGTCTGAAGGAGGCTCCAAGAAAGCTGGGGAGGGACTTCTTAGGGTGTCAGGGAGTGACAGGACTGGGGGGAATGGAATAAAGCTGGAAGTGGGGAAATTCAGACTGGATGTGAGGAAGAAGTTCTTCCCCATGAGAGTGGTGAGAGCCTGGAATGGGTTGTCCAGGGAGGTGGTTGAGGTCCCATCCCTGGAGGTGTTTAAGGCCAGGCTGGATGAGGCTCTGGCCAGGCTGATCCAGTGTGAGGTGTCCCTGCCCATGGCAGGGGGGTTGGAACTGGATGATCCTTGTGGACTCTTCCAACCCTGACTGATTCTATGATTCTATGACATCCTGCAGGAATCAGAGGCCCTCCTGCCCTTCCCTGCCCCTCTCCAGAGCTGGAGCACTCCTGGAGGATTGAAATCCTCCTGGCACCTGAGACATCCCTGTGGCAAGGGGCAGGTGATGAGTCTGTGGGCAAAAGGGGACCTGATGGTGCCAAGTCCAAGCAACTGGGGATGGAGAATGGGAAGGAACACAAAGAATTCAGTAAAATCTTTGCCCTCCTGTGGAGCAGGACCCTTGGGTTGCTGGTGGGGCTGGTAGAGGAGTTCTCCTGTTCTCCTAGGGAGGTGTCATGGAATCATTCCTGTCCTGCACCAAGGAGTCCCTTTCTCATGCACACTCTCTAAGCACAGGGAGACCTTCTCCCCCCTAGAGCAGTCTGAACCTTTGTCAGCCAAAATAAGCAGTGCTGATCTGAGGAGATGACAGAGCCATGGAATTGCTTTGCCTGGAAAATGCCTCTAAGAGCCCTGAGCCCAGCTGAGCTGTCAGCCCAGCCATGGCCACTAACCCATCTCCCAGAGGGCCTTGTGTGTGAGAGGAATATGGGAAGACCCCAGGGTGACTCTGGAGAGCTGAGGAGAGCACTTCTTCCATGACAGCACTTCCTCCACAATTCATCAGGGAGGCTCTGCTCTGGGAAGAGGAGTGAGAGGGCACAGAGCAGCTGGGGAAGAAGTGCAGTGAGCTGCAGCTGCTTTACCCCATGGCTGGGTGTTGGGATGTCCCAGGGATGGTTATGAGACCCTGAGGGACAGAGAGAGAATCCCAGAATTGTTTGGGTTGGAAAAGACCTCCCAGATCACTGAGTCCAACCATCCACTAACATCACCATGGCCACCAAACCATGGCCCCAAGTGCCATGGCCACACCTTGCTGGAACACCTCCAGCCATGGGGACTCCACCACCTCCCTGGGCAGCCTCTGCCAATCCCTGACCACTCTTGCACCAAAGAAATTTTTCCTCCTCTCCAACCTAACCCCGCCCCCCCGGCACAATTCCAGGTCATTTCCTCTCCTTCTATCACCTTTTACAAGGGAGCAGAGCCCAACCCCCACCTGGCTCCAGCCTCCTCTCAGGAGCTGTAGAGAGCAATGAGGTCTCCCTCAGCCTCCTCTTCTCCACACCAAACACCCCCAGCTCCCTCAGCTGTTCCTCCCCAGCCCTGTTCTCCAGACCCTTCCCCAGCTTGGCTGGGAGGGTGAAACAGAAGTGAGCTGTGGAAAAAACTTGGCCAGAGCAGATCTGATGTGTCCAAGGCCAGTGCATGCTCCCATGGGGCTGAGGGGATGCTCAGGACCACAGCCGGGTCCTGGTTCAGGGACTTTCTTCTTCCTGCATCCTCCTCCACAGTCACAGCTGCCCAACACTGGCTGCAGCTGTGTGAGCAGTTGGGAGCCTGTGAAAATTCCTGGTACCAAAGAGGAATAATGGCCAAAAAATCAGATTGCCAGCCCTGGTCTTCCAGCCAACTCTATCAAACACCCGGAGGGGAATGAGCCCTGGTCCCTTCCCTCTGCCCTTGAAGGACCTGGAGGGCAGAAGCTCCAGCACATCCCAAACACAGCTGCATTTCCCTGCTGATCATCTTAACAGTGCTGCTTTGCTGCTCTGCTGCTGAGCAGAAACAGACAACTTTATTCATGAAATAAACCTGGCACAGAAAGCCCCAGCAGGGCCCAGAGCAAGTGAAAGTCAGTGTCTGGAGAAGGTGAAAAGTGCAGCAAAAGGCTTCTCCTCTGGCAAGGATGAATAGATCTGCAAGGTCTTGAAGATAAAGCCTGTTTGCCTCACTGCCAGATTTCAGAGCTGGAGAGAGATTTGCTCCTTCTGCCCTCTTTTTTTTCTGTCTGCAGGGAGACCAAGATGCAGCCAAGCCAGCAGGCAGCTCTAACCTGTGCTGCAGTGCAGCTGGGTGGGCTGAACTCAGGACCAGAAATGTGTGGCCATGGCACCTGGGGCCATGGTTTAGTGGCCATGGTGGTGTTGGGCTGCTGGTTGGATGATCTCAGAGGCCTTTTCCAACCCAAAGAGCTCTGTGCCTTTGGTAAGGTAGGTGTTGTGTCATAGAAGGAAACTGGAAAAGGCAACCAAGGTGGTGGGGAAAGTGAGGAAGGGTTGATGGCTTGCTGAGGATGGCAACAGAGAGAGGGGGAATGGCTCCCTGAGGTTACTGGGACAATCCTGGGAGATGACACTTCCCAACTGGAAAAATGATGTCCTAAAAATTCAGAAGAAAAGGTTCCAAATGAAAAAGGTGCTGAGGATGACCATGTCAGAGGTGCTGGGAGAGGCTAGGTTGTAAAGAAGCAGCTGAAGTGAAGCTTGGTAGAAGCTGCCTGGGAGTTGGTTTAAAGTCCCTACCAACCCTATTCTGTGGTTCTCTGGTTTACTCCAGCTGAAGATCTTCACAGCATCCCTCTCTGAATCTCTCTTCCCTTGCTGAGGAACCTCATGGAGTTTAATAAGGACAAGTGCAAGGTCCTGCATCTGGGGAGAAATAACAACAGGCACCAGGACAGGTTAGAGGCTGCCCTGCTGGAAAGCAGCTCCACAGAGAAAGACCTTGGAGTGCTGGTGGGCAGCAAGTTCTGCATGGAACAACAATGTGCTCTTGTGGCCAAGAGAGCCAATGGGATCCTGGGGTGCAGCAAGAAAGGTGTCCAGCAGGGCTGGGGAAGTTCTTCTGCCTCTCTACTCTGCCCTGCTGAGACCACAGCTGGAGTACTGTGTCCAGTTTGGGGCTCCCCAATTCAAGAGAGACAGAGACCTGCTGGAGAGAGTCCAACAGAGAGCCAGGAGGATGCTTAGGGGACTTGAGCATCTCCCTGTGAAGAGAGACTGAGAGCCCTGGGGCTGTTTAGTCTGGAGAGGAGAAGGCTGAGAGGGATCTGATCAATGTCTATCAATAGCTGAGGGGTAGGGGTCAAGGGGAGGGGGCCAGGCTCTTTTGGCTGGTGCACAGCAATAAGCCAAGGAACAACAAGGACAAATCTATACATAGAAGATTTCATCTTAACATGAGGAGAAACTTCTTTCCTGTGAGGGTGACAGTGCCCTGGAGTAGGCTGCCCAGGGGGTTGTGGAGTCTCCTTCTTTGGAGACTTTCCAACCCCACCTGGCTGCATTCCTGTGCAGACTACCCTAAGTGATGCTGCTCTGGCAGGGGGGATGGACTGGATGGTCTCTGGAGGTCCCTTCCAACCTCTGATAAAATGTGAGACTGTGAGACTGTGATACTGTGGTGACTCTCCACCTCCATGCTCTGGGTGCTTCTGCCCAGAGTGGATGTGTGGGATGGATGTCTCCTGCAGATCCCAGAGAGTAGGCATGGATATGGGGAAGTGGAATTGGAATGGCTGTCTGTGTCCATAAGCAAACCCAGACTGCAGCTGGGGTGAACCTGTGATCACCAAAGCAGCAGTGAGGCTGACCACAGCTTCACCCCAGCTGCAGTTTGGGTTTACTTCTGGAGAAAGAGAGAGGCAAAGCTTGAAAAGCTGTGAGCTCCTCATGGGTGGTGAAGGGAGGAAATAGAACCAAAAGGAGGTGAGTGGCTGAGCAGCATCTGGGAGAAGGAGATGCAGGAGAGATTATTGCCAAGGCAGCATTCCTGCATTTGTGAGAGAGGGAAACTTACTAAAACAAAACAAGGACAGAAAGCAATTAAGACCTGAAAACAAGATGTGGTCTGAGCAAGGTAACCTTCCCTTTTGCTTTGTGTGTACACAATGAACTGTGAAGTGCTGGAAAGGCACAGAGAGGCAAGCTGGGGCTTTTTCTGCCTCAGTTCTAGATCAAACTTTAGATTTCTTCTATTTTTTTTTGCCTTTTTTGTTTTTACAGAAATAAACTGCAAGTTGTTGCAATGCTCTCAGTCAGCTGGGCTGAGTTAGGCTATGTGTGGGTAACAGCCTGCCCTGCACACACAGCCACACCTGCTCTGTACCTGCACCCCCTCTGCCTGCTGCTGAAAGCAGGGTGGGATCACAGAAACCAGGGTGGGATCACTCAGACCAGTGTGGGATCATTCGGACCAGTGTGGGATCACACAAATCAATCAGTGTGGGATTAGACAAACCAATGTGGGATTAGACAAAGCAGTGTGGGCTCACACGAATCAAAGTGGGCTCGCAAACATTCAGAGTGGGCTCACAAACATTCAGTGTGGGCTCCCAAATCAGAGTGGGCTCAGAAGCATTCAGAGTGGGCTCACACAAATCAGAGTGGGCTCACAAGCATTCAGTGTGGGCTCACAAGCATTCAGAGTGGGCTCACACAAATCAGAGTGGGCTCACAAGCATTCAGAGTGGGCTCACAAGCATTCAGAGTGGGCTCACACAAATCAGAGTGGGCTCACAAGCATTCAGAGTGGGCTCACACAAATCAGAGTGGGCTCACACAAAGCATTCAGTGTGGGCTCACACCTTGTGCTGGCTGTTGCAAGTCCATGCAGGTGTCAGCTTTGCATCTGACACTGCCTGTGCCACCTCCTGCCTTTGCCTCTCCCCTCCCTGGGGACAGTTGCCTGAGGCTGAAGGCAGAGCAGGCCAGGAGCAGTGGAAGGGTGCTCAGTGGCTGAGGTGCTCCTGCTCACAGCCTGGAAGGAATCCATCTGGTTCTGCACTGCTGGGGGTCTGGCAGCCAGGATGGAGCAGTGCTAGCTGCTATTTCCCTCTGCCTTGATCTCTCCCAAGGACTGTAGTCTATCCAGGGCAGGGTCTGAACAGGGAGTTCTGATGCTTGCCAAGCTGTAATCCAGCATCAGAGAGAGAAGAAAACTATGTTCAGCTGGGAAGAACACCAAACCACTAAACCATGTCCCCAAGTGCCATGGCCACACATTTCTTGAACACCTCCAAGCATGGGGACTCCACCACCTCCCTGGGCAGCCTCTGCCAATCCCTGACCACTTCAGCAGTGAAGAAATTGTTCCTAACCTCCAACCTAAACCATCCCTGGTGCATGGAATCTGAACCTCCCCTCGAGGCCATTTCACCAGAGGATGTCTTGGAAGTGGTCAGTCCAGGTACAGATAAAGATCATTTTGCCTTCCATGCTCTAACTGGGAGAAGTTACAGCTGTTGTCATGTTCCTAGAGGCACTGGCAGCTTAAAGACACAAGGCTTAGACAACACTCTGCATGGCTTTCAGAAATGGTAGTCAGAGTATCTGGGTTTGAAAAGGGGAAATTTTCAAGAGGGACAGGGATCTGCTGGAGAGAGTCCAAGGGAGGGCTCCAAGGATGCTGAAGGGACTGGAGACTGCGTGGTGAGAAGAGGCTGAGAGCCCTGGGGGTGGTTAGTCTGGAAAGGAGAAGGCTGAGAGGGATCTGATCAATGTCTATCAATAGCTGAGGGCTGGGGGTCAGGAGGGAGGGGACAGGGACAGGCTCTGCTCAGGTGTGCCCTGGGATAGGACAAGGGGCACTGGATGGAAACTGCAGCACAGGAGGTTCCACCTCAACATGAGGAGGAACTTCTTCACTGTGAAGGTCCCAGAGCACTGGAACAGGCTCCTCAGAAAGGTTGTGGATTCTCCTTCTCTGGAGCCTTTCCAGCCCTGTCTGGATGTGTTCCTGTGTGACCTGTGCTGGATTCTCTGGTCCTGCTCTGGCAGGGGGGCTGGACTGGAAGATCTCCAGTGGTCCCTTCCAGCCCCTAACATCCTCTGATCCTGTGATCCTGTGAAATGATGGATCAGCCAGTTCAGTTCCCACTGCCAGAAAAGCCCTGGGGTGACTAATAGAGCCAACAAGCAAATACTGAATGACATCAGGGGAAAGAAATCGAAACCAGACAGTGTGAATGTGCCAGAGCTAAGCCCTCTGTGACACTCAGGGGTGGGGAAGAAGCAGCACATATCACCCACCTTCCACTGAGCAAGGCTGCTGACACTGACAGCATTCTCAAGAGCTGACTGGGAAAACTTGGGCTGTATGGAACTGCTCAGGGTGGTGCAGAAGGCTTAGAGAGGTCACAGTGGGTCACTAAATGCCACAGAGTGCCCTTCTCTGCTACCTGTCCTTCCACAAAGTGGAGCAGGCAATGATTTTGTGTAACAAGAGATGGAGCTGGGAGGGGCACACGTGTGCAGCAAGCAGGATGTGTAAGAAGAATGTTTTGGGCTCCCTAGTTCAAGAAAGACAGAGACCTGCTGGAGAGAGTCCAACAGAGAGCCAGGAGGATGCTTAGGGGATTTGAGCATCTCCCCTGGGAAGAGAGACTGAGAGCCCTGGGGCTGTTTAGTCTGGAGAAGAGAAGGCTGAGAGGGATCTGATCAATGTCTATCAATAGCTGAGGGGTGGGGGTAAAGGGGAGGGGGCCAGGCTCTTTTGGGTGGTGCACAGCAATAAGCCAAGGAACAACAGGGACAAACTTGAACATAGATTTCAGCTCAACTTCTTTCCTGTGAGGGTGTCAGCCCTGGGACAGGCTGCCCAGGGGGGTTGTGGAGTCTCCTTCTCTGGAGACTTTCAAACCCCACCTGGATGCATTCCTGTGCAGACTACCCTGGGTGATGCTGCTCTGGCAGTGGGGGTGGACTGGATGATCTCTGGAGGTCCCTTCCAACCTCTAATATACTGTGATAGTGTGATAGTGTGATGTAAGGAGATCTAGAGGAACAACCCCAGAGAGAATGGCCTCTTCAGCTGGACAGTGTAGAGAGCAAAGGGCTCTGCAGCTCTCTGTGAAGCACATCTGGATCATGAGCCAGGTCAAGACTGTTGGTGTTGGTGTGCAAGTGTGAGAGAGCTGGGGCTGAGAGAGCTTGAGGCAGTTGGGGCTGTTCAGCCTGGAGAAGAAAATGTTCTGGGAAGACCTTAGAATTCTGGGAAGACCTTAGAGCAGCCTTCCAGTACCTGAAGGGGGCTGCAGGAGAGGGAAGGACTGCTCAGAAGAGCCTGTGGTGACAGGGTGAGGGGGTTGACACCAGAGCAGGGCAGGATTAGGTTGGACATCAGGAGGAAGTTCCACACAATGAGAGTGATGAGACACTGGGACAAGTTGCCCAAGGAGGTAGTGGAGGTCAGACTTGAATGAGCAGCCTGCCCTGCTGGAGATGCCCTGCTCACTGCAGGGGGTTGGACAAGGTCACCTTTGAGGGTCCCTTCCAACCTGATGTGTTCAGTGATTCTATGAGCCCTGGGCTGGTGCAGTGCAAGCTACAAACCCAAGCTGCTGAACCCTCCTGCTCCTCTCAGCATGAGGCATGCCCCCAGCCTGAGCACTGTGCTCTGCTGTGCTCACACTGAGCAAGAAGGGAGAGGCCAGAAGAGAGCCCAAAGCACATGGGCACCAGAAGTCCAGCACATGAGACATCCAAGGGAAGACACAAAGCCTGGCAGACCTTCTGGAGAAAAATGGGCTGAGGAGGACCTTGCTAAGTTTTTCAGTCAGGTGAAGTGCACCATGGAAAGAACAGAATATTTTATTCAAGCAGAGTATTTTATTCCCCATATCCATATTGGGTAGGACTGGGAGTTATTGGCTTGCACTCCAGGAAGGAGTTGGAGCGAATGGCTTGGGAAAGAGATAGAATTTCCATAACAGAAGTTCTTTAAGGACAAGGTGGACAAGCCTCTGTCAGGAGAGACTGAGGGAAAGCTGATCTGGGCCTTGGGCAGGAAAGGTTTCCTCCAGATGTACCTTGCACACCCACATGGCTGTGTGGGTTTAGAGGGGGTGTGCCATGCTCAGCTCCAGGCTCACCACAGCCCGGGGGTGGTTTCTATCACTCACTCCCAGGTAGATGGTCTCAGCTGAACACTGCTTGTCCAAGGGGACCCTTCTCCCTCAGCTCAGCTCTGCTCTTGCAGCCTCAGCCATTCCTCACCCTGTGGGGGTGCTTAAAGGCAAGGAACTGTGAAAGCCTGGCAGAGCCAACCAGGAGCACCTCAGGGACTCAGGCTTTGTAAGAACTCTGTTTCTAGCCTCCAAGCACAGCCCACAGCTTTGTAAACAACAGAAGATGAGAGCTGCCTGTCTCTGGAGAGCCTGGAGGCAGAAGGAGGAATGCTGCCTGCTGCTCTGCTTACTGCAGCAGGGCCATGATTTATGTCCCTGGGAAGGCCACAGTGGAAGCAGCAAATCACCTTTTACAGGGCTTCAAAAAGCAGTTAGACAAACCCATGGAAGAAACATCCACTGAGGCCACTAAATCTGCAGCCTTCCTCCTGCTCAAGCGAAGCCCTCTGCTGCTAATTGCTGGGTGGGAGAACTGCTACTGTGCAACTGGCCTGGTTTGGCTGCTGGTGCTGCAGGCAGGAGGCTGAGCTGAAGAAACCTCTGCCCTGACCCAGCCAGGACCACTGCTGAGCTCCTCAGCTGCATTCTTGGTGTATTCAGCCAGGATAGCCACAGACCTCAGGGTTTATTAACAAACAATTGGAGGCTGGAGAGGGGACAGGAATCCTGTGCCTCACAGGCAGGCCACATCCTGGATGCTGTTCAGGGCATACCAGGAGCCCTGTCCTGCTCTGATTCTTCCCCCAGTGAGCTGTGTGCCTTTCTCTGAAGGGGTCAGCACAGGATTTAGCTCCCAGCCTTTCTCTGCCAACAGGTTCTCCCCTGTGCTGGGCAAAGAGCAAGAAAACAAACCAGCAAAGCCAATCCCACCCCAGGCCCAGGAGCTGCTTTATTTAATCAGCAGCAAAGTTTTCAGATGCAAATAGCTCATTGAGTTGGACAAAAGTCCTGGTCATGAATGTTTCTGTCTAACTCCACCCTGCAAAAATATCTCAGAATAAGAGGATTGCGTTTCCCCCAAAATATTCCTCACTGACTGACAGCAGCAGCACATTAAAAGCCCAGCACTGGAGTTCCTTCATTAATGAACTAAGACACAAAAGTCTTCTCCTATTAGTGAATTTTACAGATGACCTCAGCTATTTTTGATATTCTCACAGAGGCCTGCCAGAAGGATAATATTTTCCTGTTCTGTAGCAAAGAAGTACACTTGCAGACTGTTTTGCCTGAATTTAAAGTGTGCCCCAGGCATAGTTTTCATCCCTACAAACTGACCAAGGAGAGTAGAGTCTTACCATGAGCACAGAGCAAAACCCTGGTAGAGTCAAATCCCAGCATCCCAGCATGGTGGGGGTTGGAGGGGACATCTGGACATAGAATCATAGACTCATAGAATCAGTCAGGGTTGGAAGGGACCACAAGGATCAGCCAGTTCCAACCCCCCTGCCATGGGCAGGGACACCTCACACTACAGCAGGCTGGCCAGAGCCTCATCCAGCCTGGCCTTAAACACCTCCAGGGATGGGACCTCAACCACCTCCCTGGACAACCCATTCCAGGCTCTCACCACTCTCATGGGGAAGAACTTCTTCCTCACGCCCAGCCTGAATCTCCCCACTTCCAGCTTTATTCCATTCCCCCCAGTCCTATCACTACCTGATAGCCTAAAAAGTCCCTCCCCACCTTTCTTGGAGCCCCCTTCAGATACTGGAAGGCCACAAGAAGGTCACCTCAGAGCCTTCTCTTCTCCAGACTGAACAGCCCTAACTCTTTCAGTCTGTCCTCATAGGAGAGGTGCTCCAGCTTTCTGCTCATCCTGGTGGCCCTTCTCTGGACACCTTCCAGCATGTCCAGATCCCTCTTGTAACAGAGGCTCCAGAACTGGATGCAGTACTCCAGGTGGGGTCTCACCAGAGCTGAGCAGAGGGAGAAAATCACCTCCCTGGCCCTGCTGGCCACACTTCTCTTGCTGCAGCCCAGGCTCTGGTTGGCTCTCTGGGCTGCAAGTGCACACTGACAGCTCCTGTTGAGCTTCTCGTCCACCAGCACCCCCAAGTCCCTCTCCTCAGGCACATCATCCAGTCCAACCCCCCTGCTGAAGCAGGGCACCCACAGCAGCTTGCCCAGCATCACAATGGCCTGGGGGGGTTGGAATCTTCCTACTCCTGCTGGCCACACTGGTGCTGACCCAGGCCAGGCTGCTCTAAGAGATACAGAGGATCTCTAGGGACTGAGGTGACCTGTATAACTCTTTTGAATCATGACCACAGCCCTTCATACCCAACAGATACCGCAAAGCAGGAGGTCAACTCTGCTGTCAAGCCTTTGAGCAGCCAGGCTGCCTTTGCAAATCCTGGAAGCCAACTTAATGCTCACTCTTGGAAGCTCTTCTTTTGAGCAGTACAGCAGACAGATGTTTGCAAGATTGTGCCTAAGAAACCTCCAGTCCACATCATCTTCACACAGCCTCCTGCCATCCTGGCACAGGCATTCTAGCTGAGCTTGACCACCACATCTTGAGACAATTCAGAACCCTTCTGGGCTGTACCTGCCTGTTGGAACTTCTCAGCAGGACTGGAAGCACTCTTAGTCCAAAAGGAGTCTCTTGGCACCACTCTTCCCTGCTTCCAAAGGGGCCTCACTTGCAAACAGCTGGTCCTGATTCTGAACCCCAAGAACCCCAGGAGGAGTTTGCAGCATGCCTGAAAGCACCTCGAGGGCTCTCTGGCAAGCTCTCTGGTGTGACAATGCTGTTTCTGGACTCCATGCAGCTCCCAGGAGGGAGCTGCCATGTTTATGTTCCTGTTAGGACTCCTCTTGCCTCCCCAGCATCTTTGCTAGCAGCTCCATTCCAGCGCCGCCCTGGCCCTCTGCAGCCGCAGTGCTGAGTACAGAACGTGCAGTGCTTCTCCTGGCTCCACCTTGGTCTCTCCTCTAACCCACTTGGACACCAGCACTGTAACAAATCCACAGCCACCTGGGTCTCCATGCCTGTCACTGTGCAGCAGACCATGGCTGCTCAGAGCCGCAGGGGACAGCAGCTCTGGCAGCCCAGAGGTCCTGCTGCTTGGGCAGAGCTCCTCCAGTTGTGAACCGCCTGCAGCCTGTTCCAGCCTTACTCTGTGGTCTTCCAGGCCTTTGCTCCTCATCTCCTCGCAGACTCAGAGGCTCAGTGCTTGGTGTTTATGGGCATGCTAAAGCCTTGGCCAGCCTCCTGAGCCCAGCTCCTAGCTAGCAGTGCCTGCACGTCCTGGGCCTCCTTTTCTTCTCCCCCTCTCTGGGTAGCTGGATGCTGGACTCCAGTGTGAGCAGAGCTGCTCAGTGTTTACTTTCTCATTTCCACAGCTTTTTGCATCCTGACTAGTTCACATCCTTGGCTAACGTGTGCACCACTGAGGACAATGTCTATTGTCCTGCAGGCTGGCTGGCCAGAGGAGCACTTCACATCTGGAATGAGCATTGTAGGACTGTGGGTCTGGGAGAAGCACCCATAAAAGGAACAAACTGGAGCTCGTCACCCTGAGCTGATTTGTGTTTCATGTGCACTGCTAACAGCAGCGTGTGCCATGCCCCTCAAACCCATCTGCAACTGCAGCTCCAGCCCCTGCAGCTCTGTAGGTGCTGCTGACCTCCAGAAGCCTTAACCACTATTGGAAGCACCATAGTCAGCCCTGCAGCACCAGGAGAATGGGGGCAGTGAACACAGCCACAGGGGGACAGCTCACAGCAGCTCCTGCTGCCTGATCCGTGTGGACTTGCAGCTGTGGCCATGATGATACTTAGCCATGAGATCTATTTTTTGGCTGATTTAGACATGAGCCAAAGATCATCAGCTGTGAAAGGCTCCTATGCCCTGCCCTGCCCTGCCCATCCATGGGGGAAGCAGTTTAGATCTCAGGGAGGTTTCATAGAATCTTCAAAGTTGGAAAAGACCTCAAAGATCATCACATTCAACCTTCTACCCAGCAGCTCCATGACTACTAGACCATGTCCCCAAGTGCCACACCTGCTTGGGTTCTTTCAGCCCCTCCAGCAGGGTGACTCCACCACCTTCCTGGGCAGTCAGTTTCCATTAGCCTCCCTCCTTCCCTGTCCCTTTAGTTCACCTCCTCATGCATGTCTGCACCCGGGAAGCCCAGCAGCTGTCCAGGCAGCATGATGGGCAAGAGGCACAGAGAGCTGAGCTGCTGCTGGGAGCTAACAGCCTCCCCAGGCAGTTCCCCACTGCAGGGGAAGCTCCTTACCCCTCACCCAGACAGAACAAGGGCAAAGCAGAGCTGGGGCAAGAAAACCAGCTGCTGCCCCACCCAGGATGGAGAGAGGTTCATGAGCCCTAGTGCAGGAGGTGGGAAAGCCAAGCAATGCTACGGGGTCCAGGAGCACACATTCCAATCCCGAGCCTTGCAAAGGCTGACCCTGTGGAATTTCATTTGCTGTGAAAGTCAGAAACATCACCCAGGGAAACAAAGTACCAGCAACACAACACAGCTAGGCATGAGGAAATCCACAGCAGAGTCAGGAGGTTCCCCAGACCCCAACTGTCAAAATGCTCCTCTCCTGTGGGAGAGCTCAGAGAGACAATGTGGGAGGCTGTGCTGGGAATGAAGGTTTGTCAAGCAAATATAGGAAGGGTGTTCAGGTCCTACCCCAGTCCCACACACCCAGGAAAGTAATCACAGAACCACAGAAGCAACCAGGTTGGAAGAGACCTCCAAGATCATCAACTGATCACTCAACCCTAACTAATCAACCAGACCCTGGCACTAAGGGCCTCGTCCAGGATTTGCTTAAACACCTCCAGGGATGCTGACCCCTCCACCTCCCTGGGCAGCCCATCCCAAGGGCAATCTCTCTGTCTGTGAAGAACTTCTTTCTAAGCTCAAGCCTAAACTTCCCCCTGCACAGTTTGAGACTGCATCCTCTTGTTCTGTTGCTGTTGCCTGGGAGAAGAGACCAACCCCCACCTGGCTACAACCTCCCTTCAGGTAGTTTTAGAGGGCAATAAGGTCTCCCCTGAGCCTCCTCTTCTCCAGGCTGAACACCTCCATTGAAGCAAGACTCACACTGGCCTCTTATATCCCCACTTCATATCTTCCAACACAGCCTGCCCTTGAGCAGCAGGATTTAGGGGGATGGAGGAGCAAGGATGAGGCAGCAGAGACTGCCTGTATCTTCTGGGAGAAACAGTGGGTGTGCAGGGCTGGGATCAGAGCAGTAGCTATGGAGAAATTTTGCTGCTGCTCAGCAGCCTCCCAAGGAACAGCCTTCTCCCTCTGGCACTCTCTACAGCCAAGCCAGGAAGAGGCCTGGTTTGGCCCTAGATGCACACATAACACAGACACAGCTGGGAATTTCCTCTCTTCTTGGTTTAAAGCTGGTTTGAACCACCCCACCTTAAAGCAGCATTTCCCTTCCATGGAGCTTATCTCCAAACACCACCCTGTGAACTGCTAGGCAGCAGCCACAGCACTAAACATCTGCACAGGCAGAGTGTGCCAGATGTTACCAGAAGATGATGCAGTGCTGGGGCAGGAGATGGATTCCTGACAGTGCCACCATCTCAGGTCACCCCAAATCAGCCCAGAGGGAGCAGGACCTCCCTGCTCCATCATCTTGGCCACAGTGAGGCCAGCACTGTGTGGTCAGCATGGCATTTTGTCCTGCCAGAGCCCTTCTCCCAACAACACACCCCTAGAGCCTATGAAAAAGCCTCCTGTGGCCCCAGCAGCAAAGTCCTGGCCTCATGGTCTTGAACCTCATGGCTTCAAGGTCTTGAGGTTGACCTACACACAAACATAAAGTCTGCTTGGATTGGCCTCATGGTCTTTAGAGCTCCCTCTGACATTGTCTGGCAGGAAGGATGTCCAGGCTGATAATGAAGAGAGGATGACCATGGCTCCCCTAATGGAGCACCACAATCAGGCTGCTGGCTGTGGTAGAGCCGGAGGTGCCATAAGAGCAGGAGGTAGCATTGGTGGATTGGTGCAGGCAAGGGCTGGAGGTGTCCTGTGGGGCAGAGAGGGGGCTGCAGGCTGTTGGGTTAGTGTGAGGCGCTGGTGAGGCTGCTGTGGGCAGCCCTCGCAGGGCAGTCTGTGCGTGGTGCAGGGTGGGTGCCAGTGGGGGTGGTATCATGGGGAGGTGGGCTTGGGGTGTGGGGCACAGGCTGACAGCAGCAGGGCCGGGGTCGGTGGCTGTGTGTGTTCTAGGGGACGCTGTGGTGCAGGATGTGAATTCTAGGGGACGCTGTGGTGCAGGCTGTGTGTGTTCTAGGGGGCGCTGTGGTGCAGGATGTGAGTTCTAGGGGACGCTGTGGTGCAGGCTGTGTGTGTTCTAGGGGGCGCTGTGGTGCAGGATGTGAGTTCTAGGGGGTGCTGTGGTGCAGGATGTGTATTCTAGGGGGCGCTGTGGTGCAGGATGTGAGTTCTAGGGGGTGCTGTGGTGCAGGATGTGTATTCTAGGGGGCGCTGTGGTGCAGGATGTGAGTTCTAGGGGGTGCTGTGGTGCAGGATGTGTATTCTAGGGGGCGCTGTGGTGCAGGATGTGCGTTCTAGGGGTTCACAACTGCAGTGGCCTAAGCTGAAGCAAGGGGAGGCTGCGGGGCGCAAGGTGCCTGGGTTGGGCCTGCCCAAGCCCATTTTGCCCCTAGGCTGCACCTCTGTGGTTTGGTTAAAGAAATAAGACCCTCTGGGGAAGAATTTTCTTCTACTCTCCAACCTAAACCTCCCAGGCACAACTTGAGGCCATTTTTTCTCCCACTATCACTTGTTCCTTGGCAGAAGAGCCCAACCCCCACCTCACTGCAGCCTCCTCTCAGGGAGCTGTAGAGACCAGTGAGGTCTCCCTCAGCCTCCTCTGCTCCACACTGAACACCCCCAGCTCCCTCAGCTGCTCCTCCCCAGCCCTGATCTCCAGACCCTTCCCCAGCTTTTTTGCCCTTCTCTGGACCTGCTCCAGCCCTCAATGTCCTTCTCGGCATGATGAGCCCAAAACTGAACCCAGCACTCAAAGTATGGCCTCAGCAGTGGCACCAGTGCAGTAAGGGGTGTCTGTGGGGGTGCCAGCTTCAGTCCCACCCAAGCCCCTTTGTCTCCAGAGCTTACCTGTGGTGTTTGTTTTTAAAGGAACAAGGGCAGGCTCTGCGGGGCTGCAGCCATTGCCTGCTGCTGCCTCGGGAGCTTTGGCTGGTTGGATCTTGATAGCTACTGCCCAGGATGTGAGCAGCTGGACAGGCAGAGCTGTGGTGATTCTCTGAGAGGAAAGGCAGAGGAAGGGAGGCTCCAGTCCTGGCCAGCCCCACATCCAGCTCCAAGCAGAGGTCCCACCAGGCTTGTCCCCACTGCCGGTTAGCCCCGGATCAGGCTGTGCACCTCGGCTGCTGCTCCCCTTCTGCTCCCCATGTGTGCTGTGGCTCTGGCTGCACAGGCCCTGCCCAAGCTGTGCCCTCAGCTGTGCTTTCAACCATGGGGGCCTGCAATGTCTCCTTGCAGCCCCAGTGCATCATCCCCACTCTGACCTCCCTTCTGAGATAGCTACTGAAAATCTACAGCAGACCATTAAGCCCTGGGTGGAGGTCGGCCTCAGTTCAGGCCACCTAGCAGCAGCTCAGCACTGAGGGTGGATGTCGCTCCTTGAGGAGCCTGGCACCCTGTGGCAGTGCCCTCCAGGCTGCCTGAGGCTGACTGGGCCCTGGTCCACATGAGGAGCTTCAGGGATGAGTCCACTTGCCCCTCCCATGCATTTCATGGATTCACAGAATGGTTTGGCTTGAAAGGGACCTTAAAGATCATCTACTTGCAACCCCCTGCCATGGGCAGGGACACCTCCCACCAGCCCAGCTTGCTCAAGGCCTCATCCAGCCTGGCCTTCAACACCTCCAGGCAGGGGACAGCCACAGCTTCCCTGGGCAACCTGTTCCAGAGTCTCCCCACCCACACTGGAAAGAATTTCTTCCTCATCTCCAGTCTCAATCTGCCCTCCTCAAGGTTCAGCCCATTCCTTCTCATCCAACCACTACAAGCCCTTATCAAAAGCCCCTTCGAGGCTTTCTTGCAGGCCCCTGGGCTGCCTCTACTGATGACCATTTCCACAAAGTCTGTTATTAGAGGAGCTTTAGCTGCATGCAGCGTGGGGGATGCCCTGAGTGCTGTGTGGAGCTGTGGATGCTGTGCAGGGCTGGGCAGGTGCCGTGGTGCCCACCCGCGCTGGCCGCCGCTGGCGCTCAGACACGCAGGCTTCCCCTCCTGCTCCTCCTTTCTAAATCATTCAGAGGGAAAATATGTTTCCTCTTTGTGAATGGACAAATCTAACACAGATGGGGCCTTAACTGGAAACATCTTTTGTTCCAGTCCCTCTGTGGTGTCCGAGGGCAGGAGGTTGTGAGCACCTCTCCAGCGGTCTCTGTCTTAACAACATGGAGAGCTCCTGCTAAAAGCTGCCACAAATCTTCACCTCTTCCTCTCTCCTCAGCACTGCAGACTCACAGGTTTAAGGACACCAGTGTCAGCAGAGTCAGCAGTTAGAGCTTGCTGAGCTGGAGCAAGGCTTTCCTTGCTTTTGACTGCAATGAGTCTGCAGCACTCTGTGCTTCCTGTGACAGCCTTAAGTGTCTTGCTGCTCACCAGCTGAGAGCAGTGAGGAGCAGGGCACAGGGCACAGAGGAACTTTCTCAGATGTTTCTGCATAAATGTGTAATCTCCTTTTCACAGATTCCCAGCATAGTGGGGATTGGAAGGGATCTCTGGGCATCATCCAGTCCAAGCCCTGCTCCAGCAGGGCACCCACAGCAGCTTGCCCAGGAGCACAATGCTCAGGGGGGGTTTAGAAGCTCTCCACACACGGAGACTCCACAACCTCTCTGGGCAGCCTGCTCCAGGCCTCCAGCACCCTCACAACAAGCAAGTTTATCCTTATTGTCAGATCCTAGAATCACAGAACTGCTTGGGGTGGAAAAGCCCTTCAAGATCATTGAGTCCAGCCATCAACCCAATACCCCCACCATGGACACTAAACCAAGTCCCCAAGTGCCATGGCCACACCTTTCTGGAACACCTCCAGGGATGAGGGCTCTACCACCTCCCTGGGCAGCCTGTTCAAAACCCTGACTACTCTTGCAGCAAAGAAATTTTACGTCCTCTCCAACCTAACCCTCCCCTGGCACAATTTCAGGTCATTTCCTCCTCTTCTATCACCTGAGACTAGGGAGAGGACAGAAACACCCACCTGGCTGCAACCTCCTCCCAGGGAGCTGTAGAGAGCAATGAGGTCCCCTCTCAGCCTCCTCTTCTCCAGACTGAACACCCCCAGCTCCCTCACCTGCTCCTCCCCAGCCCTGTTCTCCAGACCCTTCACACCTTTGTTGCCCTTCTCTGGACCTGCTCCAGCTCCTCGATGTCCTTCTTGGAGTGAGGAGCCCAAAACTGAATCCAGTGGCCTCAGCCAATCCCTGCCCTGCTCCTGCTGCCACCACCATTGCTGCTCCAGGCCAGGCTGCTGCTGCCCTTCTTGCCCACCTGGGCACTGCTGGCTCATTTCCAGTTGCTGTCACCCAGCACCTCCAGGTCTTTCTTTGCTGGGCAGTTTCCAGCCACTGTGCCCCATGCCTGGAGCCTTCATGGGGTTGTTATGCCCCAATTGCAGGACCCAGTTCTGAGTTTGGTTAATTCTTATCCCACTGACCTCAGTGGGATCCAGCCTGGCCAGATCCCTCTGCAGAGTTTCCTGCCCTGCAGCAGATCAACACTGCCTCCCAGCTTGGTGTTATCTGCAAACTTACTGAGGGTGCTCTCTATTTCCTCATCCAGATCATCAATAAAGACATTAAAGAGCACAGGCTCCAGTACTGAGCCCTGGGGAACACCACTTGTGAGCATCTGCCAGCTGGAGGGAACTCCATTCCCCACCACTCTTTGGGCCCAGGCAGCCAGCCAGGTTTTTACCCAGCAAACCCTCCCCCCAACAAGGTGCTCCGGGTTCCAGCTTGTACCTGCTGCACATTGTCACACTGGAGAGCCCAGCCCCATCCTCTTGCTGAGCATTGCTGAGATGCCCTCTGGGGCTGCTCTTCTGCAGGCTCTCAGCCCCAGGGCTCTCAGCCTTTGCTCCTCACAGAGCTGCTCCAGGCCCCTCAGCAGCTTTGGAGCCTCTCTCCAGCAATTCCCTGTCTCTCCTGAACTGGGGAGCCTAGAATTGAACCCAGTCCTCCAGATGTGTCCAGAGTAGAGGAGGAGGAGAACATCTGTGTACCTGCTGGCTGCACTGAAGAAGGATCATGGCAAATGATCCTGTTTCAATTAAATTTCTGAAGTGGGAAGCAAAGCAACAGCTTTGAGTCACAACGAGACTGAAATTGTTCTTAGAAACAGCTCAAGAGTTCCATGAAAAGAAATGAGAGAGATTCAGATGGCCCACTGGGAGAGGAGGAGGATGGTGATTGCACAGAGCTGGGCCCAGAGCTTGGGTACAGCCCCAGCAGCTGGGCAGGAACACCATGGGTCTGAGAGCAGGGCTAGGGAAGGACAGGGGGGCAGGGGAGCTGCTCTGTCTCCTAGCCACCATCCTCACCCTGCAAGTGATGTCCCTGTCCAGCAAAGAAGGGAACCCTGCCTGGGGAGTGTGGCCAGGGCTCTGCCCACCCAGTGGCTGCTGTACTGGGAGGTGAACTTGAGGGTTGACACATGAGAAAAAGAGACTTGAGGGACCAAGCTTTCAGGCAGAAGGCTGCAGCACACAGAGGTCAGTGTGTGAGATGAGCTCTCTCCAGGGGCATCCATCTCTGCCTAAATGCATCCCAGGGTGCTAAAGGCTGGGAGAAAACAGTTGTGCAGTGCAACCCTCACTTGACCAGCCAGTTCCTTTATCCTGCAACTGCAGCTAGTGAGGGCCAGGAGCCAAGAGCAACACTGATCATGAGGTGTCAGGAAATGTTTGCCATGGCTTTATCCTTAAAATAACCTCTGCAGACATTGCACTCGGCAAGGAAAGGTTCTGCCCAGCCTCTTGGTGCTCAAAGCATCCTGAAACCCCAAGCAGCAATGATGAGCTCCTGCTAAAATGGTATCTAAACCTCAGATGGTCAGCAGGGAATAGAGTAGGATCACAACTGGCTGGGGCTGAGGCAAGGTGCTTCATCTTGTGCCACCACCACCACCACCACCTGGATCGCTCAGCCAGACCCAAAGCTTCCGAGGGGTTTGAGACACAGACAAGTGAGCTCCCTCGGCTGCTCTGGAGAAAACAACCCCAGATCCTAGGAAACAAATGAACCTCTGGGTGCCTCCAGAGAGAAGTGATGTGTGTGGTGAGAGGCAACTGCGAGCTGTGTTCTGGAAGTGTCTCTGTGTGACACATCTGTTATGAATGGACTCGTCCTGAAGGGCTGCCGGGACGCAGGTGCTGCTCTCCACAGCTTCAGCCGGCGGCCAGGGCTCCTGCCGTCAATCCTGGAGAACCTGCCCCGGGGCTATCTTTAGCACTGCAGGGCTCCGGGCTCAGCACTCACTCACAGCTCTAAAAATACCTCCTGTATCACGGCATTCCTGCCATTCCTCTGCTCCCTGCTGCTGATTGCAGGGCCATCGGAGCCGGCTGAGGGCTGGCACTTGGCTGGGATTAGCTCTCACCTGGATTCAGTACAGCCCTGGCAGGCTTTGTTTGAGTTGGATCCAGTCATCTGGAAAATCTGCCTGTGGATACACCTCTTACCTGCCTGTGTGGGACAAGGGCTAGGTTTTGCTTGGGACTAGATAGTAATTTAATAACAATTCCAATATAGACTTAACCCAAACCACATGCTCCTCGCAAGGGCTGAGTGGAGCCAGGAGGGAGTCTCTCCCCAGACCTGATGCTCTCTTTCCTCTTCTGGCCTGGTCACTGTGATGACTTCCAGCTAAAACATCTCTCTCTCTTTCTCTCAATTTGTTTCACTTCCATGTCCCTCAGAGTAGGTATTGATTCAGAAACACCAAGAGCAAGAAAGTCACAGAATCACAGAATTGTCAGGGTTGGAAGGGACCTCAAGGATCAGCCAGGTCCAACCCCCCTGCCATGGGCAGGGACACCTCACACTAGAGCAGATTGCTCACAGCCACGTCCAGCCTGGCCTTAAAAAACCTCCAGGGATGAGGCTTCCACCACCTCCCTGAGCAACCTGTTCCAGTGTCTCACCACCCTCATGGGGAAGAACTTCTTCCTAAGGTCTAATTTAAACCTCCTCTCCTCCAGCTTGGATCCATCCCCCCAGTCCTGTCACTACCTGACACTGTAAAAAGTCGCTCCCCAGCTTTCTTGTAGCCCCCTGCAGATACTGGAAGGCCACAAGGTCTCCTTGGAACTTTCTCTTTTCCAAACTGAACAGCCCCAACTCTCTCAGTCTGGAGGAGCTCCAGCCCCCTGCTCATCCTCCTGGCCCTTCTCTAGCCTTTCTGGATCTGATTACCAGCTCTCCAATGGCTGATGGTTTGAGCAGGGCTTAATGCTTTCTAATTTTCCTTGATAGGCTCCATGAAGCACGTTGCCTTTTCCTTTTTTTTTTTCCATCCCAGCTGGCAGCTGAACAAAGCCCAGCAACACAAAGCTCCATTCGTGTAATAAACTCTTGTACAATCTGCTGCTTATGAGCACGGGCCCTGAAAATGTGCAACCTTTCTGCACATTACATTAAACACAAACCAGATGGGTACTGGCAAATCCTCCCCTTTGTGGCAGGGGGGGCTCAGGGAGCTGCTGGTCAGAAGGTCCTGTTCCACTGCACAAATAAACACAGCAGCTTAACCACATTATTGCCCAAAAGCAGCAGTGGGAAACCTAGGTGGAAACATTCTGAGTAGCTAGGAAACATGCTGCTGGCACCAAAGTGGGCACCAGAGGAACTCTCTGGCTCTCCTACCTGGAGTATTCAGTCAGTGGCCACATGCCTGAGGACCAGAAGTGTCATCTGCAGTGGGAGCTCTGGTACCCAAAACTGGAGACAAATGGCTTCAGTCACAGAATCATAGAAACACAGAATGCAGCAGGTTAGAAGGGACCTTTAAAGGTCCTCTAGTCCAAGCCTCCTGCAGTCAGCAGGGACACCTGCAACACAAGCAGGTTGCTCAAGGCCCCATCAAGCCTGACCTGGAATGTCTCCAGGGAGAGGGCATCCACAGCCTCCCTGGGCAACCTGTGCCAGTCTCTCCCCACCCTCACTGCCAAGAATTTCTTCCTCATCTCTGGTCTCAATCTCCCCTCTCCCATCTCAAAGCCATTGTCCCTCATCCTGGCACTCCCAGCCCTTGTTCAAAGTCCCTCCCCAGCTCTCCTGGAGCCCTTCAGCTACTGGAAGGCTGCTCTGAGGTCTCTCTGGAGCCTTCTCTTCTCCAGGCCAAACAGTCCCAACTCTGCTAGCCTGCCCCCATAGCAGATGTTCTCCAGCCCTCTGATCATCTTCATGGCCTTTCTCCAGACCCTCTCCAGCAGCTCCAGGTCTCTTTTGTGTTGGGGTCCTGTAGCTGGACACAGCACTGCAGGTGAGGTCTCCCCAAAGCAGAGCAGAGGGGCAGGAACCTCTCTCTCCAGCTCTGGCCACTCTCTTTGGGAGAATCAGAGGATGTTATGGATTGGAAAGGACCTCTGGAGATTATCCAGTCCAATCCCCCTGCCAGACCAGGACCATAGAATCAGGTCACACAGGAACACATCCAGATATGGCTGGAAAATCTGCAGAGAAGGAGACTCCACAACCTCTCTGGGCAGCCTGCTCCAGTGCTCTGTGAGCCTCACAGTGAAGTTCCTCCTCATGTTGAGGTGGAACCTTCTGTGCTGTTCATATTCACAAATGGGAGAAACCACCACCTTCAGCCACACAGAGAATGAGCAGGGCAGAGGCAGTCCTGAGGCAAGGCAGAGGAGGTGGCCAAATGCTGCACAGATGTTGCCATGGAACAGTGCAGGAGTGCAGCATGATGGGACAGGGGAGACAGGATGGGGTGGGAGGGGGTGGAAGCTGCTACCAGCTGTAGAACATTATTCCTGGAGGTTTAATGTAAGCACTGTCTCTGGGGTGAACATCTGGGAGGGTTTCACAGTATCATAGAGTCATAGACTTGTTTCAGTTCAAAAAGCCCTCAAAGATCACTGAGTCAAACCACCCACCCAGCACCACCATGGCCACTAAACCAACTAAACCACAAGTTTCTGGAACACCTCCAGGGATGGGGACTCCACCACCTTCCTGGGCAGCCAGTTCCAATGCCTGACCATTCTTGCAGCAAAGAAATTTTTCCTCATCTCCAACCTAACCCTTCCTGGCACAATTTCCTCTCCTTCTATCACCTGAGGTAAGGGAGAAGAGCCCAACCCCCACCTGACTCCAGCCTCCTTCTTGGAGCAAGGACCCCAAAACTGGACACAAACTGAGCACAAGATGCCACTCATCATCCTTGCGACTCACAGCCTCACTGGATGGAGAGGAGAAATGGGTTGGGTAGAGCATTGGTTGAGAGGATAAAGTCACCTCACTGAGCTCAGAGTGCCTGGCAAGACAGAAGAGCCAATGGATCCCGTGCCCACCAGGGTGCCCACACAATGGTGGGATAGGGACCTAGGCAGAGCTCATCTCTGAAGTGACTTTAGGGAGACCCACATCCATCTTAGACTTGGGCTCTTCTGAGACAGCACTTCACAGCTCTGCCCAGTTCAGGCCAGTGCAGAGCAGAAGTTAGGAGGAGCTGGCACTGAGCACATAGAAACCCTGGGTTGTGGAACTGGACACAGTAAGGGGTGTGTGGCAGCTGGCAGTGTGCCATCCCCGGGGCAGGAGCTGGGCAGGGCCTGGGGGCACAGCCAGGCAGGATGTGCCAGGATTCCACCAGCAGTCTCCATCTCCTGCCTGTGTGCATCCAGTCCTGGGTTTGTGCAGGTCCTGCTGCTGCTGCTGGGGCTTTCTGCTGGCTCCAAGGTGATTTATTTGTACAAATGGAACTGAAATCCCCTCGGCCTGCCTGAGTAATACTGGAGTTCAAAAGCCTCTCTTCCTATTTAAAAGAATTCTAGCTAGACTGTTTTCATTAAATCACAGTTAAGTCAAATACAGCCTGCAGTCTGAAAGTTCAGGCTCAGGCAGCAGCCAGGCCTCTCTCCCAGGCTGTGCACTTGGCAGGCAGGTGTCTGTCTGGTGCCCACTGAACCACCCAGCCCAGCAGCCTGCAGCTGGCAAGGGCACGGAGCAGGGGCCAGCTCCTGCCTGGCTGAGGTGTGATGGGATGCAACAGGCCAGGAGGAGGAGGAGAGGAGTCCCACACCTTGCACTTGGTTCTCCTTCCATGCCCTGGCAGATCCCTAATTGCCTAAAGGCAATTAATGGGAGTTTCATCCCTTTCATCCAGCTCAGCTCCAGGAGTCATCTCCTGCACTGCCACCATCTTGGGTGCTGGGTCCTCCTGCTGCTCACCCATGTGTTTGTGAGGTGAAGGATGAGGTGGGAGTGGTGAGCACACCTGTATGAGAGCCCTTCCAGGGGCTGGGGTGTGAGCACACACTGACCTTGTGCTTTAACCCCACAGCAATCCCAGCTGCTGACCCTCCACCCTTCAGTAGGGCTTCAGGGTAGAAGGTCCCTGCCATGACCACCCAACAAAGGGCACTGAGTGGGACAGGGGAAGGTCACTGCTGTGGACTGCTGTGGAGAGCTATGGGATGTCCCCTCCCACTTTGTTCTCTGTCTGGAGGCTGGTCAGGCAGCTCCACCAGCCCTGCAGGAGCTGTCCCAGCAGAGAATGTGACATCAAAGGCAGGCCCTGGTGCCACACAACGTGTGTGACACTTGGTGAGCCTGCCAGATGATGTGAGATGAAGGGAGGCAGCTGTTCCCAGACTGGGGGGCAAGAAGAGCTGAGTCCCTGTGCTCTCTGAACGTGTGGAAGAAAGGGAGAAGGAGGAGAGCAAAGGGCTGGAGGGATGCCCAGGCTGTGTGGGGGCTCTTCTGGCCCTCAGACTCTGCAGAGTGCAGAGGGGCTGCAGGGCTGGAGCCATGTCCCAGTAGGCCACCAAGCCAGCAGCCCCAGTGGGGCAGGAACTTGTGAGGCAGGGAGCTACTGGTGGTGCTGCAGGGCTGGGTGTCCACAGGTCTGCTGGCCCTGCTGGGAGGCAGCTTTGACCTGTGAGCACCTGCAGATGTTTCTGTCTTTGCCTCCTCATAACAAAAACCACGTGTGAGAATGGAGGCAGGAGTTAAGGGTGTGAAAGCTACACAGAAAGTGGGATTTTTGTCCACACCACCAAAGTGTCTCCTCCCAAACCCACCCTGTCCTCCCCGTGGTCACCAGGATGTTATCCCAGGGCCACTTGGATCCTGGGGCAGCAGAAAAGGAGTGCCCTGGCTGCTGTGACCTAGCCTGGCTCCAGGCTTAGTACAGGGCTGGTTCTCTGCTGTGCTCCTGCAGCCTGACACCCGTGATGACATCATTTGGATTATTGCTGATTTATAGTGATGGAGAAAAATTGGGTCCTGGACAATAATGCAAACAATCGAAGAGGTGAAGCCAAGCCAGCGCCTCGGGGCTGCGCTTCCACCGCGCCTCACACCCCCAGCACTTCTTGCTGAGAGCCTGAGAGAGCACAGCAGGAATTTTCCTCCTTCCATACATTATCCAGTTGCCTGAAAGAAATGGCAAACAACTCCTCCAGCCCCAGCAAGCCTTGTGCAGGCCGAGCGTGAGCTTCTCTGGCCATCAGCTTTCTACCAACAGATCTTTCACTGTCTGCCAGCAGCACTCCCTGCTGGACCCAACAAATGACCCTTGCAGAGACCTGCCCCAAGGTCTGCTCTCTGTGGTGTTGACCCAGAGCAATTTTTCCTGAAAACTGCAGAGACTTGGCCCAAATTCTGCTCTCTGTTCTGCTGCCCTGTAGTGGTTTTGCTGCAGACAAGGTCATGTGAGGCATCCAGCGCTCCGTGAGAGCAGGGCAGGCCCAGCAGTGCCCTGGCAGTGCCCTGTCCCCTGTCTCTCCACTGATCAATTTCACATAGCCCACACTCCCCAGCAGACCCCATCACCAGGGGCAGCACACCAGGCTCTTCCTAAGACCCTGAGATGGCACTTTTCAGCCAAACTGATACCAAGCCCTTGGGTGGCAAAGCACAGAGGGCCTGCCTCAACTGCCCCAGAAATACATCACCGAGGAGCCACTTCCATTGAATCTTGAACTGCTGCCACCAGAAACACCCTCAAGAGCATCACACTCACAGACACTGCTGAGCCCCCACTGCAGCACAGGCAGAGCTGCTGCACCAGCACTGCTCTGGTCTCACTCCTGCCCTCCTGGCACTGCTGCTGAGGCACTCACCGTTCTTCCTCTCCGCAAAGGGTGCTGGCTGCAGCCTGCTGCCGCCTTTCACTTCGCTGGCAGCCTTCTCTTTGGGTGTCTTTTCCTCTTCATTTCCACTTGGTGCACTTCTGTGGTCCAAGTGATCCTGTTTGATCACACCATTCATCACCGAGCCTGAAGGGACTGGTCCAGATCCTGGCTGCTCCACTTTGGAGGGTCAGACAGAGAAGGTGATGAAAGTGACCTCTGGAAGAGAAGAGGAGCAGGGAAACATGAAGTCCCCAATGAATCCAGGGGGCAGTGAACAAAGACTGGCATTTGTGAAACAATTACAGAATCCCAGAATCCCAGCAGGGTGGGGTTGGAAGGAACCTCTAGACATCACCCAGTCCAACCTCCCTGCTCCAGCAGGGCACCCACAGCAGCTTGCCCAGGAGCACAATGCCCAGGGGGGGTTGGAAGCTCTCCACACAAGGAGACTCCACAACCTCTCTGGGCAGCCTGCTCCAGGCCTCTCACAACAAAGAACTTTCTCCTCCTGCTCAGATGCAACCTCCTGGGTTCCACTTTGTGCCCCTTGCCCTTTGTGCTGTCCCTGGGCACCACTGAGCAGAGTCTGGCCCCAGCCTCTTGCCCCCCACAGCTCCTTTAGCTCTTGCTGAGCATTGCTCAGATGCCCTCTGGGGCTGCTCTTCTGCAGGCTCTCAGCCCCAGGGCTCTCAGCCTTTGCTCCTCACAGAGCTGCTCCAGGCCCCTCAGCAGCTTTGCAGCCTCCCCTGGACTCTCTCCAGCAGTTCCCTGTCCCTCTGGAACTGGGAAGCCCAGAACTGGACCCAGGACTCCAGATGTGGCCTCACTATCAGACCACAGAACATTCACTACTCCAGCTGTTCTCCTGCATTTGCCACATTACAGGAGAAGACTTCAGGAGCAGCTGCCTGCTTGATTCTGTTCTCCCTGCCTGCTGGGGCTGCACCCTTGGGTGCTTTGCAGGAAGAATCTGCACCCATAAGCACCAAATGTTTTGCAGACAGCCAGGGGTGTTATGAAAAGCCGCAGACATGGGACACCCACAGAAGAAAGCTCTTGAACTCTGATGACTTCAGAGCAGATCTACAAATGAGAATCTTCCTGGGCACAGGGGCCTGGTTAGCTGAGAAACCTGAGCAGCAGAAAGGATTGGCCACAGCACAGAGCAGGCTGTGAGTTCCATGGTACAGCCAGCAAGCACCAGCTGGCTGCTGCAGCAGGATGTGTCCCAGCACCCTGCAAAGCAAAATGCAGCTGCAAAAGCCTCTCACTGGGTGTCCAAGTTGTGATTGGCACACATGGGAGAGTTCAAGCAGAATTCCACCTCCTCAGGCACAGCTTTTGAGAGCTTCTGAGGGAGGGGAGGAGTTGTTTGTTTGCCTGTCACATTTTCCCACTTCGAGGTTTATGGTCAAAATGGCTCAGGAAAACCCTCAGGGAATTCTGCAGATTGTGCTTCTGCAAGCATCTGGGCAAGGAGCTGCTTCCCTTGCTGGCACTCACAGCTCAGCAGGAGCAGGGAGGGGAAGGACCCAGCTCACAGCAGATGTGTTTGTGGGATGCAGGCACGTTATCCAGGAGGAGCTGCTGATAGTGAGCACAGCAGAAGAAAGCTGCAAGGAGGGACTCAACAAAGCACTGTCCAAAACAAAACCTCTCCAGATGCTAAGTGAAAGTGAATGCCTGCAGGAATCAGCACCAGCTCCTAATGAGTCCCATCAGGAAGGAGCTAAGGAGAGCTAAAAAAGGTCATTTGTGGAGAACAAGAATAGAAAAGTGCAAGATTGCTGCAGTGATAAAATCTGATTTAATACCAAAAAAGTTACCAATTTACTGTATAAGGCAGGAGGAACAGAGCATCCTACCCGAGCCCAGCTGCTCCATGCCAGCACTGCCCCACACCCCTCTGCCTTCCCTGTACCAGCAGGGGTGGTGACGTCTGCTCTCTGATCCACCTCAGTGTCCAGCCCCATGGACCTCATCAATTCATACATTTATGGAATGGTTTGGGCTGGAAGCTCATCCAGCTCCAACCCCCTGCCATGGGCAGGGACAGCTCCCACCAGCCCAGCTTGCTCAAGGCCTCATCCAGCCTGGCCTTGAACACCTTCACAGCCTCCCTGGGCAACCTGTGCCAGTCTCCCCCCAGCCTCACTGCCAAGAATTTCTTCCTCCTCTCCACTCTCAATCTCCCCTCTCCCGGCTCAAAGCCATTGTCCCTCATCCTGGCACCCCCAGCCCTTGTCCAAAGTCCCTCCCCAGCTCTCCTTCAGCTACTGGAAGGCTGCTCTGAGGTCTCCCTGAAGCCTTGTCTTCTGCAGGCTGAACAGTCCCAACTCTCCCAGCCTGTCCAACCAGCAACCCAACCCCACCATGGCTACCAAACCATGGCCTCAAATGCCATGGCCACACCTTTCTGGAACAGCACCAGGGATGAGTACTGCACCTCCTCCCTGGGCAGCCTGTTTCAGTGCTGATCTACCACACATCCCCCTGCTGCCTGCTGGGCTGCAGCTCTGCATTGAACCCCGGATGACCACGGCACACGCCCTGGGTGCTCACAGGACTGCTTGGAAATGTTCCTTTCCCCCAAGCCCTCCGAGCTGCTGAGAGGCTGCATCTTTGCAGTGGGACCAGGGGGTGCTGACAGGACAATCCAGCAAGCTGCATCTGCTTACAGACTTGGAACTTTGTTCAGCTGGAGGCTGAGTGCGTGCTGAAGGAGCCCGGGGTGCGGTGTGGGCGGCGTTGAGCCCCTCTGACAGCTGGGTATGGGTGATGGGTATTGATGCTGTGGAGAAAGGGAAGGCGTGAGCCAGACACCCTCTGCCAGGGCTGGGGACCACCAGCAGAGCCCAGAGCCCTGCAGGAAGGCTTCTCACAGAGCATCTGCAACCTTTTAAGCTGCGGAGAGTCCTTTGGGCTGCTGCCTGCCCGAGCCGGGAGGTCACAGCGTGGCCCCAGGGTGGCACAGGGTGCCCAGCACTGCTGCCCCTGCACCCCTGCAGACAGGCTGGGCCTGAGAAAGTCAGACCTTGTGTCCTGGCTTCAGCCTGAGCTGATGGCATTCACACAGTTGTGCAGCCTGAGCCTCAGCTCCCACACACAGCTGGGCACAGCACCAGCTGTCAAGCTGGGCACAGCAGAGGTCATGTCCCATCTGCCAAGCTGGGCACAGCACAGGCCATGTCCCATATGCCAGGGTGGGCACAGCACAGGCCATACCTTGTCTGCCAGGGTGGGCACAGCACAAGTCATGTCTCATCTGCCAGGCTGGGCATAGCACAGGTTGTGTCCCATCTGCCAGGCTGGGCACAGCACAGGTCATGCCCCATCTGCCAGGCTGGGCACAGCACAAGTCATGTCTCATCTGCCCGGCTGGGCATAGCACAGGTTGTGTCCCATCTGACAGGCTGGGCACAGCACAGTGGGCACAGGGTGGGCACAGGCCATGCCCCATTGCTCTTTGCTCAGGATTGCCAAGTTCATGAACTGGGCTACCATGGCAGCTCAGGGCTGCTTCCTCCCAGGACAGTGGATGGCCTCCAGAGCAGGTGTGTGGTTTATAAGGCTCCTTGCTTCCTCTTCAGAGGGTGAGGAGCACATCCACTTCACCCTGGCCATGCTTGCCCACACGTCCAGGCCCTGCTGGTGTGTCTCAAGTTGTGCCAGGGGAGGTTTAGGTTGGACATGAGGAACAATTTCTTCCCCTTGAGGGTTGCCAAGGCCTGGCCCAGGCTGCCCAGGGCAGTGGTGGAGTTTCCATCCCTGCAGGGGTTTCAAAGCTGTGCAGATGTGGTGCTGAGGGCCATGGTTTGGTGGTCCCCTAGCAGGATGCCATTGGCCTTCTTGGCCACCTGGGCACACTGCTGGCTCCTGTTCAGCTGCTGTCACCCAGTACCCCCAGGTCCCTTTCCACCTGGCTGCTCTCCAGCCACTCTGTCCCCAGCCTGTAGCACTGCCTGGGGTTGTGGCCAAAGTGCAGCACCTGGCACTTGGACTTGTTCAATGCCATCCTGTTGGACTTTGCCCATCTGTCCAGCCTGGCAAGATCGCTCTGGAGAGCCTCCTACCCTCCAACAGATCAACTCCTGCTCCCAACTTGGTGTCATCTGCAAACTTACTGATGATGGACTCCATCCCCTTGGCCAGATCATCAATAAAGATATTGAACAGGATGGGGCCCAGCACTGATCCCTGGGGGACACCACTAGTGACAGGCTGCCAGCTGGATGTGGCACCATTCACCACCACTCTCTGGGCTCAGCCCTCCAGCCAGTTCCTAACCCAGCACAGAGTGCTCCTGTCCAGGCCACAGGCTGCCAGCTTGGCCAGGAGTTTGCTGTGGGGAGCAGATGCAGACTGAGCCAGCTGCAGCCCCCCAGGGCCTGTGCAGACACCTGCAGATCTGCAGCCCTGCCCTCTGGAGCTGAACACAGAGAGGAGGTTTGGAGACCAGAAGTCAAGGTTAGGGCAGCACAGGCACATCCCTGGAGGGTGGCATGGACTTGGAGCACAGCTGCAGGTTTCCACACCTCCCTCTGGGCTTCAGCATTCCTCACCCTGCAGCCAGGGTACCTCACCCAGGAGGCAGCCCCTGCATGGGGACCACCTGGTGAGCACAGCTGAGCCTGAGTGTGGCTGCCAGGAGTGGGACCAGGTCCCTGTCCTCAGCACCCACCACACCAAGGGGCTGTGTGCCATCTGCTTCCTCCAGCCTCTGCTTCCCTCTCTGCTGAGCCCTGGCTGTGTTCCTTCTGCCACCTGGCAGCCCCCAGCCCACCACCAGCAACCTGCATGCATGCTGCCAGCTGAAAACTGCTGAGCAGCAGGGCTAAAGCCTGGGCTGCCACTGCCCTCGTGCAGCCTGGGTGCTTGGTGCTCCTTGGACTTTGCAGAGGAGCCAGGAAGAGCTCCAGAGCACTGTGCACACACACACACACACACACCTGTCACCTGGGGCTGCTCTCAGCCTGGCACAGCTCCAGCAAAGCTGTATGCACACACCCCAAGACATTCCATGATGTTTATAATCCTCCCTGATCCAAAAGCAAGAGAGGAAGCTAATGCAAAACAGAGAGGAGGGGGAAAGGGTCACAGGTTACTCAGCAGCTTTCATTGGATCATTCCAAAATAGGGTATTAAACATTTTCAACTTGTTCTTAGGGAAAAGGAACTCAACCATTGGAATAAAAAATTGTTTTAAGAAGTGAGGCAAAACTTTGCCTCCCTGAGAAACAGTTTTGGCTTCAGCACCTCATTTTCCTACCAAAAAAAAAAAAAAAAAAAAAAAAAAAAAAGTCTTGGCTGGAAAAATTCCTGAACTGAAAAAATTCACTGCTGAGGTCTCAGCAATCCCTTTCCACATTCAGATCTCCACATGTTCAGGCAAAGGCCTGGATTAAGCTTCCTTCTAGCTTTCCAGGAGTGAGTTCACGTCACAGTGCACACCAGAAATAGCAGAATGCAGCATGGCGAGGGGAGTTGGAAGGGACCTCCAGAGATCATCCAGTCCAACCCACCTGCTACAGCAGGGTCACTGAAATCAGGTTGCCCAGGGAAAAATAGAGAATTATAAACTGATAGAAAGCATTGGGTTGGAAGGGACTTGAAAGGTCATCTGGTCTAACCCTCTGCAGTCAGCAGGGACAGCTCAGAGCCACATCAAGTCTGACCTTGAATGTCTCTGGGGATGGAGCCTCCACCACCTCCCTGGGCAACCTGTTCAGTGTTTCACTACTCACAGTAACGAACTTCTTCCCAGTGTCCAATCTAAATTAACCAGATCTATTTTCAAACCATTGCCCCTTGTCCTGGCACTCCCAACCCTTCTCCAAAGTCCTCCCCAGCTCTCCTGGAGCCCCTTCAGGTACTGGAAGGCTGCTCTAAGGTCTCCCTGGAGCCTTCTCTTCTCCAGGCTGAAGAGCCCCAACTCTCCCAGCCTGTCCCCATATACAGCACAGCAACTCAAAAAGAAAGGAACAGAAGGGGATGGCACATGAAGCATGCAGGGCTCCAGGCATTGTCTTTACAGCCCAAGGCCAACTACCTAAGATTCAACAAGGCCAAGTGCTGGGTTCTACACTGGGGTCACAGCAGCCCCATGATCTTTCCAGGCTTCATGCAGAGTGGCTGCAAAATGCCTGGCAGAGAAACACCTGGGGGTGTTGATTGACAGCAGCTGAAGAAGAGCCAGGGAGTGCCCAGGTGGGCAAGAAAGGTACCAGCATCCTGGCCTGGAGCAGCAATGGTGTGGGCAGCAGGAGCAGGGCAGGGATTGTGCCTCTGTGCTCAGCACTGCTGAGGCCACAGCTTGAGTGCTGGATTCAGTTCTGGGCACCTCATGCCAAGAAGGACAGTGAGGGCTGGAGCAGGTCCAGAAAAGGGCAACAAAGCTGGGGAAGGGTCTGGAGAACAGGGCTGGAGAGCAACAGCTGAGGGAGCTGGGGAGAAGAGGAGGCTGAGGGGAGACCTCATTGCTCTCTATAGCTCCCTGAGAGGAGGCTGCAGTGAGGTGGGGGTTGGGCTCTTCTGCCAAGGAACAAGTGATAGGAAGAGAGGAAATGGCCTCACGGGCTGGACCCAGAGAGTGGTGGTGAATGGTGCCACTGCCAGCTGGCAGCCAGTTACTAGTGGTGTCCCCCAGGGATCAATGCTGGGCCCCATCCTGTTCAATATCTTTATTGATGATCTGGATGAGGGGATTGAGTCCATCATCAGTAAGTTTGCAGATGACACCAAGTTAGGAGCAGGTGTTGATCTGTTGGAGGGTAGGAGGCTCTGCAGAGGGACCTTGACAGGCTGGCTGGGTGGGCAGAGGCCAATGGGATGAGACTGAACAAGGCTAAGGGCAGGGTTCTGCACTTTGGCCACAACAACCCCAAGCAGCACTACAGGCTGGGGACAGAGTGGCTGGAGAGCAGCCAGGCAGAGAGGGACCTGGGGGTGCTGGGTGACAGCAGCTGAACAGGAGCCAGCAGTGTGCCCAGGTGGCCAAGAAGGCCAATGGCATCCTGGCCTGCATCAGCAATAGTGTGGCCAGCAGGAGTAGGGAAGTCATCCTGCCCTGTGCTGAGCTCTGGTTAGACCACACCTTGAGTCCTGTGTCCAGTTCTGGGCTCCGCAGTCCAAGAGAGATGTTGAGGGACTGGAAGGTGTCCAGAGAAGGGCAATGAGGCTGGGGAGGGGTCTGGAGCACAGCCCTGTGAGGAGAGGCTGAGGGAGCTGGGGGTGTTCAGCCTGGAGAAGAGGAGGCTCAGGGCAGACCTCATTGCTGTCTACAACTACCTGAAGGGAGGTTGTAGCCAGGTGGGGGTTGGGCTCTTCTCCCAGGCACCCAGCAGCAGAACAAGAGGACACAGTCTCAAGCTGTGCCAGGGGAGGTCTAGGCTGGGTGTTAGGAGGAAGTTCTTCACAGAGAGAGATTTGCCTTTGGGATGTGCTGCCCAGGGAGGTGCTGGAGTCACTACCCCTGGAGATGTTCAAGAGAAGCCTGGATGAGGCACTTAGTGCCATGGTCTGGTTGATTGGACAGGGCTGGGTGATAGGTTGGAGTGGAGGAACTTGGAGGTCTCTTCCAACCTGGGTGTTTCTATGATTCAATGTGTGCCTGTGAGGTTTAGGTTGGAGAGTAGTAGAAAATTCTCCCCAGAGGTTCTTATTTCTTTAACCAAACCACAGAGGTGCAGCCCGGGTGCAAAATGGGCTTAGGCAGACCTGACCCAGGCACCCTGCACCCCGCAGCCTCCCCTTGCTTTGGCTTAGGCCACTGCAGTTGTGCTGCAGAGCCTGCACCACAGCACCCCCTAGAACACACATCCTGCACCACAGCGCCCCCTAGAACGCACATCCTGCACCACAGCGCCCCCTAGAACACACATCTTGCACCACAGCACCCCCTAGAACACACATCCTGCACCACAGCGCCCCCTAGAACGCACGTCCTGCACCACAGCGCCCCCTAGAACACACATCTTGCACCACAGCGCCCCCTAGAACGCACATCCTGCACCACAACACCCCCTAGAACACGCAGCCTGTGCCACAGCGCCCCCTAGAACATGCAGCCTGTGCCACAGTGCCCCCTAGAACACACATCCTGCACCACAGCACCCCCTAGTACTCACATCTTGTGCCACAGCACCCCCTATAACTCACAGCCTGCACCACAGCGCCCCCTAGAACACACAGCCTGAGCCACAGCGCCCCCTAGAACACACAGCCTGCACCACAGCACCCCCTAGAACACACAGCCTGAGCCACAGCGCCCCCTAGAACGCACAGGCTGCACCACAGCGCCCCCTAGAACTCACAGCCTGCACCACAGCACCCCCTAGAACACACAGCCTGAGCCACAGCGCCCCCTAGAACGCACAGGCTGCACCACAGCGCCCCCTAGAACTCACAGCCTGCACCACAGCGCCCCCTAGAACACACCTCCTGTGCCACAGTGCCCCCTAGAACGCACAGGCTGCACCACAGCGCCCCCTAGAATGTACACAGCCTGCACCACGGTGCCCCCTGGAAGGCACACAGCCACCAACCCCAGCCCTGCTGCTGTCAGCCTGTGCCCCACACCCCAAGCCTACCACCCCCATGGACTCCCCACACATCTACCCCGACTCACACCCACCCTGCACCACGCACAGACTACCCTGCAAGTACTGCCCACAGCAGCCTCACAAGCGCCTCACACTGCAACACAACAGCCTGGCCTGCAGTAGCAATGCTGTGGCTAGCAAGACCAGGCCAGGGACTGGCTTCCTGAGCTCAGCACTGCTGAGGCCACATCTCAAGTCCTGGGATCACTTTTGGGCCACTCATGCCAAGAAGGGCATTGAGGGGCTGCAGTGTATCCAGAGAAGGGCAACAAAACTGGGGAAGGGTCTCCAGAGCTCCCTGAAAGGAGGTTGCATGGAGGTAGGGGTTGGTCTCTTTTCCCTAGTCTCAGGTGATAGGAGAAGAGAAAATGGCCTCAAGTTGTACCAGGAGAAGTTTTGGATGGGTATTAGAAGAAAATTCCTCCCTGAAAGGCTGTCAAAGCCTGGCACAGGCTGCCCAGGGAGGTGGTTGAACCCCAACCCTGGAGGGCTTTCAAAGAGGCAGAGCTGTGCTGAGTGAGGCCTGGTGGAGCTGAAGGCTTGGCAGAGTTAGGCAGAGGCTGACTGGCTGCTCTTCAAGGGCTTGCCCGACCAAAGCCATTCTATGGTTCCATGACTCAAGTTTCTGAGCAGCACCATCTGTGCTGCCCCTGCTGGACTGGCAGATAAGACAAAGACCCTGTGGCAGCTGGACCTGAGGCACCTCTGCAGGCTTAAGACATCCACATGTAGGCACCTCTCTGCTGCAGAGGGTGAGGTTCACCACCTCGCTTCTAGCTGGAAGCACTTTTCTGCTAGCCTTTAGAAATGTCTTAAGGAGTGACACCTTCACAAGTCTGCCTCCTGCCTAGGTCCCTGTGAGGTAGCTTTGGTGGTCATTTGCTGCTCAGTATGGACCCATCCACCTAATCTTCACTTTCCACCTCCTCACCTTTCCCCCCTGTGCCACCTCTTGCATGCTGGCAGATGGGAAGGAGCAGAGCTGACACCAGACCCATCTGCATCCTCTCTTGGCTCTGCTCTGTGGAAGCCCATGGGTGTGCAGTGCCTCTTGGGCAATCCTGAGCCACCATAAAACTTGAAATACTCAAAGAGAATAACCACGAGGGAGATGTCCAGAGATGCAGCACAGCCTTATCACATTCTTCACGTGTTTGTTGTGCTGTGTTTGTGCTGCTGGGCTTCTGCTTGCAGGAATGTTGCTGATAAAACTGGAGATGGACTTTGTGTTTGTGTTAGCTGATGTTTACAGCACTCAGGCAGCAGGAGCAGCTCCTCGTTCCCATGGGCAAATGCTGGTCAAAGCCTGCTCCAGCAGGGCTCCTGCCTGGTCCTCCTTAGAGCCACGTCACCTTGGCAAGGTAGAACCATAGAATTGTCAGGCTTGGAAGGGACCTTAAGGATCAGCCAGTTCCAAGCCCCCTGCCATGGGCAGGGACACCTCACTCTAGATCAGGTTGCTCACAGCCACATCCATCCTGGATGCAAAAACCTCCAGGGATGAGGCTTCCACCACCTCCCTGGGCAACCTGTGCCAGTGTCTCACCACCCTGATGGGGAAGAACTTCTTCCTAACATCCAATCTGAATCTCCCCACTTCTAGTTTTGTTCCATTCCTCCCAGTCCTAGACAACTCTGCCCCTGTACCCACAGCAGGAAGAGATCTTTGCTCCTCTGAGCCCATCCTGGGGCTGCCAGGGAATGCACCACTGCCATTATCTCATTGTTTGCCTTGCAGACAATGTCCCGGTTGGGTGATTCCCCTCATGGCTCCTCAGGGACACAGAGAGCCTCATCCTGTGATGATGCTGAGGGCAGATCTGTGCATTCCTCCCATGCCCTGGAGAAGTGACCTGATCACCACTGCAACCTCCATGTGCAGAGCTGCAGCTCAGGAGGAGCACTTTGAAAGCCACCCAGGGGACTTCCTCAGGAGGGGAAAGCTGCCCCAAGCCCGGGTGCCCCCTGCACTGAGGAGCTGTTGCATGCTGCTTCTGCTGCAGCCCCTCTGTGGGGGCCAGTGCCAAGCCCTCTGGGTGTCTCCCAGCCCCACGTGGTGAGCAGAGCTGTGCACACCCGAGGCTCTGACATCTTCCCTGGAGGGAAACTCACCCAGTCTCTGGCCAGAGTGTGGTCCCCACGCTCAGCAAGGTTTGCCAACTGCTCACCCCCTCAGGGCTGGCAGGATAGCATCTCCTTCCCAGCTCCAAGTTCCCAGCGTTGATATCTGCTCCAAGCTGCCTGTAGGCTGCGTGGCCTGAGATGGCAGCAGACAGCCCAGTGGTGGCAAGTGGCAACCATCTCCATCCAGGACAGCTCCTGGCCTTCAGCCTGGGGTGGATGATGAGACAGGAGCTGTTCTCAGGAGAGCATCTGAGCTCTGGCCCCATCCCCTTAAGCTCTGCTGAAGTGATTTCCCCTTCATTTTTTCATAGCACGAAGCTTGAACTGGTGAAAAATAGCAGTGGAAGTGATGAGCAGGAAATGGGTGATGGCCCCAAAACCTCCCAAGATCCACCTGCCTGGCAGTCCTCTGAATAGGCTGAAAATATCTGGGACAAAATCCAGTGGGCAAATTGTGTGCTTCCAGAGGAGAGAATCTTAAAGTTCACTCAGAGTGATCTACTGGGGCAGATTCCTCAGCAATTGCTTTCCCTGCTTGTGCATCCCTGTCCATGGCCACTTTGTGGGGACCAGAGGACCCTTCCCTGGAGAAGGACTCCCTTCTGGTGCCCTATGAGCACAGACAGGCTGGTGGGACCTCTCTGATGGCATTTGTTTCTGTGGGCACCCACAAGCTAATTTGGAGAGTAGATCATAGAATCACAGAATTGTCAGGCCTGGAAGGGACCTCAAGGTTCAGCCAGTTCCAACCCCTGCCATGGGCAGGGACACCTCACACCACAGCAGGCTGCTCACAGCCACATCCAGCCTGGCTGCAAAAACCTCCAGGGATGAGGCTTCCACCACCTCCCTGGGCAACCTGTGCCAGTGTCTCACCACCCTCATGGTGACAAACTTCTTCCTAAGATCCAATCTGAATCTCCCCATTTCTAGTTTTGTTCCATTCCCCCCAGTCCTATCACTCCCTGACTCCCTCCAAAGTCCCTCCCCAGCTTTCTTGGAGCCCCCTTCAGACACTGGAAGGCCACAAGAAGGTCTCCTCAGAGCCTTCTCCTCTCCAGAGTGAACAGCCCCAACTCTCTCAGTCTGTCCTCATAGCAGAGCAGCTCCAGCCCTCTGCTCATCCTCATGGCCCTTCTCTGGACACCTTCCAGCACCTCCAGATCCTTCCTGGAACAGAGGCTCCAGAATTGGATGCAGTACTCCAGGAGTGGTCTCAGCAGAGTGGAGCAGAGGGGGAGAATCCCCTCCCTGCCCTGCTGGCCACACTTCTCCTGATGCAGCCCAGGCTCTGCTTGGCTCTCTGGGCTGCAAGTGCTCACTGCTGGCTCCTGCTGAGCTTCTCCTCCCCCAGCACCCCCAAGGCCTTTTCTTCAGGGCTGCTCTCCAGCCAGTCCCTGCCCAGCCTATATCAGTGCCTGGGATTGCCCTTTCCCAGCTGCAGGACCTTGCCCTTGGTCTTGTTGAACCTCCTGAGGCTGTCATGGGCACAGCTCTCCAGCCACACCTCAAATCCTGGGATCACTTTTGGGTCCTCACTCCAAGAAGGACTTTAAGGAGTTGGAACAGGTCCAGGGAAGGGCAACCAAGCTGGGGAAGGCTCTGGAGAACAGGGCTGTGGAGGAGCAGCTGAGGGAGCTGGGGGTGTTCAGTGTGGAGAAGAGGAGGAGGCTGAGGGGAGACCTCATTGCTCTCTGCAGTGAAGAGCATTGCTGGTGGTGTCATTGTGTGGAGGCAAGGAAAGACAAAGAGAGGCTGTGAGAAATGAGAAGAGCCTTAGAAATGAGGCTGCAGGACTATGGTTTGATACAGTGGCACTTGGTGGCCACCAGCAGAAGGTAAGTCCAATGGAGAGCTGCAAGGATCACTGGGATTTGAACATCTCTGCTATGAGGAAAGGCTGAGAGCCCTAGGGCTGTTTGGTCTGGAGAAGAGAAGGCTGAGAAGGGATCTGATCAACGTCCATCAATATCTGAGGGGTGGGGGTCAGGATGAAGCTGCCAGGCTTGGTTTGGTGGTGTGCAGTAATAGGACAAGGAACAAAGGGAAGAAGGTAGAACCCAGGAGGTTCTACCTCAACATGAGGAGAAAGCTCTTTACTGTGAGGGGGCTGGAGGCCTGGAGCAGGCTGCCCAGAGAGGTTGTGGAGTCTCCTCTGGAGACTTTCAACACCCACTTGGAGGCATTCCTGTGTGACCTGCCCTGGGTGACCCTGCTCTGGCAGGGGGGTTGGACTGGGTGAGCTCCAGAAGTCCCTTCCAGCCCCTCCCATGCTGTGATGTTGTGATTCTGTAAGGCTGCCAGGGTTGGCACAATGATGTGGCTGGAGTCTGTCTGTGGCAGGAGGTGTCTCCCTGGAGGCCAGCCCACCTGATGGGCTCTGACAATCACCAAGACATCTCAAAGGGATATCAACCACATCTCCTCCTGCCTGCAGTGCTGCAGAACTGGCACCAGTGCTCTCTCCTTCCCTTGCTAACAAGTTGTCCATGCTCCTAGGATGTGTGGGCATGCCTGGCAGAGCCTGCAGCATGGATGGGCGCTGGGGTGAGCCCCTGGGGGCATTTCTGAGTGAGGAACTCTATGGAACAGGCAAAGCTGCCTGCTCCCTGTCTGCCTGCTGCTCCTGCAAGACCTTGTGATCCTTAGAGAAACAGCAGCTCAGGGTTGCCCTTCCAAGAGACAACAGCTCCAAAGCTTTGCTAAGCAACAAGCCTGGGGGCAGCTGGGGGAGGCCTGTGCTGTGCAGAATGCCTCAGCTGACAGCTGTGCACAATCCAGAGCTGTGCCCACTGCCAGCTGCCTGATCAGACCCAGAGCACCAACAGTCTCCAGGAAACAGCCAGGGCCTTGAGAACAGCATGTCTCAGGTTGGTGACCCTCTGAAGCTCTCTGAGCTCTCCCCATGGCTGGCACCCATCTGACCAAATCTCACAGAGCTCTTGGCTGCCTTGGCATTCACTAGGGTGAGGCAGGAATTTCTCTTCTGTGAGCTGAAGAGCAGGTGAGATGCTCTGCTCCCTAAAGCACCAGCTCTGGACACCAGCTGGAAAACAGCCCTGGTGTGATGGACTCAGGTGGAGAGGTCTAGCACTGTGCTAGTGCTGTGTCCAGATATGGGACCCTCCACACCAGGCAGACCAGGACCTGCTGGAGCAGGGCCAGAGGAGGCCACAAAGGTGATCAGAGGGCTGAAGAACCTCCCCTGGGGGCAACAGGCTGGGAGAGTTGGGGCTGTTCAGCCTGGAGAAGAGAAGGCTCCAGGGAGACCTCAGAGCAGCCTTCCAGTAGCTGAAGGGCTCCAGGAGAGCTGGGGAGGGACTCTTCAGAAGGGCTGTGGGGATGGAACCAGGGGCAATGGTTTGAAACTGGAGCAGGGCAGAGTTAGGTTGGACATCAGGAGGAAGTTCTGCACAGTGAGGGTGAGGAGACACTGGAACAGGCTGCACAGGGAGGTGGTTGAGGCTCTGTCCTTGGAGACATTCCAGGTCAAACCTGATGGGACCCTGAGCAGCCTGCTCTGGTTAGAAATGTCCCTGCTGCCTGCAGGGGGTTGGACAGGATGCCCTTTGAGGGTCCCTTCCACCTCAATGCCATCTCTGAATCTGTGAATCTGTACCACTTCCAGTGATCAGTTCAGCATCTTCAGCCCCCAGCCCCAGCTCTGCTTGGAGTCTTTTCACTCCCAGCAGCTTGCAAAAGAAATTATTTCTTTGCTCCCAATGGCAGAGGAGTTGCTCTCCAGCCAGCAAGCAAAGAAGCAAGGAAGGCCTCTCCACACCACACCTTGCAGCTGAGGCTGCACCTCATCACCATTGGTGTGGCCTGCACTGGAGCACCTGGAGATCACCTTGCCCAGCAAAGCTGTGCTGGCACAAAGGCAGCCCCAGCTGCTGGCACCAGCCAGGGCAAGAGGTCTGCAGCCAGCACACTGCTAACAGGACCCAGCCACAGGAGGGGTGTGAGGGATAGATGGGGCTGTAAGGGATGGATGGGGCTGATAATGCTGGGACATAGAATCATAGAATCAGTCAGGGTTGGAAGGGACCACAAGGATCATCTAGTTCCAACCCCTCTGCCATGGGCAGGGACACCTCACACTAGATCAGACTGGCCAGACTGGGGACTGTGCTCCAGGCACACAGCTCCAGGGGGGCAGGGGGAAGCACAAATCCATCCACAGAGAGAGAGAGAATGAGGTCTTGGGAGAAAAGAGCAGCGTCTGCCTGGGAAGAGCCAGAGCAGTCAAATTTCACTTCCAGGGAGCAGAGGACAGCTTCCTGCTGAGCTGAATTGCCTCAGCACTGTCTCAGCTCCTGTTCTTATTCAGCTCTGGTCCTACCAGCAGTGAAGGTACTCAGGAAAGACTCAGGGCTGGTGCTTTGGCCTTCCAGCAGATTTCATGTAGCCTGCAGAAGGGAAGGCTCCAGGGGGACCTTCTGGTGGCCTTCCAATGGGGCTGAGCAAAAAGCTGAGGACAGACTTTAGAGCAGGGCCTGTTGTGACAGGACAAGAGGGGGTGGTTGGAAATTAAGATGGGGAGATTTGGATGAAATAGAAGGAAGAAGTTTTTTGCCTGTCCCAGGCTGCCCAGAGAGGTGGGAGCTGCCCCCTGGCTGGCACCAGTGCAGGTCAGGTAGTTTGGGGCTGTGAGCAACCTGCTGTGGCTGGGGATGTCCCTGCTGGCTGCAGGGGGCTGGGCTGGAGGAGCTTTGAACTCCAGCTATTTTATGATTCAACAACCACAGGACACAAGCCCTGTGGAGACCTCAGCACTTCTCCCATTGATCTGTGCTGACCCCTGACTGATACGAGCAAGGCCCTTGCCTCTAAAGGCAGCCTGCTCTGCTGTCCACACCCTGCTCTGCTGTCCACACCCTGCTGTGATGGTTTGAAACTGTCTTTTTAATTTTTCCTTGCAAAGTTCAGAACAGAGAAAGTGAAAGAATGTAAATAAGTCACTATTGGGTGTAAGAAAGCAAAATAACGATTGTTCTAAACACTTCCATTGGATAGATAGAAATGTTTAAGAACTATTACCCAAAACAAAGTAGGCACTCTGCACATTCTGCGTTCTGCATGGGGGCAGTTGCTGGGCGGTCTGGCTGCTGTTTCTTCTTCTCTTCTGGCTGAAGATAACACACTGACCTTGGCAGCTAAGTTAACAACTTTCTGCTTAACTAACTCTGCTTCTCTGTCCAGGGGGGTCTGGGGGGAAGCTCCTGGGAGAGGGAGGCCCCTTTGGGAGGGTCCCCTTGGGGGGAAGCAAAGGGAGATCGATTGTGCTTTTTCTGTTGATTGTATATATTTGTGAATGTTGTGAATTTTGTATATTTGTACATATTCATTGCATTTCATTGTAGATTTTAGACTCTGCTTGTAAATACAGCTTTTCATTTGCTTCCAGACTGGGCTAGCCTGGTTATTGTTGGTGGGGGGGGAATTTCAGCTCACACCGACACACTTTTTATTTTTGGCGCTCCAACTCGGGGCTCGATTGCTTGTGATTTATTCCTGCTCAGATTAGGAAGCAAAATGAAGCTGTTTTGGATTCTGAGTCATTCTATTTCATCTATTATCGGTGCAATTGTCTACAGATGGGCCATTTCTTGCATGATAGACAAGATTGTGAGATATGTGGCATATAAGTCATTTCTTTGGGTTAAGAACAAGTTACTGAATGTTGGTGAATTCTGTTGTGGTCTTATTGAGCTAAGAAGCTATGGTAACTCAACTATGGATCTGCTAGCAGACACATATGAGTTTGTTACTCCTCTTACAACTACAGAGGGTCCTTGGAACCAGTGGTACCTTAGATATCTTGTATTAGCCTTAATCTTAATTTTGTTGCTTCTTGGAATAATCATATGGCTACTGATAGCACTGTGTCAAGAAAGACATAAGGCTACTTGCTCTTCCAACTCTGCTGTGAATGTGAAAACCAAGCCAGTAAATTTGGTGGCCACTGTAACCAGAAAGCGTAAAGGAGATGCAGATGCTGCAGGAGATGGTGCAGATGGAGATGAGGGTCCTTCTACTCAGGGTCCCTCTGTTAAGAAAGATCCTTCTGATGAGGAAGAGAGGGTTAGCCTTAAAACTCTGGTAGACCTCTTGAGACCCCACATGGATGATGGAGATGTAGGTCAGGATGTAGACCCTGGTAGATTAGCAACTGCTGGTAGTGCCTCTGAACTCAAAGAAATTCAACGGAGGATTAAAATAGGATTATGGGGACAGCGACCTCAGGATGATGATGATGATGATGATGATGAGGATGACATACAGTCAGCTAATGCACCCAGACAGGAAATTAGACATGTGAGGAAGGATTACATCAGAGGAGATAATGAGCCAGTCCTGTCTTGGCTAGCCAGGTGTTTTGATATGGGAGCCCCAGCATTGGTGGTAGGTGACAAGTCGGCCTCTCAGTTGGGGATGCTCTCAAAGGATACAGGCATAGACAGGCACCTAGGCAAGTGCATTGGTAAAGTTTCTCTGTGGGCACGCCTCCTACTGGCAGTCTCGCTGAGGTACCCCAGCAGAGATGATTTACCATGGAACCCTAAGCCTTGGACCACAATAGCTGAGGGAATCAAGCGTCTGAGAGAGTTTGCTGTGAGAGAAGTAATGTATGGAGATCATAAGACTCTGAATCCTGATGAAATTCCTGTTGGAACAGGCCTTGCCAAAAAGCTCATTAAGCTTGCTCCTCCTAATTATGCCACTATTCTGGCAAGCAGGATTGTGGCAAGAAATTATGGTGGAGTGCCATTTCACTGACCAAATGAGGCAGTTGGAGGATAGTCTTGCACGTACTTCGTTGGTTTCAGCAATTGAGGCTCTGTCTGGAAAGATGGAGAATTGCATGAAAGAGCTGAAGGAGGAACTTAAAACCTCCATATCCAACTTGATGAAGGGGGATGATTCTAATTCCTCTTCCTCCAGATGGATACAAGTTTCAGCTGTCAGAAACAGACGTGCTCCAAGAAGGCCATTCCAGAATAGGTCAAACCAAAACAGACAGCAGAGGCAATCACGTGGCAGTATCTGGATAACTCTGCGTGATCAGTTTGGTGAGAACATGAACAGATGGGATGGTCAACCAACTTCTGATCTTTTCAAGAGGTTACGGGAGCTGCAGAGGGGCAGATCCCGAGGTAGCAATACCAGGAGGGTAGTTGTCGCTTCCTCAGTTTCCCAGAACAACTCTGATAGCTCCAACAGTGATCCTAATTCTGGTGCTGGACATTGTGCCAGCTGTACATGTGGAGGTAATCCCCACCATTAGGGGTGCCCTGCCTTCCGCCAGGGGGAGGTAAGGGATAATGGAGATAACAGAATCTATTGGGATGTGTACATCCAGTGGCCTGGCACTTCAAAATTTCAGAAGTACAGGGCCTTGGTTGACACAGGAGCTCAGTGCACCATAATACCATCAAATTATCAAGGGGGAGAATCTATAACTATTCAGGGAGTCACTGGTGGATCTCAAGAGTTGTTTAAGATAGAGGTTGATATAAGTTTAACTGGGAAGCAGTGGAAGAAACATACTATTGTAACAGGTCCTAATGCACCTTGTATTTTGGGAATTGACTTTCTGAGAGAAGGGCGTTTTAAAGACTAAGGGTTACAAATGGGCTTTTGGAATAGCAACTGTAGAAATTGATGGAGGAAAATTGAAGTTGTCTATCAGACCTGAGCTTTCAGATGAATCTGCAGTTGTGGGACAACATAAGATAGAGGATGTAAAGCTGCCAGTTGCTTCTCAAACTGTGCATCACAGACAATACAGAACCAACCGTGACTCTTTGGTGCCCATTCAAAACTTGATTCGTCACTTGGAGAGTCAGAAGGTCATCAGCAAAACTCATTCACCTTTCAACAGTCCAATCTGGCCTGTGAGAAAGCAGAATGGAGAGTGGTGTCTGACAGTTGATTTCCGTGCCTTCAATGAAGTAACTCCACCCATGAGTGCAGCTGTGCCAGACATGATGGAACTCCAATATGAGCTGGAATCCAAGCAGGCCAAATGGTATGCTACCATAGACATTGCTAATGCTTTCTTCTCTATTCCCATAGCAGAGGAATGCAGGCCTCAGTTTGCTTTCACCTGGAGAGGCATTCAGTACACATTCAATCGTTTGCCCCAGGGGTGGATTCACAGTTCAACCATCTGCCATGCAGTGATCCATGATGCTTTGGAGAAAGGTGGAGCTCCAGAACACATTCAGTTCATCGATGACATCATCGTCTGGGGTGAGACTGCTGAAGAAGTCTTCGAGAAAGGTAACAAAATCCTTGACATTCTCTTGCAAGCTGGTTTGGCTATCAAGCGAGACAAGGTGAAAGGACCTGCCAGAGAAATCCAGTTTCTGGGAGTGCGGTGGCAAGATGGTCGCCGTCACATCCCAATGGATGTGATAAACAGAGTCTCCACCATGGCAAATCCCATCAACAAGAAAGAAACTCTGCGTTTCTTAGGCATAGTGGGATTTTGGAGACTGCACATTCCTGGATACAGTCAGATTGTGAAACCTCTCTATGATGTGACTCGAAAGAGAAACAGTTTCCAATGGGGTCCTGAGCAACAAGCAGCCTTTGACCAGATCAAGCGAGAGGTAGTCCAAGCGATGGGTCTGGGACCTGTCCGAACTGGTCCAGACATTAAGAACATTCTGTACACGGCCGCGAGTGACAATGGTCCAACCTGGTGCTTATGGCAAAGAGCTCCAGGGGAGACACGAGGACGTCCTCTTGGTTTCTGGGGTCGTGGCTACAGAGGCTCAGAGGCAAACTACACTCCAACAGAGAAAGAGATTTTAGCTGCTTATGAAGGAGTGAAAGCTGCTTCTGAAGTGATCGGAACTGAGTCACAACTTCTTCTAGCTCCTAGATTGCCAGTTCTGAATTGGATGTTCAAAGGCAAAGGTTCTTCACCACATCATGCAACAGATGCTACCTGGTCTAAGTGGATGGCTCTGATAACACAGAGAGCTCGAGTGGGAAATCTCGAAAGGCCTGGTTTGGTGGAGGTGATCACAAACTGGCCAGAAGGCACAAGCTGTGCAAAACCTCCAGAGGAGAGAGTAACTCGTGCTGAGGAAGCTCCTCCTTACAGTGATCTGTCTGATGATGAAAAGAGATATGCTTTGTTCACAGACGGTTCCTGTCGTCTTGTTGGGAACAAGCGGAGATGGAAATCTGCAGTGTGGAGCCCAACGCGCAGAGTTGCAGAAGCGAGAGATGGAGAAGGAGAATCCAGTCAATTTGCAGAGGTAAAAGCTGTCCAGCTAGCTCTTAACATAGCTGAACGTGAGAGATGGCCAAAGCTTTATCTCTACACCGACTCGTGGATGGTAGCCAATGCCTTGTGGGGTTGGCTGAAAGACTGGAAGAAGAATGGCTGGCAGAGGAAAGGAAAGCCAATCTGGGCTGCAGATCTGTGGCAAGACATTGCTGCTCACATTGAGAGAATCCCAGTGAAAGTGAGACACATCGATGCTCACATTCCTAAGAGCAAAGCTACTGAAGAACAACAACACAACCATCAGGCAGATCTAGCTGCAAGAGTTTCCCAGGTGGACACAAACTCTGATCCTGATCCTGATCTTGACTGGAAACACCGAGGTGAGCTGTTCTTAGCTCGGTGGGCCCATGACTCGTCAGGACATCAGGGCAGAGATGCAACCTACCGATGGGCTCGTGACAGATCCATTGACATTTCCATGGATGCTATCACACAAGTCATCCATGACTGTGACATTTGTGCTGCTATTAAGCAGGCAAAGCGGATCAAGCCCTTGTGGTACGGTGACTGATGGTCCAAGTACAAGTATGGTGAAGCCTGGCAGATTGACTACATCACTCTACCTCGTTCTCGATCTGGTAAGCAGTATGTGCTGACTATGGTAGAGGCAAGCACTGGATGGCTGGAAACTTATCCAGTTCCTCATGCAACTGCACGTAACACCATTCTTGGCCTGGAGAGACAAATCCTGTGGAGACACGGAACTCCAGAGAGGATTGAGTCGGACAATGGAACTCATTTCAAGAACAATCTTGTAAAAAACTGGGCCAAAGAGCACGGCATCGAGTGGATATTCCACATTCCCTACTATGCACCAGCTGCAGGGAAGATCGAACGCTACAACGGTTTGCTGAAAACCACTCTCAAAGCCATGGGGGGTGGATCTTTGAGAAACTGGGAGAAACATTTAGCACAAGCAACCTGGTTGGTGAATAGTAGAGGTTCAGTGAATCGAGCTGGACCTGCCCAATCAGATTTGTTGCGAAAGGAAGAAGGTGATAGAGTTCCTGTTATCAGAGAAAAGAATCTGTTAGGCAAAACTGTTTGGGTATTTTCTCCTTCAGGAGAGGCCAAACCTGTCCGAGGGGTGGTTTCTGCTGAAGGTCCTGGTCACACCTATTGGGTGATGCAAGAAAATGGTGAAATTCAGTGTATTCCACAAAGAAATCTAACTTTGGCTGAGAGAGGTTAAATTCAGAGTGTTGTGCAGATACAGCATCGCGCCCAAGAGGAGAGTTCATGAGATCTACGGTGCACGAACCCTGAGAGCCCTGAGTCACCTGAGAGTCCCTGTTCCTTCCTTCGCTCCATCTGTGAAGAAACAAGCTGTTTGCTGTTTTTCCTGTGATTTGACTCTTTTGAATCATCTACATCTGAGATAGCCGGAATGGACTATGGTCTTTATTCACCTATTGTTGTAGATATTATTTTAGATTAGATAGATAATAGTAGCAGCCAATGGAATTGTTTAGAAGGGGTGGACTGTGATGGTTTGAAACTGTCTTTTTAATTTTTCCTTGCAAAGTTCAGAACAGAGAAAGTGAAAGAATGTAAATAAGTCACTATTGGGTGTAAGAAAGCAAAATACTGATTGTTCTAAACACTTCCATTGGATAGATAGAAATGTTTAAGAACTATTACCCAAAACAAAGTAGGCATTCTGCACATTCTGCGTTCGGCAGTGGGGGCAGTTGCTGGGCTGTCTGGCTGCTGTTTCTTCTTCTCTTCTGGCTGAAGATAACACACTGACCTTGGCAGCTAAGTTAACAACTTTCTGCTTAACTAACTCTGCTTCTCTGTCCAGGGGGGTCTGGGGGGAAGCTCCTGGGAGAGAGAGAGGCCCCTTTGGGAGGGTCCCCTTGGGGGGAAGCAAAGGGAGATCGATTGTGCTTTTTCTGTTGATTGTATATATTTGTGAATGTTGTGAATTTTGTATATTTGTACATATTCATTGCATTTCATTGTAGATTTTAGACTCTGCTTGTAAATACAGCTTTTCATTTGCTTCCAGACTGAGCTAGCCTGGTTATTGTTGGTGGGGGGGGAATTTCAGCTCACACCGACACACCTGCTCTGCTGCCCACACCCTGCTCTGCTGTCCACACCCTGCTCTGCTACCCACACCCTGCTCTGCCTTTAACAGCCTCTTCCCATGTTGAGTAAAATGCAAGCACACAGAAGGCCAAAGCTCTAACCCTGGTTTCTGCAGCCCCAGAAAGTGCTGTGATGAAGAATTATTTGTGTTGGAAAAGGCCTCTGAGATCATCCAGTCCAACACCAACCCAGCCCCACCATGGCCACCAAACTATGGCCCCAAGTGCCATGGCCACACCTTGCTGGAACACCTCCAGCCATGGGGACTCCACCACCTCCCTGGGCAGCCTCTTCCAATCCCTGACCACTCTTGCAGCAAAGAAATTTTTCCTCCTCTCCAAACTAACCCTCCCCTGGCACAATTTCAAGTAGTTTCCTCTTCTTCTATCACCTGAGAATAGGCAGAAGAGCCCAACCCCCACCTGGCTCCAGCCTCCTCTCAGGAGCTGTAGTGAGCAATGAGCTCTCCCCTCAGCCTCCTCTTCTCCACACCAAACACCCCCAGCTCCCTCAGCTGCTCCTCCCCAGCCCTGTTCTCCAGACCCTTCCCCAGCTTTGTTGCCCTTTTCTGGACCTACTCCAGCTCCTAAATGTCTTTCTTGGAGTGAGAGACCCAAAACTGAACCCTGGACTTTAGGTGCAGCCAGTGCCCAGCCCAGGGGCACAATCCCTGCCCTGCTCCTCTGCTCACACTAAGTTGGGTTAGAAGCTGAACCAAGGCACAAGGCTGCACAGTCACCCCCAGCCTCTGGCACCAGCATGGAGTAGCCCTGAGCAGGGCACAGGGGCCACAAGCCCTCACCACACAGGCTGCCCTTTGCTCTGAGCAGTCTGAGCTTTGTCAGCTGTGGCTGTGGTTTGTGCATCTGCTTTGGGATGAGCAGCACCAAGGGGTGCAGCCCATGTGCAGCCTGGCACTGGCTCTGAGCCCTGCTCTTGTGGCCAGTGCTATTTCCTGGCAAAGCAGCCCCTTCGAAACATCATTAGAGCTGCCCTGGGCAACACAGGCAAACAGTCCTGAGCTGCAGAAAACACTTCCCTGGGGCTCTAGACCACTCTCTTGTATTTAAAGTCATCTTAAAATAAACTGAAAAATCTTAAAATAAACAGGAAAATTCTAAACATGCAGAAAAGGCTCAAAAAGCAGCTCCCAGCTTTGGTCCTTGCTGCTTGTTCTGTTTGCAGGGCTGAGTCAGACTGGAGATGAGGAAGAGATTCTTGAGAGTGAGGGTTGGGAGACCCTGGTACAGGTTGCCCAGGGAGGCTGTGGCTGTCCCCTGCCTGGAGGTGTTCAGGACCAGGCTGGATGAGGCCTTGAGCAGCCTGGGCTGGTGGGAGGTGTCCCTGCCCATGGCAGGGGGTTGGAACTGGATGAGCTTTGGGGTCCCTTCCAACCCAACCCATTCTGTGATTCATTGAATCTCTGAACTGCTTTTAGGCTCAGCTGGGGAACTGTCCATGTCTGGGGACTCTCACAAGTCCTTTGCTGGGGCTGGAGGTGCCTGGGTCACAGAAGTCCCTGCACAGACACTGGCTGCAGCAGCCCTGTGCCCAGCAGCCTGGGTGGGCTAGGAACACAGGCAGGGTGAATCTTTGCTGGAAGTGGCATTTCCCTCTCCCCTCTGATTTGATTGATGAACAGTTGGCAGTTAGCTGCTCCTGCTGATGGCAGTGCAGCCTGGGCAGCTGACAAAGGCCAAGCCTCTGCTCCTCACATGAAGGGAACAGAGTTGGTCTCCAGAATTTGGTTAAATCCAGTCCAAATTAAAACTTGTGGTTGTCAACCTTTGCAATGAAATGGGAATCCCTGGTGCCCCTGGGACTGACCAGCAGCAGCACTGCTGCCTGTGACACTGACAGTGCTGCTGCTGCCAAGCCATGGCTCTGGCAGCTGCCTGAGCAGCGAGTGAAGATGAGAGCCCTGGGGCTGAGAGCCTGCAGAAGAGCAGCCCCAGAGGGCATCTCAGCAATGCTCAGCAAGAGCTAAAGGAGTTGTGGGGGGCAAGAGGCTGGGGCCAGACTCTGCTCAGTGGTGCCCAGGGACAGCACAAGGGGCAAGGGGCACAAACTGGAACCCAGGAGGTTGCATCTGTGCAGGAGGAGAAAGTTCTTTGTTGTGAGGGTGCTGGAGGCCTGGAGCAGGCTGCCCAGAGAAGTTGTGGAGTCTCCTTGTGTAGAGAGCTTCCAACCCCCCCTGGGCATTGTGCTCCTGGGCAAGCTGCTGTGGGTGCCCTGCTGGAGCAGGGCTTGGACTGAATGATCCCCAGAGGTCCCTTCCCACCCTCACTTTGTGTGATGCTGTGAAGTGTGGAGGGTTCCTGAGGCCAGGTCTTTCAGAAGCCTTCTGCATCCTACTCTGACCTTCCTGAGCCCATGGGCACAAGTGTTCAAACCCCAGGCTGAATTTCCTCTTTGCATTGCATTGGGTTCAAGAGAAAACTGACTGCCATGGAGAACTGCTGTGTGCTGGGGAACCTGTGCTTGAGACCTGTGCTTGAGAATCTCTGCTTGAGAACCTGTGCTTGAGAACCTCTGCTTGAGAACTTGTGCCTGAGAACCTGTGCTTGAGAACCTGTGCTTGAGAACCTCTGCCTGAGAATCTCTGCTTGAGACCCTGTGCTTGAGAGCTGTGCTTGAGAACCTGTACCTGAGAACCTCTGCTTGAGAACCACTGCTTGAGAACCTGTGCCTGAGAACCTGTGCTTGAGAACCTGTACCTGAGAACCTGTACTTGAGAATCACTGCTTGAGAACCTGTGCTTGAGACCCTGTGCTTGAGACCCTGTGCTTGAGAACCTCTGCTTGAGAACCTCTGCCTGAGAATCTCTGCTTGAGAACCTGTGCTTGAGAGCTGTGCTCGAGAACCTGTGCTTGAGAACCTGTGCTTGAGAACCTGTACCTGAGAACCTGTGCTTGAGAACCTCTGCCTGAGAATCTCTGCTTGAGAATCTGTGCTTGAGACCTGTTCCTGAGAACCTGTGCTTGAGAACCACTGCTTGAGAACCTGTGCTTGAGACCCTGTGTTTGAGACCCTGTGTTTGAGACCCTGTGCTTGAGAACCTGTACTTGAGAACCTCTGCCTGAGAATCTCTGCTTGAGATCCTGTGTTTGAGAACCTGTACCTGAGGACCTGTACTTGAGAACCTCTGCCTGAGAATCTCTGCTTGAGAACCTGTGCTTGAGCACCTGTACCTGAGAACCTGTACTTGAGAACCACTGCTTGAGAACCTGTGCTTGAGACCCTGTGCTTGAGAACCTCTGCTTGAGAACCTCTGCCTGAGAATCTCTGCTTGAGAACCTGTGCTCGAGCACCTGTACCTGAGAACCTGTACTTGAGAACCACTGCTTGAGAACCTGTGCTTGAGAACCTGTGCTTGAGAACCTCTGCTTGAGAACCTGTGCCTGAGAATCTCTGCTTGAGACCCTGTGCTTGAGCACCTGTACCTGAGAACCTGTACTTGAGAACCACTGCTTGAGAACCTGTGCTTGAGAACCTGTGCTTGAGAACCTGTGCCTGAGAATCTCTGCTTGAGACCCTGTGCTTGAGACCTGTGCTTGAGCACCTGTACCTGAGAACCTGTACTTGAGAACCACTGCTTGAGAACCTGTGCTTGAGAACCTCTGCTTGAGAACCTGTACCTGAGAACCTGTACCTGAGAACCTGTGCTTGAGAATCTCTGCTTGAGAACCAGTGCTTGAGAACCTGTGCCTGAGGACCTGTTTTTGAGACCCTGAAGTGTCCCACCAGGAAGGCTGCCATGAAGCCTTCCAGCCCTACAGCCCCCAAACAAGACACTGGCTGAGCTCCCTCAGCTCACAGAGTTCTGTAGCTCAGTGCTGGCCAGAGCAGCTTCTGTCCCAGGCCTGGCTCTGCTCACCCTGCTCCCATGGCATTGCACAGCCTGGGTGCTCTTTGTCACTCTGCAGTCTGCCCACCCTCTGAGGTCACTCTCACCCTCTGGGGTCACTCTCACCCTCTGGGGTCACTCCCACCCTCTGAGGTTGCTCCTACCCCCTGGGGTTGCTCTCTCCCCAGCACCTCTGCTAAAGGCCAGCTCCAGGTTCTTTCTGCCTTGTTGATCTGTGGCCCCCAAGCAGCTCTAGCTGCCATGGGCCACCCCCAAGAAGCTCTCCTGGTGCCACTTGCAGCCCTTGCCAGCAGCTGGCTCCCTACATTCCTGCAAGCAAGTGTTGGCTTCTCTTGCAGAAGAGATGTCCTTGGCTCTTGGTGCTGCTGTAAGCCTGTCCTGGTGGTGCAGAGGTTGCAGCTGATCTTTGTCTCTCTGGTTTTGGTACATTTTAGAAAGGCAGTAAACAAAACCTTTCCAGAAGAAGGAAAACATGGCAGGGATCTGAGATGGAAAATGAGCATGAACTGGAGCTGTGCCTCTCCATTGGCTGCCAGAAGGAGGGAAAGGAACAGACCCCAGGATGACAAAGGCTGTTAATGAGGTGGGGGAGGCTCTCCAACAGGAGAGCAACAGCAGGCAGAGCCAGCTCGCTGGCCTGGGACAGTCCTGTAGCCCAGTGAAGTGTCCTTGCCAGCTTGAGTTGGCAGAGGGAGCATTCAGAGAGTGGGAAAGGCCACAGACTGACCTAGCAGGCCTTTGGGAAAGGTCCCAGACTGCTGGCAGAGGACTTGTGCCCATGGGCTGTGTTCCTGCTGCAGCAGAGACTAACCTGAGCCAGACTATGGAGCAGAGCCCTGCATGGGGTGGGTTATGGCCATGGAGCTGTGGGTCTGAACACTGAATAAGGACATATCTGGTGACAGGATGAAGGACAATGGCTTTGAGCTTGAGGAAGGGAGATTGAGGCTGGAGGGGAGGAAGAAATTGTTGAGAGTGAGGGTGAGGAGAGACTGGCACAGGCTGCCCAGGGAGGCTGTGGCTGTGCCCTGCCTGGAGGTGTTCAAGGCCAGGCTGGATGAGGCCTTGAGCAAGCTGTGCTGGTGGGAGGTGTCCCTGCCCATGGCAGGGGTCTGGAGCTGGATGAGCTTTGAGGTCCCTTCCAACCCAACCCATTCTGTGAATCTATGATTCTATGATTTGGCAACCTGGAGCCCCTCTGCCTTTGGCTGCCTGAGAAAGCACAAAGCCAGGACAGGCAGAAGAGCTGCTGCAGACCCTGCACCTCCTGCCCACAGGCCAGCAGACCTGTGGACAGTGTCTGCCCAGACATCTCTCTCTTGCCCTTACCTGTTGGCACAGGCAGCAGCCAGAGTGCTGCATGATTGCTGTGGAGAGATCAACCACGCCCTGGTGTCTCCCACTGCAGCATCTCAGCTTCAGAGTGCATCCTGTGCAGGGCACTGCCACTGCTGCAGCTGACAGGGGGAGCTTTTAACCATACCCACCCAGAGGGCACAGCCTGCCTTCTGCTGTTCAGGTGCTCTTTAGAGTGAGGAACAGTCAGCAGCAAGTGCCTGCAGCTGCCTGGCAGGTCCAGAGGGAAGAGAAGGACTGCAAGGGAGCTCCTGTGTTCTGTGTTTAACCTTTAGACCTGCTCCACACCACTTCACTCTGCAGCCATCACTGTCTCCATCACAGCCTTGAGAAGTCTCAGAAGCACCACAGCTGGCCCTGTGCCACACAGGGACATCCTTTGTGCTCAGGGGTGGGACAGAATAGTTCTTAGTGTCTCTGACACTGGAATCCCACAATCCCAGTACAGTGGGGTTGGAAGAGACCTCTGGGGATCATCCAGTCCAAGCCCTGCTCCAGCAGGGCACCCACAGCAGCTTGCCCAGGAGCACAATGCCCAGGGGGGGTTGGAAGCTCTCCACACAAGGAGACTCCACAACCTCTCTGGGCAGCCTGCTCCAGGCCTCCAGCACCCTCACAACAAACAACTTTCTCCTCCTGCTCAGATGCAACCTCCTGGGTTCCACTTTGTGCCCCTTGCCCCTTGTGCTGTCCCTGGGCACCACTGAGCAGAGTCTGCCCCCAGCCTCTTGCCCCCCACAGCTCCTTTAGCTCTTGCTGAGCATTGCTGAGATGCCCTCTGGGGTTGCTCTTCTGCAAGCTCTCAGCCCCAGGGCTCTCAGCCTTTGCTCCTCACAGAGCTGCTCCAGGCCCCTCAGCAGCTTTGTAGCCTCTCCCCAGCAGTTCCCTGTCCCTCTGGAACTGGGGAGCCCAGCACTGGATGCCAACGATGCTCAGCAGTGCTGGGAGCAGGACTGTGACTGCAGAGCACAGGCTGGACTGAGGCTGTGCTGTGAGGGAATTCCATCTCTGCTGTGTCATGCTCCCCTGCTGCCACTGTGGACCAGTGCTGAGCCCTGCAGAGGCCTCCAGGGTGATCTGATCCTCTGAAAAATGCATTGCAGCACAATGCAACCACAACAACTAGAGACCAAGAGTGGGGCTGAGGGGCTGCTCCAAGCTGGAAGTGGCTACAGCCTGCAGTGAACAGCTCTGCTGCAACTCCTCCCTCTGCATGTTTCAAGCACCCTCCATCTCCCTGCTCCCAGATCTGGCACAGCCCACTCTGGGATGTTCTTCAGTCTTCCACTGGACTTGCCCCCTGCTGTATGGACCAAAGAACCAGGCCATGTGGCACAACCAGCTCAGGGCCAACAAGGAGGGAGCTCTGCTTAGCCCCTCTGTAGCTTGGTACAAATGGGAACCCTCTGGAGACAAAAGAACTGTCCCATGGCTTTGCAGTGTGCTGCAGAAGACAGGTGCTGGCTTGGAATGAGGGAGGATGGCATGGTGGTGCCAAGCTTGAGAGCATCCTGAGCTGGGTCACTGCAGCTGTGCCATGGCTGCTGTGTCCATTACAGTGAGCAGCAGTGAGTCACAGAATGGGTTGGGTTGGAAGGGACCTCAAAGCTCATCCAGTTCCAACCCCCTGCCATGGGCAGGGACACCTCCCACCAGCCCAGCTTGCTCAAGGCCTCATCCAGCCTGGCCTTCAACACCTCCAGGCAGGGGACAGCCACAGCCTCCCTGGGCAACCTGTGCCAGTCTCTCCCCAGCCTCACTGCCAACAATTTCTTCCTCCTCTTCACTCTCAATCTCCCCTCTCCCAGCTCAAAGTCATTGTCCCTCATCCTGGCACTCCCAGCTCTTGTCCAAAGTCCCTCCCCAGCTCTCCTGGAGCCCCTTCAGGTACTGGGAAGCTGCTCTGAGGTCTTCCTGGAGCCTTTTCTTCTCCAGGCTGGACATCCTCAGCTCTCTCATGTCCTGCAGAAGTCCCCAGTAGCTTCAGGAGAGACACCACAGGATATTCATGTTCCATGCTCATTTCTCTACAGAAAAATGTAGAAGAGGATCAACATCAGCCTCTGGGTCTGATCCACTGCAGTGATCTCAGTGACCAAAGCAGCCAAGTATCTGCCTGCTCTCCCTGTGCCCACAGGACATCCAGCTCTGGAGCCCTCAACATAGGAAGGACATGGACCTGATGGAGAGGGTCCTGAGGAGGCCACAAAAATGACCAGGGAGGACAGGCTGAGGAGCTGGAAGTGTTCAGCCTAGAGAAGAGAAGGCTCCAGGGAGACCCTAGAGCAGCCTGCCAGTACCTGAAGGGGTCCTAGAGGAAGGATGGAGAGAGACTGTCCTGCAGTGACAGGATGAGGGGAATGGCTTCAAACTAGAGCAGAGCAGATTTAGATTGGATGTGAGGAACAAGCTCTGCACCAGGAGGCTGTGGAACACTGCAACAGTTGTGTGGCTGAGGCTCCATCCCTGGAGACATCCAAGGTGAGGCTGGACAGGGCTCTGAGCAACCTGATCTGGTTGGGGATGTCCCTGCTGAGTGCAGGGGGTTGGACTGGATGAGCTTTGGAGGTCCCTTCCAGCCTGGACCATTCTATGGTTCTGTGAAGGTGAGCTCCCAGCTGAACCCACAAATGCTCATCCCACAAAGGAAACTAAAAAGCCACAGAGGGAGCTGGCAGTCTAGCCAAAGGCAGAATGCTTTGTGGCTCCAAGTCCAGCAGGCATTGCTGTGGGCAGCAGAGCTCCCTCAGGCACTCAGCAGTGCTCTGACACAAAGCAGCAGTGCAGCAGAGCAGATCCTATCTCTGGCCTAAATGCTGTGGCAGAAGGCTCCACCCCAGAAGCCAAGGCTGCATGGAGGGGAAAGAAAAGCAAAGCAAATTCATGGTTCCTTCAGACAAGTAACTAAAGCATGGGGATGGCAAACCAGAGTGCAAGAAAGAGTCTCAAGAACCTTCCAGAGATACCAGCAAAGGAAACATTCAGGGCCCATTATCCCATGACTTCATTTTTCACTCCAGGATCATTTCTGTCACATCATAAAATCTCCTTCCATTAACTTATCAAGCTCCATCTAGAAACAGCATAGGCTCCCTGCCCCTGCTTTCCTGTTTGGGAGGTGGCTCAAGAACAGCATTCTTCCACCAGCTAGAAATTGTAATGTGTCCTGCAGGCTGAGTTTATCTGCAGGATCCCCCCAGCTCTCAGCACCAGGCCTGGGACCACAAAGGGTAAGTGCAGGTGGCCTCAGTGCAAGAGGCAAGGCTTGGTCTTAACTGGGACTCCAGGTCCAGTTGCTAAGCTCATCCTTGGTGCCTCCTGTTTCAGTGACCATGACCCTCAGTCCCCTGAGGAATCAGTTCCCTGGCTGTGTGAGAAGGGAGCAGGAGGCAATAAAGCTTCAGTTGTGGATAATGCTGGTGCCAGAGAAAGAAAATCTGCATGGCAAGGACAGGAGCTCAGTGCTTCCATCTGGAATCAGGTGCAGAGAATCATGCAGTCACAGATGGCATCAGCTTGGAAGAGACCCCTGAAGGTCATCCTCTCCAAGATCTCTGCAGGCAGCAGGGACACCTACACCTAGAGAAGGTTGCTCAGGGTCCCATCAGGTTTGACCTTGAATGTCTCCAGGGATGGGGCCTCCACCACCTCCCTGGGCAACCTGTTCCAGTGTCTCCTCACCCTCACTGTGCAGAACTTCCTCCTGATGTCCAACCTCTCTGCCCTGCTCCAGTTTCAAACCACTGCCCCTGGTCTTATCCCCACAGCCCTTCTGAACAGTCCCTCCCCAGCTCTCCTGGAGCCCCTTCAAGTACTGGAAGGCTGCTCTGAGGTCTCCCTGGAGACCTTCTCCAGCTTGAACAGCCCCAACTCTCCCAGACTGTCCCTGGAGCAGAGGTTCTCCAGCCCTGTGGTCATCTTCATGGCCTCCTCTGGAGCCTCTCCAGCAGATCCATGTCCTTCCTGTGCTGAGGGAATTCCTCTTGCAAGGTTCTTTTAGAGGAGTTGAGCCTGCTTGGAAAGGACACACAGAGAGCTACAAGACAAAGGTAATGAAGTGTCTCTGTTGATGGTTTATTTCTGTATCCTGGCAAGATCCTATGGGAGGCTGGAACGTGAGGTAGGCTGAGAGGAGAAATCTGCCCAGCCTCATTGAACAGCAAGGCAGATCACCAGCTCTGCTCCTGCTGGGGCTATGGTCTTTTATTTGTGCATTCATAGATTCACAGAATGGCTTTGGCTTGGAAAGGGCCTCAAAGCTCATCCAGTCCCAACCCCTGCCATGGGCAGGGACACCTCCCACCAGCACAGCTTGCTCAAGGCCTCATCCAGCCTGGCCTGGAACACCTCCAGGCAGGGCACAGCCACAGCCTCCCTGGGCAACCTGTGCCAGTCTCTCCCTTCCCTCACTCTCAAGAATTTCTTCCTCATCTCCAGTCTAAGTATGTCCTCCTCAACCTTCAATCCATTCCTTCTCATCCTGTCACTCCAAGGCCTTGTCAAAAGTCCCTTCCCAGCTTTCTTGTAGGCCCCCTTCAGGCACTTGCAGGCTGCTCTGTGGATCCCCATCCCCAAGCTACAGCTCCCATCCAGAGCTCCAGGCTTTCCCTAAGCACAAACCAAGGGACTTTCAGCAGCAAAGACTTCAGCAAGGGCAGCCAGGTTCAGCAAGGCAGAGGTGTGCCAGGTTGGGTGGCTCAAAGCTCAGCCCTGACATCACCACTGGACATGCAGCTGAGACAGTAGTGAGGAGAGGAAAGGGGAATGGTACAGGGCAGACACATCCAAATGACTTTCTCAGTGCTTCACACCTCAGCTCTTTGAGGGCACCTGAGGTCACCTGAGTCCTCTTGGATTTTCATAGCATCTCTAACAAGTTTTCTTACTGAAAGCTTGTTGGAAAGTTGCACAATCATAGAATCAAGGAATTATGGAAACAAAGAATCATTAAGGGTGGAAAAGACCTGGAAAAGAAAGTTGAGTCCAACATTAACCCAGCACTGCCAGGGCACCACCAAACCATGGCCCTCAGCACCACATCTGCACAGCTTTGCAACCCCTGCAGGGATGGGAACTCCACCACCGCCCTGGGCAGCCTGGGCCAGGGTTTGACAACCATTTTGGGGAAGAAATTATTCCTTATGTCCAACCTAAACCTCCCCTGGCACAACTTGAGAGCATTTCCTCTTGTCAGATTGCTTCCTCCTTGGGAGCAGAGCCCAACCCCCACCTGACTGCAGCCTCCTTTCAGGGAGCTATAGAGAGCAAGGAGGTCTCCCTCAGCCTCCTCTTCTCTGGATGAAACACCTCAGCTGCTCCTCCCCACCCCTGTTCTCCAGACCCTTCCCCAGCTTTGTTACCCCTCTCTGGACCTGCTCCAGGCCCTCAATGTCCTTCTTGGAGTGAGGCAGAAGCTGAGTGTTCAGAGGTGAGGAGCAAAGTGTAGGTTTGCTATAAAGAAGGCAAAAGGAAGGAAGCTGTGGTGGGGGTTGTGTTGGATCAGGACACAGAGACATTGTCCTTGTAGTCCTCTTACTGAGTGCCATGAAAAAGAAAGCTGCTGTGGAGAGCTAGAGAAGGACATCCTGCCCCTGAGTGGCTGAATGATACAAAGGGAAATGCAAAGTGGTGTTCATGGGAAAGGGTCCTCCCCTCTGCACAGAGAAGAGCAACAAGGATGACCAAAGGGCAGGTGAAATGGACTGGGAGTCTTAGATTGGAAGGAGAAGACTGAGGCAGGACAGCTCAGCCTGGAGGGGTACCCAGTCAGAAGAGGCCCAGGCAGGATCAGCAGCCATGGCTGTTCACTGCAGGAACAGGGGAGAATCAAGGAGGTGTTCAAGTACCAGGCTTAATAAAGACAGAAGAGGAGATGTTCTCACCCATTCTGGACCTCTGTGCTGCAGGATGTGTTCAAAAGGCACTCAGACACCTTCATGAAGGAGAAAGCCACCATGAGCTGTCAGACATAGCCATGCCAGCCCTGGGTCAGGGAGTTTCTGAGGCACAGGTGGTTAGAAAACAGACCCACAGTCAGAAAAGTGCCTGAGCATTTCGTGCTCTCCTCTAGCCGTGCTTGGAGGCCACTCACCCAGCCTGACCCATCTGACCCCAAAGGAGGTGACCTGCTGTGGTGGCTGCCTCTCAGATCTGCTTTCTGGCAGGGTGGGCTGCAGGCAGGGAGCAGGAACATGTCTGGATCAGGGCAGGATGGAGAGTTGTGGCTCTTGGGGCCTGGCTGAGGCTCAGCTCTCCCAGCAGAGCCAATGCTCCAAGGCTGCAAGGAGCTGCCTGGCCCCAGCACATGGCCCGGCTGCCCAGGGACCTTGCTCAGAGCTCCTTGCTGAGTGATGGCATCTGAATTCCTGCCTTCTTCTGGCAGAGTTTAAAAACAAAAACAGTAAAATTAACCAAATGAGAGCCTGGCCTAAACAAAGGAGGGCTGAGGCTGCCAATTTCACAGTCATCCCAAAAAGCTCTTACTGGGACACAGATAAAGACCTCCCCATTGCCCAGTGGAACACAGCTGCCTGGGGGAGCTGGAGAAAAACATCCTGCATGGGCCAGAGACCCAGGAGATGGGGGACTGGCAGCCCTGCACTCCTGCTGCAGCCCCACATGGCAGGCTGGCAGCTCATCACCACCCAGCCCTGGGCAATGGCACCCCTGCAGTCCATGGGCAATGGCACACCTGGGCATGAGTCAGCGAGGGGCACAGATCACAGAGTCAGAGAATGGTTTGGGTTGGAGGAGCTCTCTAAGATCATCCAGTCAGGAGCTTTGCTGATGCCCACAGAACCCTCACAAGCTCTGTGCTCTGTCAAACTGAACACAAGGTTTGGACATTGTGCATTGGAGAATGAGGCTCTGGCTGGGGCTGTTCAGCCTGGAGAAGAGGAGGCTGAGGGAGACCTCATTGCTCTCTACAGCTCCCTGAGAGGAGGCTGGAGCCAGGTGGGGGTTGGGCTCTGCTCCCTAGTCTCAGGTGATAGGAGGAGAGGAAATGACCTGAAACTGTGCCAGGGGAGGGTTAGGTTGGAGAGGAGGAAAAATTTCTTTGCCTCCAGAGTGGTCAGGGATTGGCAGAGGCTGCCTAGGGAGGTGGAGTCCTCACCCCTGGAGGTGTTCCAGAAACCTGTGCCCATGGCATTAAATGTGGTTTAGTGGCCATGGTGGTGCTGGGTTGCTGGTTGGACTGGGTGATCCCAGAGGGCTTCTCCAACCTAAACCATTCTGTGATTCTGTGACTGAGGGGAGAATGCAAAGCTTGCTCTGAGGGTGGCTGAAGGACCTGAAGGTGTGTCCATGCTGTGGGCAGTGGCAGAGGGTAGGCTGATCCTTGGGCAGAGAAGCAAAGCTCATGCTCAGGGGTTGCCTCACTGCTTCCTGCTAGAGCATTGGTGCTGAGACCCTTCCCCTCCCTGCCATCCTTGTCACCATCCAAAAGGGCTCCAGGACCTACCTGCAGCCCCAAGCTCTGGGGCTGGTCAGCCCCACACTTTCTGTGTGTCTCTGCAGGGAGCTGAGTACTGTGAGCATTAATGGCACAGCAGGAGGGAGCAGATGGATACCTGCTGAGGGGTGGCTCTGATTGGTGTCAGAACCAGAACCAAGGCTTTAAATGACAGCCAGGCCTGTCTGGGGACAGGAACAAAAGCAGACACTGGATGGAGCAGGCAGCCAGAATGGTCAGCAGTGCCCCTGGGCAGGCACAGCCCAGTGCAGGAACCACTGGTCCAGGAAGGGTTTTGTTGCTACCTGAAGAACCCTGCCAGGTTCAGAGCCAGCCAGGGGCACTGCCAGCCCCACTGTCTCCTGCAGACCAGCTCTGACCTTGTCCCTCTCTCAGGATGTCTTTGTCCCTTGAACCCCAGGGACAGAGCACACAGAAGCTTGGAATCATAGAATCACTAAGGTTGGAAAAGACCTCTGAGATCATCAAGGCCAACCTTCTACCAAACACCTCCATGACCACCAGGGCATGTCCTCAAGTGTCCCAGCTGCTCATTTCTGCAACACCTCCAGGGATGGGGACTCCACCACCTCCTTGGGCAGCCTGTCCCAGTGCCTGACCACTGCAAGTGAAGAATCATAGAATCATAGAATCAGTCAGGGTTGGAAGGGACCACAAGGCTCAGCCAGTTCCAACCCCCCTGCCATGGGCAGGGACACCTCACACTGGATCAGGCTGGCCAGAGCCTCATCCAGCCTGGCCTTAAACACCTCCAGGGATGGGGCCCCAACCACCTCCCTGGACAACCCATTCCAGGCTCTCACCACTCTCATGGGGAAGAACTTCTTCCTCATGTCCAGCCTGAATCTCCCCACTTCCAGCTTTATTCCATTGTCCCTAGTCCTATCACTATCCTAATCTCCAACCTAAACCTCCCCTGGCACATCTTGCATTCTCCCTGTTGCTTTTCAGCCCTTTACTGCCCTGGTTTGGGTGAGTTTGGTGTTTCTGTGAACAGATGAAGCTTTGTGGGGAAAAGTGGAGCTCCTCAGCCATGGGATCCCAGGGACAAGCTCAGAGGTGGACACAGAGTCCACCAGAGCATAGTCAGTGCTTATTATCTGCCAGGCCACACATTTTCTCCTTCAGCAGTTCTCCTGGCAGCAAACTGCTTTTCCCAGGTAAGCTGAGCCCCAGCACTGTGCCGTGGGCAGGATGAGGTCCTCAGGGACATGGTCTAACAGTTGTGTGCAGAGGACATTAGGCTATGGTTGGACTCAATGATCTTCAGGTCTTTCCCAACCTGCTGCTGTGATCCCTGCCCTTGGGAGAAGTACAAGAAAGAGTTGAGGGCAAGTTGGGAAGGGTGGGCACTGCCCTGGGGGACACTCTTGCACCAATCCTGTTAGTACCTCCCAAGAATCATCTTTGTCCCACTCAGGCCAAGTTTCTCTCCCGTCAGAGGAAGAACAGAGTGTGGGGTACACAAGGATGGGCACATGCAGGGCTGAGAGCACCACACACTGCTTCACCACATCCCAGATCCTTCTCAGCCAGAACCTGTGATGGACCTTTGAAGGTCCCAGTCTCTAGGCCATGCTCTCATGGATTTCTCTGATCTAATCACTGATCTTAGAGCTTTGTGCATGTCTGCTGACCACAAGGGTCTCAGCAGCACGCTGCAGGGTGAAGCAAGGGGAGCTGTGTTCTGGGAGAGGCAGGGATACTGCAGCTGCAATGACATTGAAGTGTCAGGCAAAGAAAGAAGGCACTGAAGAAAAGAGATGAATGCATCCCTCTGGTCACCAGAGCACACTGTCCTTCAGCCAGGGCAGAAGCTGAGGGCACTCCTTCTGATGTAGACTGCAACAAAGATGATCAGAGGGCTGGAGAACCTCCCCTGTGGGGACAGGCTGGGAGAGTTGGGGCTGCTCAGCCTGGAGAAGAGAAGGCTCCAGGGAGAGCTCAGAGCAGCTTTCGAGTACCTGAAGGGCTCCAGGAGAGCTGGGGAGGGACTTTGGACAAGGGCTGGGAGTGCCAGGATGAGGGACAATGGCTTTGAGCTGGGAGAGGGGAGAATGAGAGTGGAGAGGAGGAAGAAATCATTGAGGGTGAGGGTGGGGAGAGACTGGCACAGGTTGCCCAGGGAGGCTGTGAAGGTGTTCAAGGCCAGGCTGGATGAGGCCTTGAGCAAGCTGTGCTGGTGGGAGGTGTCCCTGCCCATGGCAGGGGGTTGGAGCTGCATGCTTTTGATGGTCCCTTCTGTGGCTCTGCTGCCATCTGCTCCCATCACCACAAGGCAGAGCTACCTGTGCTGGAGCAGGAGCCTCGAGGGCTTCCTTCTGCCACACCAGCAGCCTCTGTGTCCCCTGGAGCCGTTCTCAAAGCAGAGCTGGGGACAGAGAGTGAGGGCTGAGCCTGGGGCGGCCAAGTGGAACTCCATTGATTACTGGGCGCAGTACCTTGCCGACACGAGGAGCACCTCAGGCCCGGGGAAAATCTGGGATGTCTCAGCTCTTGTAAGCAAGTGTTTGGAAAGGTTTACAGAAGAGTAAAGTAAACAGAGCTGGGAGTAACAAAAGAGCCCAGTTTATGCATTCTTTGATTCACTGTAGAGCGTGCTGTAAACTGACTTTTTACCCAAGCATTAGGCAAGATTTGGGCCCCCGCCATCCTATAATAAACAGTGACATGGCTATATTAAAATATTTACTTAATGCACTGAAGTGACTTATAGTATGAGTGGCTACTCAATAGGATGGGCTAAGTGTGGAGGCGTCAGGTGCCATCGCCTGTGTAAATACTGGGGGTGCACTTGTTTATAGGAAAGCCCCATCTGGATTTGGCTAAAGGCAGCAGACACCCTGCTGACCCCAGCACTGCTGGTGGAAAATCTAACACAAGTGTTCACTCATCCCTAAGTGCCAGCTGACAGACAGGAGGGTATTGGCTTTTCTCAATAGACAGCCCAGGGCTCCGCAGCAGCTCCCCAGGATTTACAGCATCCTGTGGGCCGGCAGCAGGCAGCAGCAGAGCAAGAGGACACAGCCTCCAGCTGCACCAGGGGAGGGTTAGGCTGGAGGTGAGGAGAAAGTTCTTCACAGGAAGAATAATTGGCCGTGGGATGTGCTGCCCAGGGAGGTGGTGGAATCACCATCCCTGGAGGTGTTCAAAAAAAAGATTGGACGTGGCACTTGAGGCCATGGTTTAGTGGTCAGGAGGTCTTGGGTGACAGGTTGGACTTGAGGTCATTTCCAGCCTTAGTGGTTCTGTGGTTCTGTGATTCTGTGATCAGGATGCCTGGGTGGGGGCAAAAGGATTCAGACAGCCCCCTGCAAACCCTGCCACAGCCATGGTGCAGGGCTGTGCTGCTCTGGGAGAAGGAAGGAGGGCAGGTCCCTGTGCCTGCAGGTGCTTCAGGAATGTCTGGATGTGGCCCTCTGGGACATGGCCATGGTGGCCTCAGGTCAGTGATTGGACTCAGTGATCTTAGAGGTCTCTTCCAACCAAAACATGAGGTGTCATCCAACCCGGCCTTGAACACCTTCAGGGAGGAGGCATTCACAGCCTCCCTGGTCAGCCACAGCCTTCCAGCCAGACACTGATTGCTGGACCCCTGAGCACACTTGCACCTCATTTTGTGCTCAGTCTCTAGCAATCCCACCCAGGTCACCTGCTGTCTGCACCTACACAAGGATGGCTCCTGACAGCCTGCAAACTGCAGCACTGAGCTGAGTGCTGCAGCTGCCACACAGAGGGGCAGGATCCATCCAGGCAGACCTGGACAGCTTGGGAAGTGTTTCCATGTGAACAGGTTCAGCAAGGCCAAGTACAAGCTCCTGCACCTGCATTGATCCAGGCTGGGGTGAAGTGCTGGAGAGCAGCCCTGAGGAGGAGGACTTGGGGGTGCTGGGGGTGCAGAGCTGGAGATGAGCCAGCACTGAGCACTGCCAGCCCAGCCCCAGCCTGGCCTGGGCTCAGCCCCAGCAGTGTGGGCAGCAGGGGCAGGGAGGGGATTCTGCCCCTCTGCTGTGCTCTGCTCAGACCTCCCCTGCAGTGCTGGGGCAGCTCTGGAGTGCTCAGCACAGACAGGGACCTGGTGGAGCAGGGCCAGAGGAGGCCACAGCAATGCTGGCAGGGCTGGAAGCCCTCTGCTGGGAGCCAGGCTGAGAGAGTTGGGCTTGGGCAGCCTGCAGAGGAGAAGGCTCCAGGGAGACCTTCTGGTGGCCTTGCAGTGCTTCAAGGCTGATCAGAGAGCTGGGGGAAGAGTTTTGAGCAGGGCCTGTGGTGACAGGACAAGGGGGGAGGGTTTGGACTCAAAGATGGAGGTTCAGATTGGAGAGAAGGGAGAAATGTTTGCCCCTGAGGGTGGTGAGAGCCTGTCCCAGGCTGGCCAGAGAGGTGGGAGCTGCCCCATGGCTGGCACCAGTGCAGGTCAGGTTGTTTGGGGCTGTGAGCAACCTGCTGTGGTTGGGGATGTCCCTGCTGGCTGCAGGGCGTTGGGCTGGAGGAGCTTTGAAGGTCCCTTCCCACCCAAACCCTCCTTGGGTTTCCATGACTCCAGGCTGACAGCCACTGCTGCTCCCTGCCTCTAGCATTAGCAGCTAGCAAAGGAGGGCTCTCAGCACTGGGTTGTTCTTGACCAGCCCATGGCAGCTGGTGCTACACTGCCTCATGTCCTAGCCTGGATGTCTCGAAACACCACCTTTGGTTATTTGCTCCAACATTTCACAGTAGAATTGGCATCCTGGGGATTATCTCTTTCATCTGTATCCCTTTTTGCCTACACCTGAGGACAGACACAATCTTGTCTCTCTGCCTTTCTTCCCAGGAAGAGCTGCCAGGAGTTGGGAGATAGTTTCAGCTCCCTAAATGTAGAATTCAGCACTCAGCAGAATGTCAGCAGGCCCAGCTGAGGTGTAAGTAAGTGGATTTCAATTACTTAAGCTCATTCAAACTGATTCTTTTCTTATTTGATCCACATTTCTCCCCCCTTTGTAGCTAGTTAATTGCATTAATCACTTCATTGAAAGAATCACTCTAGGAAGAAGTGAGGCAGTGAAAGCTCAGAATTCTTCAGCCCCTGCATTCCAGCTGTTGCTGACTTTCCCTCAGCACTGAGCAGAGGGCTCCTTGCTTTCCTTCACCTTACTTGGACTACCAGCTCAGCATGTTCTGCAACTAGGAGGAAACTGCCACTGGACAACCTTGGGTCCTAGCTGAAGAAAAGAGAGACTCCTGGGAGTGTGCAGTGGGGGTACAAGGTGAGGCAGGGAGCACAGTGAGGGACAGGCTCCCTTCCACCTTCCTTTCCCCACAGTGGTCCCACACTGCCACAGAGAATCCCACAATCCCTGCATGGTTGGAAGGGACCTCTGGAGCTCACCCAGTCCAAGCCCTGCTCCAGCAGGGCACCCACAGCAGCTTGCCCAGGAGCACAATGCCCAGGGGGGGTTGGAAGCTCTCCACACAAGGAGACTCCACAACCTCTCTGGGCAGCCTGCTCCAGGCCTCCAGCACCCTCACAACAAACAACTTTCTCCTCCTGGTCAGAGGAAACCTCCTGGGTTCCAGTTTGTGCCCCTTGCCCCTTGTGCTGTCCCTGGGCACCACTGAGCAGAGTCTGGCCCCAGCCTCTTGCCCCCCACAGCTCCTTTAGCTCTTGCTGAGCATTGCTGAGATGCCCTCTGGGGCTGCTCTTCTGCAGGCTCTCAGCCCCAGGGCTCTCAGCCTTTGCTCCTCACAGAGCTGCTCCAGGCCCCTCAGCAGCTTTGCAGCCTCCCCTGGACTCTCTCCAGCAGTTCCCTGTCCCTATGGAACTGGGAAGCCCATAAGTGGGTCCAGAACTCCAGATGTGGCCTCACTAAGTCACAGCAGAGAGAGAGGAGACCCTCCCCTGACCTTCTGGCCACACACAGGTGAGGTCCAGGTGCTGCTCCCATGGCTCTGCTTCCCCTCACTGGACTGCAGAGGGCTGGAAGTTGTAAAACTCTCCCAGAATCAGAGCCTGCAACTATTCCAGGTTTATTTTCCCCTTCCCTACCATCTCCCACCCCCCTTTCCCTCTCTTCCAGGCTGTGATCCCAGAGCTGTGTCAATGGAGCCCAACCTCACCCCCTGCCAGCAGTGCCCAGCTAGGCAGCCCTGTCCTGAGCATTGGCACAGGGGCTGCTCAGCCCCTGCCCTGTCTGTGCCAGTGGCACAGTCTAGCCTGGCACCTTTCTGCTGAATAACTCCACTCCATGTGGGGTCAGGGCACAGAGGTGGCACCAGCCTCACCTCGTGGTGGCCTGGGAATCGAGGAGACTGCAGCTGAACATGTGCAGGATGCCTGGTGCAGGTCAGCCCCTGCAGGCTGCAGGAGAGCAGACCTAAAGCTCTGGGCACAAGATCCTGCTTGCTGTGGCTCCTGCAGCTCTCAGCAGGAGGGGACAGCTCCTCACCTGACTTTAGAACCCCAGCAGAGCCAGGAGGGCCCTGCAGGACGAGGCTGAGCCAGGAGGGTGTGCTGAGCCAGGAGCAGTGCAGGTGAGCACCATCTCCAAGGAGCTTCTCTGCATCTGGAGTGCTGTGCACCTCCCTGCTGCTCTGCTCTGCTCTGCACTGCCCTGCTCTGCTCTGCACTGCTCTGCTCTGCACTGCTCTGCTCTGCACTGCTCTGCTCTGCTCCGCTCTGCACTGCTCTGCTCTGCTCTGCACTGCTCTGCTCTGCACTGCTCTGTTCTGCTCTGCACTGCTCTGCTCTGCTCTGCACTGCCCTGCTCTGCTCTGCTCTGCACTGCTCTGCTCTGCACTGCTCTGCTCTGCACTACTCTGCTGTGCTCTGCTCTGCACTGCTCTGCTCTGCACTGCCCTGCTCTGCTCTGCTCTGCACTGCTCTGCTCTGCACTGCCCTGCTCTGCTCTGCTCTGCACTGCTCTGCTCTGCTCTGCTCTGCTCTGCACTGCTCTGCTCTGCTCTGCACTGCACTGCTCTGCTGTGCTCTGCTCTGCTCTGCACTGCTCTGCTCTGCTCTGCACTGCCCTGCTCTGCTCTGTACTGCCCTGCTCTGCTCTGCACTGCTCTGCTCTGCACTGCTCTGCTCTGCTCTGCACTGCTCTGCTCTGCTCTGCACTGCCCTGCTCTGCTCTGCACTGCTCTGCTCTGCACTGCTCTGCTCTGCTCTGCACTGCCCTGCTCTGCTCTGCACTACTCTGCTGTGCTCTGCTCCGCACTGCTCTGCACTGCTCTGCTCTGCACTGCTCTGCACTGCTCTGCACTGCTCTGCTCTGCACTGCTCTGCTCTGCTCTGCACTGCTCTGCTCTGCTCTGCTCTGCACTGCTCTGCTCTGCTCTGCACTGCTCTGCTCTGCTCTGCTGACACCTCCCCTGCACCACTCTGGAGTCCTCAGCACATCACAGACAGGGGCCTTGAAAGGGTTCTCAAAGTGTGGCCCAGGCTGCCCAGGGAGGTGGTGGAATCCTCCTCCCTGGAGGAGTTTCAAAGAGGCAGAGCTGTGGTGCTGAGTGTGGGGCTGACTGCTTGCTCTTTAAGAGTTTTTCCAACCAAAACCATTCTCTGATTCCATGATTCTAGTTTCTGAGCAGAGGTCTCCAGCACCATCTGAAATACCCCTGCTAGACTGGCAGATCCTCCCCTGACAACAGCTGGCAGGTTCTAGATAGCAGGAGAACTGCTGGCAGGTTCTAGATAGCAGGAGAACAACTGACAGGTTCTGAATGACAGGAGAACAGCTGGCAGGTTCTAGATAGCAGGAGAACAACTGACAGGTTCTAAATGGCAAGAGAACAGCTGGCAGGTTCTAGAGAGCAGGAAAACAACTGACAGGTTCTGAATGACAGGAGAACAGCTGGCAGGTTCTAAATGACAGGAGAACAGACTGGCAGGTTCTGAATGACAGGAGAACAGCTGGCAGGTTCTAGAGAGAAGGAGAACAGGTGGCTGGTTCTGAATGACAGGAAAACAGCTGGCAGGTTCTAGATAGCAGGAGAACAACTGACAGGTTCTAAATGACAGGAAAACAGCTGGCAGGTTCTAGATAGCAGGAGAACAACTGGCAGGTTCTGAATGACAGGAAAACAGCTGGCAGGTTCTAGATAGCAGGAGAACAACTGACAGGTTCTAAATGGCAGGAGAACAGCTGGCAGGTTCTAGAGAGCAGGAGAACAGCTGGCAGGTTCTAGAGAGCAGGAGAACAGCTGGCAGTTTCTAGATAGCAGGAGAACAACTGGCAGGTTCTAGAGAGCAGGAGAACAGCTGGCAGGTTCTAGATAGCAGGAGAACAACTGGCAGGTTCTAGAGAGCAGGAGAACAGCTGGCAGGTTCTAGATAGCAGGAGAACAACTGGCAGGTTCTGAATGACAGGAAAACAGCTGGCAGGTTCTAGATAGCAGGAGAACAACTGACAGGTTCTAAATGGCAGGAGAACAGCTGGCAGGTTCTAGATAGCAGGAGAACAACTGACAGGTTCTAAATGGCAGGAGAACAGCTGGCAGGTTCTAGAGAGCAGGAAAACAACTGACAGGTTCTGAATGACAGGAGAACAACTGACAGGTTCTGAATGACAGGAGAACAGCTGGCAGGTTCTGAATGACAGGAGAACAGCTGGCAGGTTCTAGAGAGAAGGAGAACAGGTGGCTGGTTCTGAATGACAGGAAAACAGCTGGCAGGTTCTAGATAGCAGGAGAACAACTGACAGGTTCTAAATGGCAGGAGAACAGCTGGCAGGTTCTAGATAGCAGGAGAACAACTGGCAGGTTCTGAATGACAGGAAAACAGCTGGCAGGTTCTAGATAGCAGGAGAACAACTGACAGGTTCTAAATGGCAGGAGAACAGCTGGCAGATTCTAGAGAGCAGGAGAACAGCTGGCAGGTTCTAGATAGCAGGAGAACAACTGGCAGGTTCTAGAGAGCAGGAGAACAGCTGGCAGGTTCTGAATGACAGGAGAACAGCTGGCAGGTTCTAGAGAGCAGGAGAACAGCTGGCAGGTTCTGAATGACAGGAGAACAGCTGGCAGGTTCTAGATAGCAGGAGAACAGCTGGCAGGTTCTGAATGACAGGAGAACAGCTGGCAGGTTCTAGATAGCAGGAGAACAACTGACAGGTTCTGAATGACAGGAGAACAGCTGGCAGGTTCTAGAGAGCAGGAGAACAGCAGGCAGGTTCTGAATGACAGGAGAACAGCTGGCAGGTTCTAGATAGCAGGAGAACAACTGACAGGTTCTGAATGACAGGAGAACAGCTGGCAGGTTCTAGAAAGGAGGAGAACAGTTGGCAGGTTCTGAATGACAGGAGAACAGCTGGCAGTTTCTAGAGAGCAGGAGAACAACTGACAGGTTCTGAATGACAGGAGAACAGCTGGCAGGTTCTAGATAGCAGGAGAACAGCTGGCAGGTTCTGAATGACAGGAGAACAGTTGGCAGGTTCTAGAGAGCAGGAGAACAGCTGGCAGGTTCTAGAGAGCAGGAGAACAGTTGGCAGGTTCTAGAGAGCAGGAGAACAGCTGGCAGGTTCTGAATGACAGGAAAACAGCTGGCAGGTTCTAGATAGCAGGAGAACAACTGACAGGTTCTAAATGGCAGGAGAACAGCTGGCAGGTTCTAGAGAGCAGGAGAACAGCTGGCAGGTTCTGAATGACAGGAGAACAGCTGGCAGGTTCTAGATAGCAGGAGAACAGCTGGCAGGTTCTGAATGACAGGAGAACAGCTGGCAGGTTCTAGATAGCAGGAGAACAACTGACAGGTTCTGAATGACAGGAGAACAGCTGGCAGGTTCTAGAAAGGAGGAGAACAGTTGGCAGGTTCTGAATGACAGGAGAACAGCTGGCAGGTTCTAGAGAGCAGGAGAACAACTGACAGGTTCTGAATGACAGGAGAACAGCTGGCAGGTTCTGAATGACAGGAGAACAGTTGGCAGGTTCTAGAGAGCAGGAGAACAGCTGGCAGGTTCTAGAGAGCAGGAGAACAGTTGGCAGGTTCTAGAGAGCAGGAGAACAACTGACAGGTTCTGACTCTTGCAGGTCACCTCAATGTCACCCACATCTGGGTGAGTTCAAGCTGCAAATCACCAAAGAGCCAAAGAACCTGGTGCCAAAGCTGTGCTGGTAAGAGCTGGGAATATGCTGCTTGCCCCAGCAGGGTGCCCTGTGCTCCACCCAGCTGCCAGCTCCCTGAGATGGTGCCAGGCACACAGCATTGGCACAGCAGTGTCTGACATGTAGGACCAGTGTCAGAACCTGTTGGAGAAGTATTTTGATACCCACCACAGGTGTGGGGGAGCTGCCCAGGGAAGGTGGTCCTCTGCTCTGCTCCCCACACAGTGCTTCCTGGGGTAGGACACTCTGCCCTCTTCTGCAGTGCCCCAGCTTGCTCTGCTGGGGTTGGACAGCAAGGAAACCCTACAGCAAGGTCCCTCTGCCCTCTCAGCCACAACCTCTCCAGGCACCCTCAAAGCTTGACAGAATCACAGAATGTATCCAGTTGGAAGAGCCCTCCAAGCTCATCCAGTCCAACCCTCCACCCAGCACTGCAGGCTCAGCACCAAACCATGGCCCTCAGCACCAGCTCCACTCTGCTGGAACACCCCCAGGGATGGGCACTGCAGCACTGCCCTGGGCAGCCTCTTCCAGTGTCTGAGATCCCTTCCAGTGCAGAAACATTTCCTGAGCTCCAGCCTGAGCCTCCCCTGGGGCAGCTTGGAACCATTTCCTCTGCTCCTGTCCCTTGGCACCAAGGAGCAGAGGCTGCTCCCTCCTCACTGCAACCTCCCTTCAGGGAGCTGTAGAGAGCAATGAGGTCTCCCTCAGCCTCCTCCTCTCCAGCCTGAACACCCCCAGCTCCCTCAGCCCCTCCTCTAGCCCAGGGGCTCCAGGCCCTTCCTCAGCCTCTCTGCCTTGCTCTGGACAGGCTCCAGCCCTTCAATATCCTTCCTGTGGCTGCCCATCCCCCTATGCTCAGGGGTGGGTGACACCAGGTGTGACAGAGTCTTCCACTCAGGGGGACACAGGGATCAGTGTATTCCTGCCCATGAACCCTGCCCCCATCAATCCAGCTGCAGAGTCCTTCTCCTCCCCTTCCTTCCCTCTCTGCTCCCATGGGAGATTCTCCCTATCAGGTAACACTGGGGGACTATCTCAAGACCTCTCAGGCCTGTCCAAGCCTAATGCCAGGAGGAGAAAGGGGAGAGAAAGCCTCAGACCTGGCCAGCCTGAGACCAGCCTAGCAGTGGAGGAGGAAGAAAGAGCCCTGGGGGCTTGGGGTATACTCTCAGGTGGGAGAAGGGAAGAGTTGGGAGGCCTTTGGGTGTTGTAAAAGGGACACTCTATGCGTTGGGATATCTTTGCCACTATGCTTGGAGGTTTTTTTGTAGTTTCACCAATTGCTTTTCCATTTCAACTTTCCCTCACTCTCCAATCTCTTTGTGTGAGAGCCATTCTTTTGTCCCTCCCAGGGCAAGAGAGGATCTGTCTGGTCTCAAACCAGCACACTCTCTTTCCATGGTGTTTCCTCCCAGTCTGCACAGAATTGTTGTGTTTGCCCAAAGGCTGCACATTCCCACTGTAAATCCACCTTCCAACTGGACAAGGATCCTGTTTAAGGAGCTTTGGCAATTTTCATGTTCATAAAGGCTGACTGGTGTTTTACCAACACCCATTGCCACAGCCTTTGTTGTGCAATCCCCTCTCAGAGGAGGCCACCCTCTGACTTGTGTTCTACTCTTCCACCACACTGCTCCACTGACACTTACTCCCTTGAGAAAATGTCTCACCTCCCATGCTGAGAGGTACCACTCACTGCCTGAGACTCCTCAGCTGGATGACCCCTTGGAAGCAAGACCTCAGGTTTGTGGAAGGACACTTCCAGGTGACCATGAATATGGCCTGGGTGAAGGGACAGAGTGGAGCCTCAGCCAGTTTGCTGATGATCCAAACTGGGAGCAGTGGCTGACACCCCCCAGGCTGTGCTGCCATCCAGTGAGACCTGACCAGGCTGAGAGCTGGGCAGAGGAACCTCAAGAAGGTCAATCAGGGCAAGGGTAGGGTCCTGCCCCTGGGGAGGAACAACCTCCTGCAGCAGGACAGCTGAGGGGGGACCTGCTGGGAAGAGCTCTGTGGAGAAGGACCTGGGAGTGCTGGGGGACAACAAGTTCCCCATGAGCCAGAAATGTGCCCTGGTGGCCAAAAAGGCCAATGGGGTCCTTGGGTGTATGAAGAAGAGTGTGGCCAGCAGGGCAAGGGAGGTTCTCCCCGACTTCTACTCTGCCCTAGTGCCACATCTGGAGTCCTGGGTCCAGTTCTGGGCTCCCCAGTTCCAGAGGGACAAGGAACTGCTGGATGAGTCCAGGGGAGGCTGCAAAGCTGCTGAGGGGCCTGGAGCAGCTCTGTGAGGAGCAAAGGCTGAGAGCCCTGGGGCTGAGAGCCTGCAGAAGAGCAGCCCCAGAGGGCATCTCAGCAATGCTCAGCAAGAGCTAAAGGAGCTGTGGGGGGCAAGAGGCTGGGGCCAGACTCTGCTCAGTGGTGCCCAGGGACAGCACAAGGGGCAAGGGGCACAAACTGGAACCCAGGAGGTTGCATCTGAGCAGGAGGAGAAAGTTGTTTGTTGTGAGGGTGCTGGAGGCCTGGAGCAGGCTGCCCAGAGAGGTTGTGGAGTCTCCTTGTGTGGAGAGCTTCCAACCCCCCCTGGGCATTGTGCTCCTGGGCAAGCTGCTGTGGGTGCCCTGCTGGAGCAGGGCTTGGACTGGGTGATGTCTAGATATCCTGGGACTCTGGGACTTTGTGTGTTTGTCTCTTCTTTCCCAAGGAGAATTCAAGGGCAGGACAGATCCCAGTGTCCCTGAGGTCATTGTTTTTCCTGATGCTGCAAGCAGAAGCTTTTGTCCCAGAGAAGTTCAGTAGAAACACCAAGATGGTGGCAGAATCTCCCTGAGCAGTGGAAGAGCAGTCAGCAGGTCACTGCCCTCCAGGGCATCAGATTCTAGATTCAAAACCCAGACAGGATCTGGCTTGAACCCTTCCCTTCTGGGGGTCCTGCTCTGTGCCTGGAGGGCCCTGCTGAAGGTGCTGGTGGTTCTGAGCATGGAAGCCCCAGGAGCACCACAGGTCTGCCAGCTGTGCTGGGGTGTGCTTCTCCTCCTCCTTGGAGCCATGAGCAGGTTTCCCACCCCCAGGGCCAAGGGGGTCTCCCCTTTCCCTCTGCGTGCCTGTAAACAGGAAATCCAGGCACAGCTGAAGCTCCAAAGAGAGCTCAGTGCCAACCACCTCCTCCCTCAAATTCCTGGGACCTCAGCCTCTCTTCCCATCTTGTGCAGGTCTCCAGCCTGCTCTCCCATCCAGCTCATTGCTTGTCCCTGGCTCAGCCCCTTGCACCAAGACCCCAGACCGACCCTTTTGCTGTGCACTTCATCCTCAGGTCCTGCAGCTCTGAGGTCCCAAGTGGCCTCATACCATCTTGCTCTCCTTTCTGCCTCTCCACCAGCATCACTTTGTCTCAGCTCCATCCTCAGACCTCCTTCCCAGTGCCCATCCTACCCATTCCCCACCTGGATCCCCAGGCTGTTCCCTGTCACTCCCACTTGGGCTCCTGACTCCACCCCCACCCATCTCCACATTTTCTTCCTCTGCCCTCCAGGCTCCATGTGGCTTTCCAGGATGGTCACTTCCAGAGCCTGCTCCTCTCACAGGGCTGTCCTCCAGCAGGACCTGGAGAGGACAGCCCAGTGAGGAGGGCTGCAGCAGGCCCAGTGCAGACAAACTCCTGCAAGACGCTCAGTGCTAGGCTCGAGCTGGTTTGCAGTGGGGCTGCCTGAACTGGGACTTCTCAAACACTTTTAACCTTCCCAAATTTGGGCATCTTTTCTCTAGGCTAACAGGAGGCACATCTTGACATCTACACCAGCACCCCTGCCAAGTGTCATGTGCTTCTCCATAGCCTACATGGGCTGGAGCTTCTCAACATGAAAGCCATCAGAATGGTGGAAAATGGGCAAAACCAGCTCCTGCCACTCCAGCCTCCTGCCCTGGTGCAGCTTAGCTGAGCTCAGGGCAAGCTTTCAAACCAATCCAGCCCCAGGCATGAGGAGCCCTGCTCCAGGGCATTCATCAAAGCTACTGACAAATGAAGACAGACCCTTGAGATGAAAAGTGTTGAGTGACCTGAACTGCAATGATTCTTCCTCACCAGCCTCTCACTGCCAACAGCCACGCTTCAGTCTGGGAGGGGAGATCTAAGCTTTAATGGCCCTGAGCTCAGATTTGGTTTACTTCAGAGGTACCAGGCCCATTGGGGAGGGTGGTGCTGGTGCCAAACCCCAGGACATTCTGTGGGAGATGAGATCAAGGGAATTAAAGTTGTCAAAACACAGTTCTCTGAAGTGCCATTGAGAGCAGACTTGGGCTGCCCAAATCAGTCAAGTCAGGCAACCAGAGCTGTGCTTGCCAGCCTCTTGCCCAGCCTCTGAGGATGCTCCTTTCCTGCAAGACTTCCATCCTCCAGCTGGAGTTTGTCCTGACAGTCAGAACAGCAAAGAGATGAGACTCTGGCTGGGGGCATCACAGTGCTTGGATTGCTCTCGGTGCATGAGGAGTCTCCTCAGCATTCCCCTGATGCTCACTGAGATGTTTGGGCAAATCCAGTCCTCCCCAGCACCCCTGGCTCTTGCTTGGTTTCCATGAATGAGCCAGCACCTGGACACCACTAGGAAAGGTTCAGAAAGTGAACTCTGAGCTTAATCAGGTGAGTAGCCCACACTGGGCTGGTGAGCTGGGATGTAGTGGTTAGAATTCACCCTGCAAAGGGACATCACAGAGCCTGAGAGCACAGAATCACAGAATCACAGGATGATTTGGGGTGGAAAAGCTCTCTAGGATCATCCAGCCCAACCCCAACCCCACCATGGCCACCAAACCATGGCCCCAAGTGCCATGGCCACACAGTTCTGGAACACCTCCAGACGTGGGGACTCCACCACCTCCCTGGGCAGCCTCTACCAATCCCTGACCACTCTGGAAGCAAAGAAATTTTTCCTCCTCTTCAACCTAACCCTCCCCTGGCACAATTTCAGGTCATTGCCTCTCCTATCACTTGAGACTAGGGAGCAGAGCCCAACCCCCACCTGGCTGCAGCCTCCTCTCAGGGAGCTGTAGAGAGCAATGAGGTCTCCCTCAGCCTCCTCTTCTCCAGACTGAACACCCCCAGCTCCCTCAGCTGCTCCTCCCCAGCCCTGTTCTCCAGAAAATTCCCCAGCTCTGTTGCCCTTCTCTGGACCTGCTCCAGCCTCTCAATGTCCTTTTTGGAGTGAGGGACCCAAAGCCTGAACCCAGCACTCAAGCTGTGGCCTCCTCAATGCCCAGTCCAGGGGCACACTCCCTGCCCTGCTCCTGCTGCCCACACCATTGCTGTTCCAGACCAGGCTGCTGGTGGCCTTCTTGCCCACCTAAGCACACTGCTGGCTCATCTTCAGACAAACCAGAAGCACTCCCACTCCCTTCCCAGTCTGCCAGACCAGACTGGGGTGCACAGGATCCACCTGGAGCAGCATCCAAGGGCACAGGCTGGAATTTGTGGTGCATTTACAGCATCCAAACGTTTGGAGGCTCAGGAATGATTGGGTGACTGGGATGAGTTGTGGCTCACAGACAGAGCCAAGACAGTCACCACCTGCTCACAGGCTTATCCCTGGAATGTGCAGGAAAACCCATTCCATCTGCTCCAGCAGTGACCTTTTCCATGCCCAAGTCTCTGCCTGCACCATTGAACACCCACAGGGCTGGCAGTCTGTGCTCACTGCCCCTCTCCAGGCTGCAGCTCAGCCACACACCACTGTCACCAGCTCTGTGCTTCCCCAGCCCTCTGCACTTGGTTGGACACTGCCCAGGTCCTCACACTGTGCCCAGGTCCTCACACTGTGCCCAGGTGCCCACGGTGCCCACGCAGCCTCTGCACACCGAGCACCTGGACCAGCAGTTGCTGCCTCTGCTCACTCTGTCACCCAGCTCAGTTCTGGGGATCACCCCCTCAGAGCTGCCTCATTCACAGCTAGGACAGCTCCAGGGAAGGTCCTCTTCCAGCAAAGGATGCTGTGCCCAACGTGCCACCATCAGTGTCACAGAAGCAAGGAACCTTCAGGCAGAGTTTGTACTCGCTGCATTGAGCTTTGTCACTTTCCCCTCCTCTCTCCCAGTTTCTCTCCTACCTCAGTTCCCCATTCAGCACTTTCCCAGAGGGATCTTCCCAGAGATGGGATCTTACATTTTCCCCTTTGAGTTTCACTTTCCCAGCCCTTGCCCAGTTCTCACCTTCCTGTGCCTCCACTGTCAGTGCCAGGCAGTTGCAGCCAAGTCCTGTGGCATGCCCTGTTGGTAGGAGCACAGAGCGCTCCGGGAAGTGCAGCGTGGGGAAGGTCTCCTCTCTGACAGCCAAAGGAGCTGACTGGGGGGCCAGTGCAAGTCCTCACACCAGACCACCTCCAGCCTCCTGCCTGGAGGGTCAAACTCTCTTCTTCACCCCGAGGGGAAGGCTGAGAGCTGAGCAGGAGCAGCTTCACCACCACTTCACAAGCGAACAGGGAAGAGCTGTGAAGGGGTCAGAGGGTGAAGATCACCCCAAATCTGGTCCTGCTGAGACAGATGATTCCCCTAATCCATTAATCCTTTCCCCAGTTCCGTGGTACCATGGGGTCAGAGCCTGCTCAACGTGATTAAAGTGTTGCAGGAAGGCAAGGCCAATAAATCACTTTGATATTCCTCATGTCTTCAGTTGTGACATAGAGAAAGGAGATAAAAGAAGCCCTCAGAGAATCCTGCCTTAGCTCTTATCTTCTGTTTGAACCTTTAAGTGCCAGCTTGATTATTACTCATGCTCTTGACATTGAAGTTTTTCCCTGAGCAGCAAGTCTGGCACTGGGGCTGCTGTGTGCAGTAATCTCTGGGCTTTGGGCAGCTGCATGCTCCGGCAGATGTTGAGCAGCAGACCTGAGCCCTGCTGCCTGCTCCCCATTCCCTCTGCCAAGTCCCAGCAGAGTTGGCTTTGCCCCAGTCCCTCCACCTGCACTTGAGGATGGGGAGCATCAATGAAGCCAGGAGCCCTTGGTGCAAGGAGAGCTCTCCAACCTGTCTGGCCTGGGTGGGACAGAGGCTCAGAAGTGAACTGCTTGTGCCTGCCAGGCCAGAGGACATCTCCATTCACAGAGCCAGGGCCTGTGCCTCTGCCTCCATGGACTAGCAAAGCTCCACCAGCCTGGCCCAAAGGCCCAGAAGGGACAGCTGTCCTGTGCCCCTGGCTGGGGCATGAGGCTGCCTGGGCTTGCATTTGTCAGTGGCTCTGTGGCAACTGTCCTGGCCAGAGGTGCCAGAGGCTGCCAGGTTGTGCAAGAGGTGTGAGCTCCACGCACGCTGCTCAGGACACGGCCAGAGGCCAGGGTGATGCAAGAACAATGAGAAGGCTTCAGCTCATTTCCCAACACCTGACACAAAGCCAGAGCTGTCCAGGTTGATGTGGCCAAAAGGCCTGGCTGCAAGCCAGGCATCAGCCCCTGGGCTTAGGACAGCGCTTCAGCACTGGCCTACAGCAACCTCCCCAGAGCTGCTCTGCCCAGGGGAACTTTCCTACTACTGATCTTTGCCACAAGTTTTCCAGAGAAGGTTCCCAACACAACTCTCAGTCCCACTGCCAGCCAGCAGAGCTCTTTAAAAGGCTGCTGGGCACCTCCCTGAGGGCATGGTCTGCCAATCAGTGCTCCTCCATGCCAGCCTCTGATCAGAGGAAACCAGGATCTGCTGTCACTGTCAGGTATGGATCTGCTACAGCCCAGCCTGGGAAAGCAAGTCCACAGTGCCTCCTGAAGGACTCCTGACCCAGGCTGTAACCATCCTCCCCTATGGAAACCTGGTGGCCAGGACACAGGGCCAGGGGGTCCTGCTCTTTCCACACCAGAGGGAAGGATTTTGGCCAGAAGTTTAATTGAGCCCAGCATGGGACTGGCCATGTCAGCAGGGGAGGTGGGCAGCCAAGGTCTGTGAGCAGCAGATGATGCCAGCCCAGGGCACACATCCAGGAGATCACCACTGCTGCCCAGAGCACTGGCAGCTTGCTGCAGTGAGTGGTGCCTGTGAAGCCTGCCCTGGTGCTCTCCTAGTTGGAGAAGGACAACTGCAGCCCATGCTGCAGTCTGCCTCTGCTAACCAGCTGAGGCTGTGAACACCCAGAGCCAGTGCCCTCCTCAGAGGAGCCACTCACTGGTCCCTGAAGGTCTGAAACCCGCCTCAAACACTGATGCCTTCCAGCTCCACCCACTGCCAGGCCTGCTCAGAGCAAACCAAGGAACCAAATCAATGACCATGGAATAGGTTGGGTTGGAAGGGACCTTGGAGACCATCCAGCTCCAGTGCCCTACCATGGGCAGGGACACCTCCCACTACAGCAGGTTGCTCAAGGCCTCATCCTTTGAACATTTCCAGTGTTGTAGCCTCTGTAACTTCTCCAGACAGCCTCTTCCAGTGCCTCACCAACCCAATGGGGCAGAACTTCCTCCTAATATCCAATCTAAATCCAGCTTCTTTCACTCTGAAGCCATTGCCCCTTGTCCTGTCTTTGCTCCCCTCATGAATCTTTGTCCAAAATCCCTTTCCTGGAGCCCTTCAGGTACTGAAAGGCTGCTCTAAGGTCTCCCTGGAGCCTTCTCTTCTCCAGCCTGAACAGCCCCAACTCTCCCAGCCTGTCTTCATAGGAGAGTAGCTCCAGCCCTCTGATCACCTTCCCAGCCCCAAGCCATGTCTTCTGCTCCCTGCACCCAGCCTGTCTCTCCAGTCCCACCCAGCACTGCTGTAATCAGAAAGGAAGCTGCTGAGGAGTGGCCTTCAGCGGCAGTGTCAGATGGGTACTGCAGCCACACACCCAGCACAGTGCCGGCCTGAGGAGCTCCTGGAGCTCATCCTGACCAAGAATGAGGCAGAGGAGATTAGAGGCAGGGCTTGGACTCCTTTGGAGAAGGTTCAAACACCTTGTGGTGGCCTAGAAGCATTTTGTGCTGCTGAAATGTCACAACTGCTTCCACAACTGCTGGAATTCTGCCATCCCATGTCCCTAGGCACAGCCTAGCTCTGTGTTGCTGCTCTGCACCACCTGGGGCTTCGTGCCTCAGCAGGAGGAGGTCCTGCAGGCAGACATCAGTCCCATGCCCCCATGAGCCAATCAGGACAATTAAGTTCAAGGCTTCAGCCTTCATTCCTCACCCCATGCCCACAGCGTGGTACAGCCAAGCTGCAGTGCTGCCCACAGCTCTGCATGGCACAGCACAGTGCCACAGGCAGCTCTGTTCATCCCTCTCCATGGCAGCAGAGCTGACCACAGAGTGCAGCTTCTGCAGTCTCCACCCGGGAGTGTGACCTGTTGAGGCACATTCTCAGTGCCACAGCCAACATCAGCAGGGAACAGAATCACAGAATGGCCTGGTTGGAGATGACCCTGAGATGGTAGAGTCCAACCACAGCCTAACATCTGCCTGCACACAGCTCTTAGACCACAGCCCTGAGCTCCTCATCCAAACATCTTTTAAACCCCTCCAGGGATGGGGACTCCACCACCGCCCTGGGCAGCCTGGGCCAGTGCCCAGGGAGCCTTTCAGTGAAGAAATTGTTCCTCATGTCCAACCTTGACCTCCCTTGGGGCAACTTGAGGCCATTTCTTCTCCTTCTATTACTTGTTCCTTGGCAGAAGAGCCCAACCCCCACCTGGCTTCAGCCTCCTCTCAGGAGCTGTAGAGAGCAATGAGGTCTCCCTCAGCCTCCTCTTCTCCAGGATGAACACCCACAGCTCCCTCAGCTGCTCCTCCCCAGCCCTCTTCTCCAGACCCTTCCCAGCTCTGTTGCCCTTCTCTGGACCTGCTCCAGCCTCTCAATGTCCTTCTTGGAGTGAGGGACCCAAAGCTGAACTCAGCACTCAATCAATGTCCTCCCCAGTACCCAGCCCAGGGGCACAATCCCTGCCCTGCTCCTCCTGCCCACACCATTGCTGCTCCAGGCCAGGCTGCTGCTGCCCTTCTTGTCCACCTGGGCACTGCTGGCTCATCTCCAGCTGCTGGCACCCAGCACCCCCACGCCCTTCTCTGCTGGGCAGTTTCCAGCCACTCTGCCCCAAGCCTGGAGCCTTCCTGGGGTTGTTGTGCCCCAAGTGCAGGACCCGGCTCTTGGCTTTGCTAAACCTCATTCCTTTGGCCTCAGCCCATGGGCTAAGCCTGGCCAGGTTCCTCTGCAGAGCCTTCCTGCAGCCGATCAGCACTGCCATCCAGCTTGGTGTCATCTGCAAAGTGACTGGGGGTGCCTCAACCCCTGATTGAGTTCATCAGTGAAGTTATTGAGTAGAACTGGCCCCAGTACTGGCCCTGTTGGACATCCACCCTCCAAAATGAGACTCTGCTGGAGGCAAGAGTCCTCACTGCCTCTTTGGTGAGGACACCAAACAAGGGGCAGGCTGCAGCATTGAAGCAGAGCAGGAAAATGCTCAGGAGCTGCTGTGCTGGGAACCAGAGCAGAGAGCTGCCTGGTCCTGGCAGCTGTGCTGAGTTCTGGAGTGCAATCAGGTTCAGCAATGCAGGTGAAGCTCACACAGAGCAGCAGGAATCAGCACTCAGCTGCTTCCTCCCCTCCAGGGAGTGAGGCCAGGTGCTTCTTTCTGAGCAAGGTTCTCTATCAGGGAGAGGTTTTTCCAGCCAGAAAAGCCCAGCATGGAAAAATCTGTGAGCTGAGGAGCTGCAAGTAAATGGATCTTCCATCCAGAAGAGACAAAGCTCATCAGACTCTTCCCTCTCTTATCACTGCTGGCAGGAGCTGGTGGGTCCTGCTGACCTCATGTTTCATGGACAGAACAAATGACTTCTCCAGCAGCTCTCTGCTGGCAGGGCTCCCTCCCGGAGCTTCAATGGGCCCCCTCCCTGCTGCCAGATTGGTCCTCGCAGCCCGTGTAAGCACTGCCCACGGCAAAGGGAGCTGCCTTGCCTCCAGGCTTTTCACCCTGCCGCTGTAAATCCTGCTGGCCCGGGGCCAGAGCCTCCGCCAGACACCACCGCCGCAGGCTCATTTTTTTTCCCCACGTTGGAGAAGGAAACAGCAGAAATGCTCTGCTTCCAAACGCTGTAACGAAGTACAGACCTCAGCTCGAGGTGACTCCTGAGCCTCCTCAGCCGGAGCCTTCCCTGCTGGCAGGGCTGTGCTGTCCTGCAGCCTGTCTGACCCCACCGCCTGCGGGGGCTTGGCAGGGAGAGGAGCTCTGCCCTGCTCCCCGGAGCAGATCTGCTGGCAGACGTGCAGGGGGGAGCAGCCTGGCTGGCTGGAGAGGCAGCAGCTGTCCCTCCAGAGCCTCGTCTGCAGCAGAGGATGGATGGATGCCTTTGCTTCTGCACAGAGCCACCCTCTGAGACCCCAAGAGGAAATGCTGTTTGCTTCAGGGGGTGCTGCTGCCTGTCAGTCCCTCTGCTCTGCAGCAGCACCCTGCAGTGTCCCAGGCAGAGCCTGCTCCCTGCCCGTGCTCTCCTTCACTCACCAGTGTGGCTGGGAGGTGCAGACCTGCCTGCTCCTGTGTCTCCTGCCCAGCCTCATCCTCACAGAATCACAGAATCAATAAGGTTGGAAAAGACCTGAAGGATCATCAAAGTCCCACATGTCACCCTAAACCTCATGACTATCTAAACCATGGCACCAAGTGCCACGTCCAATCCCCTCTTGAACACCTCCAGGGATGGTGACTCCACCACCTCCCTGGGCAGCACATTCCAATGGCCAACCATTCTCTCTATGAAGAACTTTCCCCTCACCTCCAGCCTAAACCTCCCCTGGCACAGCTGAGACTGTGTCCTCTTGTTCTGGTGCTGGGTGCCTGGGAGAAGAGACCAAACCCCTCCTGGCTACAACCTCCCTTCAGGCAGTTGTAGACAGCAATGAGGTCTGCCCTGAGCCTCCTCTTCTCCAGGCTGAACACCCCCAGCTCCCTCAGCCTCTACTCACAGGGCTGTGCTCCAGACCCCTCCCCAGCCTCATTGCCCTTCTCTGGACACATTCAAGTCTCTCAATGTGCTTCTTGAATTAAGGAGCCCAGAACTGGACACAGCACTCAAGGTGTGGTCTAAACAATACTGAGCACAGGGCAGGATGACTTCCCTGCTCCTGCTGGCCACACTGTTCCTGACGCAGGCCAGGATGCCATTGGCCTTCTTGGCCACCTGGGCACACTGCTGGCTCATGTTCAGCTGCTGTCACCCAGCACCCCCAGGTCCCTTTCTGCCTGGCTGCTCTCCAGCCACTCTGTCCCCAGCCTGTAGCACTGCCTGGGGTTGTTGTGGCCAAAGTGCAGCACCTGGCACTTGGACTTGTTGAATGCTATCCTGTCGGACTCCAGCACAGCACAAGGCCACAGCAGCTGCAGCGGGTCTGAGCCACTTGGCACTGGTGAAGCTGCACAGGGGTAGGGGTTGAATCTGGAGATTCATTGAGCCCAAACCCTCTGCCAGAGAAGGGTCACCTAGAGCAGGTCACCCAGGATGACATTCAGGTTGGCTTTGAATGACTCCAGAAGAAACTCCACAACAACCCTGGGCAGCCTGCTCCAGGCCTCCAGCACCCTCACAACAAAGAAGTTCTCCCCATCTTCAGATGAACTTCTGATGTTCCAGTCTGTGCCCTTTGCCCCTTGTGCTGTCCCTGGGCACCACTGAGCAGAGTCTGGCCCCAGCCTCTTGCCCCCTACAGCTCCTTTAGCTCTTGCTGAGCATTGCTGAGATGCCCTCTGGGGCTGCTCTTCTGCAGGCTCTCAGCCCCAGGCTCTCAGCCCCAGGCTCCTCACAGAGCTGCTCCAGGCCCCTCAGCAGCTTTGTAGCCTCTGCTTTGCCCTCTCCACCAAGTTCCTGCCCTGCCTTCCTCCTGAGCAGCCCAGAACCAGACACAGGACTCCAGATGTGTCCTCACCAGGGCAGAGTAGAGGGGGAGGAGAACCTCCCTTGCCTTGGCTGGCTACAATCTTCTTCATGCACCCCAGGACCCCTTTGCCCTTCTTAGCCACAAGGGCACATTGCTGGCTCATGAGGTACTTGCTGTCCCCCAGCACTCCCAGGTCCTTCTTCACAGAGCTGCTTCCCAGCAGGTTAGCTCCCAGCCTGTACTGATCCATCAGGTTATTCCTCCCTGTATATTCTTTCCTCAAATCCAAAACTGGGTTCAGTTTTGGGCCTCTCACTCCAAGAAGGACATTGAGGAGCTGGAGCAGGTCCAGAGAAGGGCAACAGAGCTGGGGAAGGGTCTGGAGAACAGGGCTGGGGAGGAGCAGCTGAGGGAGCTGGGGAGTGGAGCAGAGGAGGCTGAGGGAGACCTCATTGCTCTCTACAGCTCCTGAGAGGAGGCTGCAGTGAGGTGGGGGTTGGGCTCTTCTGCCAAGGAACAAGGACAAGACAAGAGGAGAAGGCCTCAAGTTGCCCCAAGGGAGGTCAAGGTTGGACATGAGGAACAATTTCTTCCCCCAAAATGTTGTCAAGCCCTGGCCCAGGCTGCCCAGGGAAGTGCTGGAGCCCCCATCCCTGGAGGAATGTCAAAGCTGTGTAGATGTGGTGCTGAGGGAGGGGTTTTCAGCAGTTGGTGTGCAGGAAGAAGGGTGTGGAGAAGGCCCTGAGGAGACAGGAGCTCCTGTGGGTTGATCCAGAAGGCTGAAGGGTACAGCTGGCACAGGGACAGCTGGCAGCAGACACAGGAGGCAGCTCCAGCTGGGCTCATCCAGCACTGCCACCACCTCCCATAGCCCTGCAGCTCTTGCTATGAGGTCTCCTCAGCACATTTGAGGGTCTCTCCAGCAGGATGCCTGGCAGAGGGTCTCCAGCCTGTGGCTGGACACTAGTGGAGCTGGAGGCTTTACAGCCATGACTGCTGCAGTCTGAAATGCCTCTAATCACACAGAATCAACCAGGTTGGAAGAGATCTCCAAGGTCATCAAGTCCAGCTGATCACCCAGCCCTAACTAACCAGCCAGACCCTGGCACCAAGTGCCTCATCCAGGCTTTGCTTAAACACCTCCAGGGATGTTGACCCCACCAGCTCCCTGCTCTGCCTGTGCCTTCAGACATTCCTTCCCAAACTCTGGTGGCCTTCTCAGATAAAGCTGTAGCTCCAACTGCTGCATTCCTCTGAGACATTTTCCTTTTGATTCATCAACCCTTTTAGGGTTTTTCTTCCCCCCAGCAGAACTCTATTGTGATGGAAAATTCCCGGCTGAGGTGGAGGTGAAGTTGCTGCTCAGGAGCAGGCTCAAGGCTGTGGCTGGAGGTTGTTGCTCTAATACTGAATCACAGGAGCACAGAATCAACCAGGTTGGAAAAGACCTTGGAGATCATCAAGTCCAACCTATCCCCCAACACCATCCAATCAACTCAGCCATGGCACCAAGTGCCTCCTCCAGGCTGATTTTAAACACTTCCAGGGATGTCAACCCCAGCCCCTGCCTGGGCAGCACATCCCAAAGGCCAATCTCTCTGTCTGTGAAGAACTGCTTTCTAAGATCAAGCCCAAGCCACCAAGACTTGTCATAGAACCATAGATCTGTTTGGGCTGGAAAAGTCTTCCAACATCATCCAGTCCAACCCCAACCCCACCATGGCCACCAAACCATGGCCCCAAGTGCCATAACCACACAGTTCTGGAACACCTCCAGGGATGGGGACTCCACCACCTCCCTGGGCAGCCTCTGCCAATCCCTGACCACTCTGGAAGCAAAGAAATTTGTCCTCATCTCCAACCTAACCCTCCCCTGGTGCAGCTCAAGGCCATTTCCTCTTATCCTGTCATTAATTACTTGGCCAACACTGGCCTCACTGCAACCTCCTTTCAGGCAGCTGCAGGAAGCAATGAGAGGATGGAGTCCAACCACAGGCTCCCTGCACACAGCTCTTAGACCAGGGCCCTGAGCTCCTCATCCAGATGTCTTTTAAACCCCTCCAGGGATGGGGACTCCTCCACTGCCCTGGGCAGCCTGGGCCAGTGCCTAGGGTGCCTTTTGGTGAGGAAATGTTTCCTAATGTCCAACCTGAGCCTCCTCTGGGGCAAGAGCAGGCAATTTCAGCACTCTGAGCAGGCAGCTTGGCTCGGGACAGCTTGGCTAGGGACAGCTTGGCTGGGGACAGCAGCCTGCTGGTTGCTCCTCTCCAGAGCTGACATGGGCACAAGGACAGCAGCAGGAGCCCAGCTTGTGCCATGTGGGGCAAAGCTTCACCCAGCCCAGAGATCTTGTCTGGGCCTTGCAGACAGAAGGGACTTTTCCAAGGGGAAAAGCAGGACAGGAGAGTGCAGTGATCCCCTGACAGGCACAGCAGCACATTCCTGCAGCCAGGCAGCTACGTGACAGGCAGCAGAGACAGCTCCTTGGAGCTGCTAGGGAAGGGCTCCACAAGAGCCGTGTGTGGAGATCTCCCCTCTGGTTGTGTGGTGTGGGCTGGGAGCATGCAGGAGGTGGCAGCCAGCCCTGCCAAGAGCCTGGGGCTCTGCTCCTCAGAGATGTGTGTGTGCCATGGCCACATCCAGCACAGCCTCTGCCAGCCCTGCCCTGAGTGCCTCGGTGCAGGGTGTGCTCCCCAGGGTGCTCCTGGCTCACTGCAGGGCACTGCCACACTCACTGCAGGGCACTGCCACACTCACTGCAGGGCACTGGCATACTCACTGCAGGACGCTGGCACACTCACAGCAGGGCACTGGCATACTCACTGCACCTCCTTGGGACTGGTCACTGGGGTTGCATCTCTCCATCCCACTGGGACAGGGCAGCAGCCACCTGTTCATGCTGGAGAAGAGAAGGCTCCAGGGAGACCTCAGAGAAGCCTTCCAGTACTTGAAGGGCTCCAGGAGAGCTGGGGAGGGACTGTTCAGAAGGGCTGGGAGTGCCAGGATGAGGGACAATGGCTTTGAGCTGGGAGAGGGGAGATTGAGAGTGGAGGTGAGGAGGAAATTCTCTGCAGTGAGGGTGGGGAGAGACTGGCACAGCTTGCCCAGGGAGGCTGTGGATGCTTCCTTCCAGGAGGTGCTCAAGACCAGGCTGGATGAGGCCTTGAGCAGCTGAGTCTAGCTGAGAGGCGTCCCTGCCAATGGCAGGGGGTTGGAGCAGATGAGCTCTGAGGTCCCTTCCAACCCAAACCCTTCTGTGATTCCATGTCTCTGTGGTTATTCCATGTGTCTGCCCAGAAAGCTCCTCACCCTCATTCTGAGAAAGCAAAGGGAGGAGGAAGAAGGTACCTGGAAATGTCTGAGATGGGAGCAGGGGCAGGGCTGAGTGCCCCAGGCTGAGGGCAGCTGCTTTAAGGACATTTCTGTGTGCTTGGTTCTGCTCTGTGGCTCCTAGGGAGGTGCTGGGAAGCAGCACCAAGGGCAGGCAGGCAGTGAAGAGCTTCTTGTTGCTTTGTGAGCTCTCAGCCCTCCTGGTAGGTTTATAGGAGCTGACTCCAGCCCTGCTGGACTTGCAGAGAGCTGGAAGGGAGCTGGCAGGGCACAGGAACCTTCACTTGGGATGGGGCCCAGAGTGTCACCTCTGCAGAGCCTTCAGCTTTCTGGGTGAATGACATCCTTTAGACTAAAGGAATCAACACAGCCAAGAGCAAGGCATGAGCCCTGCCCACACTGCCAGCAGGCTCCTGGAAATTTAAAGGAGAAGCAGGAGCAGACAGAAAGCAAATACCTGGGAAGTGCCGAGACCCCAGTTACTGGCAGGAGGAGGAGTGGTCAGAGAGGAGCTTTTCTTGGGTTTGGTTTCAAAGACACATTTGAGCTTTAATAGCTCAGTTACATACCCCACTCCCCCCCTCCCACCAATAACTACCAAGGAAAAAAGAAACTGCTCAGAGATTATCTCTGCAGTGATATGTGGGAAGCAAAGCAGAGCTGTAAAACATCCACAGTTAGGGATCATGATCTGGAAGAAGAAAACAGGAAACATGAAACCAGTGGAAACCCAAAGATAAATGATGGTGCAGCTCAGGAGGCTTTGAGACAGGAGATATCTCCTGCTCAGGAAAGGAGACCTGGTGGAAGTGGCACTTTGTCTGGCACTCTGGGAGAAGGCTTTCCATCCAAGAAGGAGGCAAAGAAGGGATTGCCTGCCCTGGGGAGGAGAAAGAGAGCAGGGAGAGCATCCCAGCAGACAGCAGCTTGCTGCAAGTGACAGAGAGCTGTGCACAGGGAGCTGGCAGCTGGGGCTCAGCTCCTGTGGCTGTCATTGGCCTCTGGAGTGAGCTGAGGGCACTGAGGGGACATTGGTACCACCCCTGTCTCTGAGCTGAGCTAAGCTTCATGGTGGGAGAGAGGACAGGGCTGTGCTAGGCTTAGCTCTTGGAGGATCATAGAATCATAGAATCACCCAGGTTGGAAGAGACCTCCAGGATCTTCCAGTCCAAACTATCACCCAGCCCTATCCAATCAACCAGACCATGGCACTAAGTGCCTCATCCAGGCTTCTCTTGAACATCTCCAGGTGTTCCACCACCTCCCTGGGCAGCACATCCCAATGGTAAATCTCTCTCTGTGAAGAACTTCCTCCTAACACCCAGCCTAGACCTCCTCTGGCACAGCTTGAGACTGTGTCCCCTCCTTCTGCTGCTGGGTGCCTGGGAGAAGAGCCCAACCCCCACCTGGCTACAACCTCCCTTCAGGTAGTTGTAGACAGCAATGAGGTCTGCCCTGAGCCTCCTCTTCTCCAGGCTGAACACCCCCAGCTCCCTCAGCCTCTCCTCACAGGGCTGTGCTCCAGACCCCTCCCCAGCCTCATTGCCCTTCTCTGGACACCTTCCAGTCCCTCAACATCTCTCTTGGGGCCTGAGCAGAGCTGAGTACAGGGCAGAATAACCTCCCTTGTCCTGCTGGCCACACTATTGCTAATCCAGACCAGGATGCCATTGGCTCTCCTGGCCACCTGGGCACACTGCTGGCTCCTGTTCAGCTACTATCACCCAGCACCCCCAGGTCCCTCTCTGCCTGGCTGCTCTCCAGCCACTCTATCCCCAGCCTGTAGTGCTGCTTGGGGTTGTTGTGGCCAAAGTGTAGAACTCTGCCCTTAGCCTTGTTCAGTCTCATCCCATTGGCCTCTACCCACCCAGCCAGCCTGGCAAGGTCCCTCTGCAGGGCCCTACTGCCCTCCAACAGATCAACTCCTGCTCCTAACTTGGTGTCATCTGCAAACTTACTGATGATGGACTCAATCCCCTCATCCAGATCATCAATAAAGATATTGAACAGGATGGGGCCCAGCACTGATCCCTGAGGGGCACCACTAGTAACTGGCTGCCAGCTGGCAGTGGCACCATTCACCACCTCTCTCTGGGCCCAGCCCTCCAGCCAGTTCTTGACCCATTTCAGAGTGAATCTCTCCAAACCACGAGCTGCCAGCTTTGCCAGGAACTTCTTGTGGCAGACAGTGTCAAAGGCTTTGCTGAAGTCCAGGCAGACTACATCCACAGCCTGCCCTGCATTCACCAGGCAGTAACCTGATCATAAAAGCAGATCAGGTTGGTCAGGCAGGACCTGCCCCTCCTGAATCCATGCTGGCTGGGCCTGATCCCCTGACCAACTTGTAGGTTCTGTGTGGTTGTACTCAGGGTGACCTGTTCCATAACCTTGCCTGGCACCGAGGGTGCCAGGGAGGAGCCATTCTGGCTGCAGCATAGCCATTAAACACCAAATACCAGGGACCAGGAGCAGGTGGAGGTGTCTGGAGCAATAAGCATCAAAGGGTGCCAGAGGCAGTGGTTTCCCATCCAGCTGGGCTGCAGCCCATGTGTCCTTCTGGGCTGGCATCACTGTTGCTGTGGGACCTTATCAATTACTTATGATAGAATGGCTTCAGGTGAAAGGGACCTTCAAGAGCCTCCAGTCCCAACCCCCTGCCATGGGCACGGACACCTCCCACCAGCCCAGCTTGCTCAAGGTCTCATCCAGCCTGGCCTTGAACACCTCCAGGGAGGAGACATCCACAGCCTCTCTGGGCAGCCTGTGCCAGAGTCTCACCACCCTCACACTGAAGAACTTCTTCCTTAGCTCCACTCTAACCCTGCTCTGCCTCAGCTTCAAACCATTCCCCCTTGGCCTGTCTCTACACATCCTCAGCAAAAGTCTCACTGCACCCTTCAGGTCCTGGCAGGCAGCTCTAAGGTCCCCCTGGAGCCTTCTCTTCTCCAGGCTGAACACCCTCAGCTCCCTCAGCCTGTGCTCACAGCAGAGCTGCTCCAGCCCTTGGATCATCTTTGTGGCCTCCTCTGGACTCTCTCCAGCAGCTCTGTGTCCTCCTCCTGCTGGGGACAGCAGAACTGGAGGCAGAATTGGAGGTGAGGTCTGAGCAGAGCAGAGCCCAGGGACAGAATCCCCTCTCCTGCCCTGCTGCCCACACTCCTCTGGCTGCAGCCCAGCACACAGCTGCCTGCTGGGCTGCAGGAGGGCACTGCTGGCTCCTGGGGAGCTGCTAGGCACCCAGCACCCCCAGTCCTTTCTGCACCAGCAGATCCACCCTGGCATTTCCCAGCTCTGCAGCCCAGGCCATTGTGCCTCTTGGTTTCAGAAGGGAGCATTTGGGGAATGTCTGCATCCCCTTTTCCCAGGCAGACTTCTCTTTATGGACAACATTTACCTGGCCTTGCTCCTTACTGTGACCCCAAGGGGCTGGCACCGCTGGCACCACCACACACTGCTCTGTGCCAGGGATAGAGCAGCCAGGGTCGCAGGGGGCAGAGCTGGGAGGACTCCTCTGCCTGCTGCGCTCCCAGGCGGATCTGCCATTGGCTGCAGAGCAGGGAGGGTGTCGCTTGCAGGGGTTCAGGCTGCACTTTGTCAGAGATCTGCTTGGGAGCTTTCACAAAACAACGTCCGAGGGAGCTGCCATGACCCAGGGGACTGGAATGCGTCCCTGGGAAAGCCTCCCGAGCCCTGCCGGGCTGTCCCCGGCGGGGAGCACGGCGGAGCCCTGCCGGGGCTGGGACACGACCGCAGTGCCCAGGCAAGCTGTGCCCACCAGCTGCAGCCCTGCCGGACGCCTTCGGGCCCCCTTCTTCCTGCTGCCTCTTGCTGGAAACGTTCTGGCCCTGGATGTGGATCGCATACCAGGGCCGGAATCCAGCTGCACTGGGGCTGAGAAGACAGCAGAGATTTATGGCACTAAGTAGATGGTCTACGCCTCGCCGTGCCAAGGGTGGGGGCTGCTGACCCCTCAGACGTCTCATAAATCCTCATCAGCACGCCACGGCTCTTCCAGCAGCTCTGCCCCCCATGGCAGTGGGGCTTTGGCTGACAGCGTTTGAGCCCTCTGGGAGAGCAGAGCAGCCCTCGGAAGGAGCCTTGCCTGGGGCTGTCTGCTCCGTGGGGCACTTCCCAGCGCCCTGGCAAAGCCCAGACTGCAGGCTGGTGCCTCACCGTGCCAGCTCCAGCTGGCATCACCGACCAGCTCTCACCCAAACTTCTCCTCCCTCAGTTTCTGGGTCTGCACTTGGTTTCCTCCTCTCTTCCAAGCCCTGCTGCCTGCCACCCTGCCCACCCCCAGACACTTGGTGTGGCTGTGCAGGTGTTAAACCCACAGCAGGGCTGCATGCAGCCCAGGAGGGTTCCCCCAGCAAGCCTCCTCTGGAGGAGGGAGAGCCAAAGACATTTGTCCTCCCTGTGGCATCTCATAGGTCATTTTTTTTCCTTGCTTTGTGTTATTTTAACCTCCTACCATTACAGAAGAGAGGAACATCAGCAGCACTGGTGCCAGGCTCCCAGGCTGTTTGCTCAGTGTCTCCCCAGGCTCTGACGCACTCTTGCTTTCCTGTCCTCCTTCCCTGTCAGCCTTCTGCAGCCTGAACTCTCCTTACTCTCTGCTGGGAACACTGTTGGCACCTTCAAGAAGGAAAGACAAAGTCTTGCATCTGGGAGAACACAACCCAGGCTGGGATCTACCCAGCTGGGGAGCAGCTCTGGGAACAGGGACCTGGAGGTCCTGGTGAGTGACAAACTCGGCATGAGCTGAGGAGGCAAAGAAAGCCAACAGGATGCTGGGTTGCATCACCAAGAGAGAGGAAGAGCTATTGCCCCACTCTGCTCAGCACTGGGCAGACCACACCTGGAAGGCTGCATTCAGTTTTGATCCCTGCTGTACAAAAAAAATTTGTGGACAGGATGGAGAGGGTCCAGAGAAGGACCACAAAGAGGATCCAAGGACTGAGAAGCTGCCATGTGAGGAAAGACTGAGGAAAGTTGGTTTGCTCAGCCTGGAGAAGTCTCCAGTGAGAACTTATCATCTCTGCAAGCTCATATCAGATGTCCCCACTGACTGCAGGGGGCTTGGACTTCATGACCTGTAAAGGTCCTTTCCAGTCCAAACTGGTTCATGATTCTCTGGTCATGTTCCAGTATTTAAAGGGTGGTTCCAAAGCTGGAGACTCCTCTTCACACATGGAAAAGAGAAGGGGGCCAAGCTGCTGCTGGGGACTGGACATGGAAACATTCAACCATTGGAATTATCTCCCCAGGGCAGTGGTGGAGTCCCCAGAGTTAGACACTTGTAAGGTTGGGCTGGGCAGGAGCTGTGCTTCGGCCAAGGAAGATTGGACCAGGTCATCCCTGAGGTCTCTCCTAACCTGGGGTTGGATGGTTCTATGGTTCAGGGAGATCTTCCAGCTGCAGCACAAGGAGTGTTGCTCACACTGCAGGGCACTACCAAGCTCAGAGGTGCTACACACACAGCTGCCGGAAGAGTCACTGGTGGCATCCTCTCTGCTTTGGTCTACAGCACCAGCCAAAAATCAACCAAGAAATGGCTTCCATATCCAAACCATGTCCCTGCCTCGGGGCAGTGGCTCTGCAGGATGTCTGTGCTCTCCCTTGCTCCCTTGTGGCCTTAGAGGAGGTGGTAGGGAAGCACCTTGGCCCCACAAGCCAACAACTGCACCAGGCCCTCTGCATGGAGGCACTGAACCTTTTGGACCAAGCTTTACACCCCTCAGCTGGTGCTGCTGTCCTGCTCTCCATGGCAGGGCAGGACTCCTCCTGCATTCCAGTTTTCCTTCTCTAGGTTGGTTTAATAGGTTTTAAACAAGCTTGGCTCTTTGGGAGCATCACAGCTTCTTCATACAAGCAGTGGGGAGGAAAAGGATCTGAAGGAGAATTCTCAGAGGCCTGGAAGCCCTCTGCCATGTGAGGGAAGGCTGAGAGAGATGAGGTTGTTCAGCCTGCAGAAGAGAAGGCTCAGGGCAGACCTTACTGCCATGGAGCAGGACATGAAGGGAGGCCACCAGCAGCATGGAGACTCCCTTGGTACAAGGAGTCCCATGGCAAAGCCAAGGGCTGCAGGGGACAAGGTACTGCTGGGGACATTCCCATTGGGCTCCAGAGGAAAATGCTTCCCATGGGCACAGCTGGACACTGGAATCATCTCCCCAGGGAAGTGGTGGAGTCCCTGCACTGGACAGTTGGAAGGCTCAGCCTGACAGGGTGCTGGGCCAGCAGCAACTGGGCTGTGACCTGGAGAGGTTGGAGCAGAGGGTCCCTGGGGTCCCTTCCAGCCTGGCAGTCTATGAATTCCCACTTTCTTCTGACTCCTCTGGCAAACTCTGTGCCTAGTCTTGGGGCAGACAGTTTATGTCAGATGGAGGGAATGCTCCTTAGCTCCTCAGGCTTGCTCAGCCTCTGTGCCTGGCTGGAGCTCTACACTTTGGCCTGAAATCCTAACCAGGAATGAGAACGTTGGGAAACACTCAGTTCTGAGTGCTGATGGGTTTGGAGTCAAGCTTTCCTCCCATCCACATATCTGACACCCCAGGCCTCACACATCCATGACCCTGGCCCCTACTCCTGCTGGATGATGCTCCTCCAGCCCTGCCTATGCTCTGGCCAGTCCACTGCAGATCTCCATCCATCCTCTCCCTTGCCTGACGCTGCCCCAAGTCCACAGCCCTCATCTCTTGGCAGTCTCTTTGCAGGAGCTGAGACTTAAAAGTGACCTGGGAGCTTGATGCTACCTGCTGGGTCACTGCCTGCTGGGTCACTGCCCCCAACCACAGCAGGTTTGGTGCCTGCTGGGTGCTCTTCTTGCCCACACCTCGCTGTGGCATCTGCATGGTGACAGCAAGAAGCAGTGGAGCTGCTGGCAGGTTGGGAAGCTGAGCCAAGGAGGCAGAGTCTGTCCTGCAGCCAGCAGGGACCTGAACATCTGCAGGCAGGGTTTTATAAAGGATTGGGCCTTCAGCTCCACCCCTCCAGTGTTTATTTTGAACAAATGCTGGAATATTGTTCCAAAGGACTGGAAAGGGCCAGCAGTGTACAAATATTTACAGAGCATAGAGTAAACTGTCAGCCTCTTCACTTGACATCAGGCCCAGCTGAGGGTGGGACAAGCTGATAGAAGACTACTGCAAGAGAGTGGAAAGCTGTTCCTGCTCTTGAAGCACAGCTTTGAGACAGGGGCTGGGCTGTCAAGGTCCCAGCTGGGACATTGGCCTTGCCTGGAGACTGGCACTGGGTGACGTTCTGTGCTTGAGATCCTCGCTGACCAAGATGGACATAGGGGCAAGAGCCTGACACTAGAGCAGGGTGGACTGAGACTGGAGATGGGGAGGAAATTCTTGGCAGTGAGGGAACAGGTTGCCCAGGGAGGCTGTGGATGTCCCCTCCCTATTCAGGGCCAGGTTGGTTGAGGTCTTGGGCAACCTGAGCTGGTGGGAGGTGTCTCTGCCCATGGGAGAGAGGTTGGAACTGGATGAACTTTAAGGTTCTCTCCAACCCAAGTCATTCTGTGGATCTGTGAAACACCAGCTCTTTGTCAGTCACCCTGGAGAAGTATTTGCTGTTGTGGGTTCCAGTGGTCAGGGAATGTGTTGTAGTGGAAGAACCTCAGCATGCAGGGAATGCAGGAGTGTGAGGGCTGTGGCAGGCTGGGTTTGGGCTCACCAGGCCTTACTGACTATGCAGAATCACAGAATCCATCTGGCTGGAAGAGCCCTCCAAGCTCATCCAGTCCAACCCTCCACCCAGCACTGCAGGCTCAGCACCAAACCATGGCCCTCAGCACCAGCTCCACTCTGCTGGAACACCCCCAGGGATGGGCACTGCACCACTGCCCTAGGCAGCCTCTTCCAGTGTCTGAGATCCCTTCCAGTGCAGAAACATTTCCTGAGCTCCAGCCTGAGCCTCCCCTGGGGCAGCTTGGAACCATTTCCTCTGCTCCTGTCCCTTGCCACCAAGCAGCAGAGGCTGCTCCCTCCTCACTGCAACCTCCCTTCAGGGAGCTGTAGAGAGCAATGAGGTCTCCCTCAGCCTCCTCCTCTCCAGCCTGAACACCCCCAGCTCCCTCAGCCCCTCCTCTAGCCCAGGGGCTCCAGGCCCTGTTCCAGCCTTGCTGCCTTGCTCTGGACAGGCTCCAGCCCCTCAGTGTCCTTCCTGCAGTGAGGGCCCAGAGCTGAACACAGCTCTCAAGGTGTGGCTTCCCCAGTGCTGAGCACAGGGGGAGGGTCACCTCCTGTCCCTGCTGCCCACCCTGCTTCTGATCCATTGGTTTCCTTGGCCACCTGGGCACTGCTGGCTCATGTAGCCTGCTGCCAGCTAACACCCCCAGGTCCCTCTCTGAGGTGCAGCTTTCCAACCACATATCCCCAGGTCTGTAGTTATATCATGGGATTGTTGTGACCCTGGTGCAGGACCAACTTTAATGTCAGTAAACCAGGTAAAAGTTGCACTTTCAGGAAGGAAGATGAAGATGTCATTGACAGGACAGCATCAAAATGTCATTGACAGGACAGCATCAAAATGTCATCAGCAGGACAGCATCAACGACCTCGGAAATTATTTAGGGATCACTGCTTGTGCCCCAAATTACCAAAGCCATGCTTTGTCTTTGTGGGAATGCAGACTCTGGGTAAGGCTGGTGCTGAGAAGAGTGTCAGAGTTATCTATGACATTGATAAGACCATACTGGAAGAGTGTTCCTATTTTTAGTCTTCTGAGTTTCTTTTTAAGACACAGAAAAATGAAAAAGAAGAAAGAGTCCAGCAAAGAGCTGCAGAAAAGACATTGGATCCAAAGGGCATGTTTTGGTGAGAGATTAAAGGAGGTCAATTAATTTAACTTCTCCAAGAAAAGATGATGAAGTGCCTGAGCAGTGTTTATAAGTCCACATCTCTCCAAAAAGAGTCTTTGATTCACTGGAAAAACAAAGACCAGGGCTTACTAGCTGGTGGTGGAAGTGAGATGATGCCAGCTGGAACGGAGGTGTCCAGTTAGGGACAAACCCAGCATCTCAGCTGGGAGATGTGGTGGTTGTTCCTTTTCCATCAAACCAGTGCTGGAGGGCTGCACATGGACATCCGCAGCCATGGGGCTGCCCCTGACTTGCAGCCAGGGATCACAGAATCACAGAATGTGAGGGGTTGGAAGGGACCTCCAAAGGTCATCCAGTCCAACCCTCCTGCCAGAGCAGGAGCACCTAGAGCAGGTCACACAGGACCACATCCAGGTGGGTCTTGGATATCTCCAGAGAGGGAGACTCCACAACTCCCTTGGGCAGCCTGCTCTAGGACTCTGTCACCCTCATAGGAAAAAAATTCTTCCTCCTGTTTCCATGGAACTTCCTCTGCCTCAGCTTCCACCACTGCTGCCTTGTGCTGGCATTGGGCATCACCCAGCAGAGCCTGGCTCCAGCCTCTGGGCACTCACCTTGCACATCTTTATCACCAGCAATGAGGTCACCTCTCAGGCTCCTCCTCTCCAAGCTACAGAGCCCTCAGCCTCCTCAGGCTGGCCTCATAAGGAAGATGTTCCACTGCCTTCAGCATCTTTGTGGTTCTGTGCTGGACTCTCTCAAGCAGTTCCCTGAGATCCTTCTTGAATTGAGTGGCCCAGAACTGGACACAATATTCCAGATGTGGCCTCACCAGGGCAGAGTAGAGAGGGAGGAGAACCTCTCTATGGACCTACTAACCACAGCCCTTCTAATCCACCCCAGGAAGCCCTTGGCCTTCTTGGCCACCAGAGCACATTGCTGGCTCATGGGCAACCTCCCACCCACTAGGACCCCCAGGGCCTTTTCCCCTTCACTGCTCTCCAGCAGATCTTTGGATCTGTTGTGAAAAGCAAAGGCTGATGGTGCTGCCTGCTCCCTGGAACTCTGCTGTGCCTCTGGAAAGCATCCACAGGGTTCATGGCCCTGGTGCACAGCCCCCAGCAGTGCTGGTGGTTACCATTACAAAACAAGGCTTGGAGAGGACCAGGGCTGCAGGCTGCACTGGGGCCAGGTATGTGACAGCACATTGAGCCCGGGCTGGGAACTCATCTTGCACTGCAATATAAGGCAGCAGAAGCCTTCACTGGCAGGAGGGACATGGGAGAGAGAGCTTCATCCCAGCTGGCAGTAAACATCTCCTCCATGCCAGCAGCTGCTCACAGGTTGTACCCAAGCACGGGAAGCAAACCAACACAGACTGTCAAAGATAATAGGGATCCATCCTGACTGCTGTGACCCGACACCTCGGGGTGCTGTGGCAACACCCTGGCTAGCAAAGCAGCTGGATGTGCCCAGCTGGGCATTCCTAGGGAGTGACAGTGCCTGGCATTGAACAGGGAAGCCAGCACAGCACCCCTGGCAGAGCAGGGTCCTTCTGACCTCTGGCTTGGCCAGAAGCAGAGCATTGGTCATGGAGGTCCCTTCATGTGCCAGGGGCTGCTCTAAGTGAACGTCTTTGGCCATTAGTTCTCTGGTTCCCAGAGAGCAGAGTGAGCACTGAGATGTTTTCCCTTTCAAGCATGCAAGATAAATGCCCTCTGCTTGGGATGGGTACCCAGCACCTGCCCATCTTGCTGCCTGGCACATTTCCCTGGAGAGGCTGAGGGCCCTGGGGCTTTTTAGACTGCAGAAGAGGAGGCTGAGAGGGGATTTAATAAGAGTTTGTAAATATCTGAGGGCTGGGGGTCAAGAGGGAGGAGACAGGCTCTGCTCAGCTGCACCCTGGGATAGGACAAGGGTCAATGGATGGAAACTGCAGCACAGGAGGTTCCACCTCAACATGAGGAGGAACTTCACAGTGAGAGTCACAGAGCACTGGATCAGGCTGCCCAGACAGGCTGTGGAGTCTCCTTCTCTGGAGCCTTTCAAGGCTCACCTGGATGTGTTCCTGTGTGAGCTGTGCTGGATTCTCTGGTCCTGCTCTGGCAGGGGGGTTGGACTCAAAGATCTCCAGAGGTCCCTTCCAACCCCTGACATCCTGGGGTGATGCACAGGAGCTGTCACACACTACTCTGCCTGGGGGGCAGCCCTCAGTGGGGCTGTGCTGAGCAGGTCCATACGCGGGGCTTGTGACAGACAGCCTCAGCCTGGCTCCCACAGCTGCCTGTGCACAACAGCTCTGCATGACAGGATGCAAAATGAGCTCAGTCCCTTTGCTTGGTGGCCAGAGCATATGGTAGGAATCTTCTATAGCCCGACACATAAAGCATTTGGACTCTGAATCCCTATTTTCTTCTCACTCTCTTGAGCACCAGGGATTATAGGCTTAGGCAAGTCAGCTGGGGATAAGGGAGCTGTGTCCAAGGGCACGAGCAGAAAACGGGGAGGAAAATCTCTCCAAAACCTATTCCTCAACTCCAAAGAAAACATGAAGCAGCAGCATATAGCATCAGTTAATTCTCCTGCCACTGTTTTGGAGCCTGCTGTTTACATTCATGTGCCTGCTCCCATAACAGCATCTATAGCTCTTGACTCCAGCCCTGAGGACAGCAGCCTGGTGCAGCCACCCTGGCTTACCCAGGGCAAGGCAGCAGCAGAGCCAGGGCTGCCCTGCTCCTGCAGCTCCACCCAGCAGAGCAGGGTTAGGAGAGACAGAGGATGCTCCCAGATTGGGCTCTGCAGGCACGACCTGGCCAGGGAGCACTGGGGAGAGCACAGAATCATAGAATCATAGAATTGCCAGGCCTGGAAGGGACCTCAAGGATCATCCAGTTCCAACCCCCTGCCATGGGCAGGGACGCCTCACACTACAGCAGGTTGCCCACAGCCACATCCAGCCTGGCTGCAAAAACCTCCAGGGATGAGGCTTCCACCACCTCCCTGGGCAACCTGTGCCAGTGTCTCACCACCCTCATGGGGAAGAACTTCTTCCTAACATCCAATCTGAATCTCCCCATTTCTACTTTTGCTCCATTCCCCCCAGTCCTATCACTCCCTGACACCCTACAAAGTCCCTCCCCAGCTTTCTTGTAGTCCCCTTCAGACACTGGAAGGCCACAAGAAGGTCTCCTTGGAGCCTTCTCTTCTCCAGACTGCACAACCCCAACTCTCTCAGTCTGTCCTCATAGCAGAGCAGCTCCAGCCCTCTGCTCATCCTCATGGCCCTTCTCTGGACACCTTCCAGCACCTCCAGATCCTTCCTGGAACAGAGGCTCCAGAACTGGACACAGAGCTCCAGCTGTGGTCTCACAGAGTGGAGCAGAGGGGCAGAATCCCCTCCCTGGCCCTGCTGGCCACACTTCTCCTGATGCAGCCCAGGCTCTGCTTGGCTCTCTGGGCTGCAAGTGCTCACTGCTGGCTCCTGCTGAGCTTCTCCTCCCCCAGCACCCCCAAGGCCTTTTCTTCAGGGCTGCTCTCCAGCCAGTCCCTGCCCAGCCTATATCAGTGCCTGGGATTGCCCTGACCCAGCTGCAGGACCTTGCCCTTGGTCTTGTTGAACCTCCTGAGGTTGTCATGGGCTCAGCTCTGCAGCCTGCCCAGGTCCCTCTGGATGGATCCCTTCCCTCCAGCCTGTCTGCTGCACCACACAGCTTGGTGTCATCAGCAAACCTGCTGAGGGAGCCTCAGTGCCACTGTCCATGGCACCAACAAAGATGTTGAACAGGACTGGTCCCAGCACTGATCCCTGAGGGACTCCACTTGTCCCTGGCCTCCGCTGGGACATGGAGCCATTGACAGCCACTCTTTGGATGCAGCCATCCAGAGCAGTACATTCCACTCTCTGGCACTAGCAGTCCTCAGGTTCTTCACCTCCCCCTTCTAACTGTGCCAAAGCCCTGAGGCAAGGCTTGAGCCAGCACTGTAAGATCCTTGTAGTTTTAGCTCCTAAGCCAGCAAATAAGTCTTGGAAAGGTGAGCTCTGCATCATCTCAGCTTTGTTTCCTGGACTGATCTTTGAATTATTTTTTTTCCCTTTCCCCTCCAGCCCTTGTCCACTTGTGCATCCATCTGAGTGGTTGGAACTTTGTCTGCAAGCAGAGCAGACTTTGCAGGTTTTTCTTGTACTATGACTTGGTACTTGCAGTTGTTCAGCCTGGAGAGGAGAAGGCTCCAGGCAGACCTTCTGGTGGCCTCTCAGTGCTTCGAGGCTGATCAGAAAGCTGGGGCCAGACTTCTGAGCAGGGCCTGTGGTGACAGGACAAGGGGGGATGGTTTGAAACTCAAAGAGGGAGATTGAGGCTGCAGAGAAGGGAGAAATGTTTGCCCCTGAGGGTGATGAGAGCCTGTCCCAGGCTGGCCAGAGAGGTGGGAGCTGCCCCATGGCTGGCACCAGTGCAGGTCAGGTTGTTTGGGGCTGTGAGCAACCTGCTGTGGTTGGGGATGTCCCTGCTGGCTGCAGGGGGTTGAGCTGGAGGAGCTTTGAAGTTCTCTTTCCACCCAAACCAGTCTGTGATCCTGTGATTGTGCCAGACTGCCTCAGCTCCACCTCTCCTGGGGTGCACCACATTGAGGGCAAGGACACAGCCAAGGTCATGGCCACACTTTCCAGAGGGAAGGGGGTCCCATTACAGCATCAAGCAACCATCTCTGGAAGCTCCAATATTACCTCAGTGAATGCATCTTTAGATGGCCCAGAGCAGCCAACTGCTACTGCGGTCTAGAAAGCCAAGAGCTACAATTTCTACCTTCCAGCTGCACTGGAACACCTCTGTGCTTGCTGATGGACCATCAGAACTGTTCCCCATGGGCAGTGAACACCCAACAACACCTTGATCAGTTAGGTGTCACACCAGAGAAGGCACAGCAAGCATCTCCATCCAAACCAGATGCATCATCACCTGGATTTGCAGCTGTAATTCCAGACCACCCCAGTTCCATCCCAAAGCTGACACTTGGGCTCAATGTCACCAAGCATCCTGCCTTTGGACATCAACCACCCACACTCTGGAGGATCAGTTAGGGCTTTCAATGTGATAGGAGAGGAAAGGATACTCAGGAACTGATGTTGGCCACCTGTGTGAATGCCACAAGCTTGTTCCATGCAGCCCTGGTGCCTCTCTCTCCACTGGAAATCCTTTCTTCTGAGCTAGCACCACTATGGACATCTGTGAGCAGCCCCTGAGCATGTGTGACACATCAAAGCCTTGGGCAAGCTTCTGCTTGGGTGTTTGCTTTCTGCTAGCACAACAGCAGGGCACACCTGAGAACATCTCTGAGATAGCATCAGAGGACTTCCAGAGAACGGCAAAGTTCTGTCTGCTCAAAGGCTGAGAGGAGCTGCAGCTGCCCCACTGCCCAGTGCCAAAGCCATTGACTGGCCCCCACCCAATCCAAACTCTGTGATGCCAGGCAGGAGAACTGCCACAGGAGACCTCAGAGGGTGTAGCTGACAGATGTGTCCACGTGTGGCATCAGAATGATCTGTGTGGCTCAGGCACTAGACCCTGCTGGGAGCAGCACACTACCTGTGTGGAGGAAATCCATGCCCAGGGGATCTCCTGAACTGAACCCAGATCCTCGTTAGTCCAATCCTGAGCTCAGTGGGGCTGGGGTAAGGTATGGAGTATCTGGATCTGGATGACCTCCAAGGTCCCTCCCAACCCAACTCAGGCTGCACAGTGCTGGGGTCTGATGAGGTCGTGCATGGAGAAGGACAGCAGGGAACCTTGGCACCACTTCAACTCCTTTGGCCCTAACCTGCCCTTGGGGGAGTCTGTCTGGCTGTGAGCTCTGTCTGCACCCTCCACAGGGACCAGCAAGTTGCTGCATCACTGCACATTGTCCAATTTCCACCAAAGGCAAGATCCTCCCTGAGCATCCTTAGGCTGGCAGTGACCTGGGTCCTTGCCCTTACAGCACATCCCAGAGCCACGTGCAGCATCCAGGCTCTGGTCCTTGAGAACATTGTTGTAAATGTGGCCTCTCCCCCCTGTCCTCTCCAGCCCATGGACCTGCAGAGTCACCCTCACTGTCTCACCATGCTGGGAGCTGGAAAGGGACATGCAGGGCAGAAATGAAAGCAGAGGTGCAGTGAGCAGGAAGGTCTCAGCCAGGGGCTGAAAGTGAGTTTTGCTCACTCATTGAACCTGGGAGAGCAGCATCTGTGTGAGGCAGCTTTAGTCTGGATGAAGATCAGGATCCAGAGCTCCTTAGGATGCTGAAGTTAAGCATTTGGGATGCTGTGGGCATCACAACACATTAGTTATGAGGAATGAGAATCTGAGAGCACATCTACCAGCATCCCCACCACAGCTGTGGACCCTGTCTTGATGTACAGTTCAATCCCTGTCCACTGGACCTTCATCCTCTCTTCTTTTGCTTGCTTTGCTGCCACTCCATAGCTCTGAGGGAGCAGTTCAGTGTTCTCTCCAAAGCCCACTCTAACTGCTGCCCGTTCTCTGCTACCCGTGGCTGTGATGCCTCCAGATCAGATCTTGCCTCTCTTGCCTTCAAACCCCTTCCATGCTCCCCTGTCCCCTTTCCAAGATGAAAAAAGGCCAAAAGTTTTCCCTCAAACAGGAATCAAATCTCACACAAGGGTTCTTAAAATAGCCTCTCTCCCTGGAAAAGGGTGAGCCTGCTCATTAGGGAAGACATGCAAGGGCCTCGTGGGCTTTGAGTCAGGCTGGGCTACAGCCAAGGACTTTCACCACTCACCATCAGCCCAGCTCAGAGGCAAGCCCTCAGAGAGCACCATGGGTGATGTAGTCCCAGCTCCAGAGGCTGTCCTGGGGAAGCTAATGGACAGTGACAGGAGTTTCCAAAGCTACAAGCCCAGTGAGTCACCCCTGTGGCATCCCTGGGGCACACTGCCTGGCTTTTGGCTACCTTTCCACTGAAGCAATCTGAGCTGTGATTTTTCACTAGGAAGTGAACATTTCTCCAGAGAAACAAAAGCCTTCTTTATGAGAAGCTTCATTTGGGCATAGCAACAACCTTGGTGCTCCTCTCCAGGCTGCCCAGCCTGCTGGGGTGACCCTGGGGAGCCTGGGCTGTGCATTCCTGCTCCTTCTCTCAGCTCTCTCAGGGTTTTTCACAGCTTCACAGATTGCATTGGGTTGGAAGGGTCCCTCCAAAGTCATCTTGTCCAACCCCCTGCAGGCAGCAGGGGCACCTCCAACTCAAGCAGGCTGCCCAGGGACACATCAAGGCTCATCTTGAATGTTCCCAGGGATGGAGCCTCAACCACCTCCCTGGGCAACCTGTTCTAGTCTCTCCCCAGCCTCACTGTGCAGAACTTCCTCCTGATGTCCAACCTCTGTCCTGCTCCAGTTTCAAACCATTGCCTCTCATCCTATCCCCACAGCCCTTCTGAACAGTCCCTCCCCAGCCTGCCTGTAGGTCCCTTTCAGGTACTGGAAGGTTGCCCTAGGGTCTCCCTGGAGCCTTCTATTCTCCAGGCTGAACAGCCCCAGCCTGTTAAGAAGCTCTGGTGTCGAGCTGAAGGTAGGAGCACTTTCAGATGCAGCTTTTCACCAGGGCAAGAAGGTGGGGGCTGTCCTTGTGCTCTTGCTGGGAGCTGCGTGGAATGCAGCCTCCTATGAGCTCTCTCTCATCGGCTTCGTTATCAGGCAGGGCTGACTGCTGCCACCATTTCCATTCATAAGCGTTCAGGCTCGCAGAGAACCAGCGCAGCTCTTGCCCATGGTGCTAATTCCTTTGATGATAAAGCTGTGGATGTGCCATATCAGCCCTCAACCTGCCTGCTCCAGGAAGCCTTTATTTAGCAGCCACATCTATCATCCCTGAATGCCACCATTAGCGGCGATAAAATTAGACCCGTAAACAGAGCAAGGGAGTGACCTTAGCGCAGAGCCGTTGTTGATTCCGACCCAACACCTACCAGCACGATTAGTCACAGCAGAAGGGCTCAGGCAAAGGGGCCCTTGGGGCTTGTTTGGAAATCGGAGCCTTGCGGTGTTTATTTTATGGCACAGATCTAATTCCTGCTGAGTTTTGCTGTAAGCTGCAGGTCGCGACCCCACCTCCGCCGCTCCGGCCGCCGCCGCGGCTCCCCCGGGGCTCAGCAGCCTCCTGTGAGCAGCCTCCCGGGAGCTGTGCTCTCCCCGGCGCTTCTGGCCTGACCCTCCTGCTCCTCCACCCCGGGTGAGCAGGGGCAGGGCATGCCGTGCACACACTGCCCTCAGAAACCCAGACACTTCTTGTCTGCCATGGCTTTAGCGAGGCTGGGGAAGGCCTCTCCCATAGCATCCTCATGGGCAAGCTCAGGAAGGGTGACTTGGAAGAGTGGGAGGTGAGATGGGCGGAGAGCTGGGTGAGCAGCAGAGCTCAGAGGGTTGTGGTCAGCCACAGGTGGAGCCCTGGAGCCAGTGGTGTTCTGCAGGGGCAGGACTGGGACCAGTCTTATTCAAGATCATTATCGAGGACCTGGACAAAGGGACAGAGTAGAGCCTCAACCAGTTTGCTGATGATCCAAACTGGGAGCAGTGGCTGACACCCCTCAGGCTGTGCTGCCATCCAGCCAGACCTGGCCAGGCTGAGAGCTGGGCAGAGGAACCTCCTGAGGTTCAACAAGATTAAGTGTAGGGTCCTGCCCCTGGGGAGGAGCAACCTCCTGCAGCAGGACAGCTGAGGGGGGACCTGCTGGGAAGAGCTCTGTGGAGAAGGACCTGGGAATGCTGGGGGACAACAAGTTCCCCATGTGCTCTGGTGGGCAAGAAGGCCAACAAGGTCCTAGAGTGCATTGAGTGTGGCCAGCAGGTCAAGGGAGGTTCTCCTCCCACTCTGCTGTGGCTCAGTGAGACCACATCTGGAGGTCTGGGTGCAGTGCTGGGCTCCTCAGTTCAAGGTCAGGGAACTACTGGAGAGAATCCAATGGAGGGACTGAAACATCTCTGTGAGGAAGAAATTCTCTGGGGCTGTTGAGTCTGAAGAAGAGGCCAGGCTCTTATCAGTGGTGCCAGTGACAACAGAAGGGGCAATGGGCACAAACTGGAACCCAGGAAGTTCCACCTCAGCAGGAGGAGAAACTCCTTTGGTGTGAGAGTGCTGGAGGCCTGGAGCAGGCTGCCCAGAGAGGTTGTGGAGTCTCTTTGTCAGGAGATTCTTAAGCCCCATCTGGATGTGTTCCTGTGTGACCCTGCTCTGGCAGGGGGTTTGGACTGGATGATCTCCAGAGGTCCCTTCCAACCCCTCCCATGCTGTGATTCAATGATTCTGGTGGCCTTGATCTCCTGCTCTGGCAATTTTCCACACTGATGGTGCCTCCTCTCCTCTCTTCTATCCACCCAGCCAAAAGCTTCCCAGATGTCTGCCTTGCAGACATCAACATCTGCACTTCTCTAGCAAAGGTCTTGGTGGACACTTGGCTAAGTGATGAGGAGCACAGGAGCCAGCCCAGACAGTGGGTCTACAGGCAGGCACACAAGCAATGGCTGTCAGGGAGGATGCAGCTGCTGAGGGGGAGGATAGCTTGTAAGGACTGTGGCATGGGCAGCTGATTTGGGAGGAAAGGCTACTGTGGAAGAGCATCTGGAGAAGAATGTTCAAACAATCAGAATTTAGGGTATGCTTGTTATGGGCTCACATCCTGCTTCTGCTGGTGCTGAGCTGCCAAAGAGCAAAACAAGCAGAGAACTGCCAGGGCTTCACCCAGGGCTTCACCTGGTCTGCAGCAACTGTGTTGGTTTGGAAAGGTTGCCCAAGTATGGCTGTGGCAGCTGGAGATGAAAGCACAGAAAATCTTACAAACTGCAGTTCTCAACAGGTTTTGGGAACAGATTCCCTTAGGAATCAGATGGCTGAGAGTCTCATCTCCTGAAGGGTCCAGATGACCTACAGTCCTGTGGACCTGGAATGGTTTTGGATCCAAGGACCATAAGATCCTGTGAAGACATGGTCCCTGCTGCAGAATGCAGCTTAGTCAGGTCCCCTGAGTTGTGCCCATGGCCTCAGTGCAGCAGTGTCCCAGCATGGTCACTGAGGGACATCTGACAGGGAGGCCTCTCATGACAGCAGCTCAAAAATGGGCAAAGGAAGAGTCCTTGCAGCCAGCAGGCAGCTCATGCCTCTAGTGGATGCTGGCTGCAGTCCTGCACCTTGCTGATGCCAAGAGAGTTGACAGAGATCTGCGCTCACAGACTTGGATCCACCACTTGGCTGTCAGGCTGAGGGCAATCCCTGAGCTTACCAAAACATCATTCAGCAGCCCTGGGCAAAGGAATCAGTGGCCTTAGGCTGGAGATTAAGAAACATTTCTTTGCTGCAAGAGTGGACAGGGATTGACAGAGGCTGCCCAGGGAGGTAGTAGAGTCCCCATCCTTGGAGGTGTTCCAGGAAGGTGTGGCCATGGCACCTGGGGCCAGGGTTTGGTGGCCATGGTGGGGTTGGGTTGATGGTTGGACTGGATGACCTCAGAGGGCTTCTCCAACCCAAACACCTGTATGATTCTATGACCATGCTGACACAAAGCAGCAGGGTCCTCAAGGTCACCTGCTAGCCTTCTCACCAGCATGCCAGGCTCCAGAGGCTGAACAAAATCACAGCACCCACAGATTCGAACCTTTCTTCTCTAAATCCTCAACAACAAGCAGCATTGCCTCACCCTTGGCATTGTGTCCTGACCTCTCTGCTCACCTGTCCCTTTCTGTTACTCTCCCACAGATCTCGTTGGTAGGTGACAAATCCTGTGTTGAATGCATGGCAGAGGCCTGTTTGGATCTGAAGTGTGACCTACTCTGCTCTTTTGGGTTGTCTGGGGTTGCTGAACACAACACCAAGAGGCAGACCATGACATCCCCAGTGCTGCTCTGGTCAAACTGGCAGTGGAGCTGAGCAGAGTGGTCTCCTAAGGCCATGTAAAGGGTTGACTTTCCTGGGACAAGCTATTAATAGAAGCAAAGAAACATTAGTTGGAAGGGCTTCAGGAGGGTGTCTGGTCCCAACTCCCCATTGGGTTGGAAGAGACAGAGCCAGTCAAATTGATAGCTGATTTGGGAAGTTCAGAGCCTAACCAAGACTGATGTCTTTCCAGAAAGCTGACATGGATCCCTTCCTTGATTTACTGTGGTTTAATAAGGCTGATCATTAGGTTAATTTGATGATCTGATGTAGAAGGAGATGCACTGGAACAAGTCACCCAGGGCTGTGGGAGGAGTTCCTTGCCACTGCCAACTCAAAAATCAATGCAAAGCCATTGCCCAAAATACTGAAAGTACTCACTTGGGGAAAGGCTCTGGCCTGCTTGTGCAGGAGAGCAAGCCAGATGACATCCTTCTTGGACCAACCAGCAGTGAATCTCTGAGCCTTCATTCCCCACCCAGCCCCCGCACTCAGTCACCTACTGCAGTTATCAATTGTGTGGGCACTGCTGAGCTTTGATGCTTCCCTGCCTTACTGGGAGGGTTTAGAGGTGTCCCCCAGTCAATAAACAAGGGAGAAAGCTTGGAAAGTGTGGTCCTGCTCTTGTCTGACAACCCTGGGGGAGGAGCGTGGTTGGGTTTAGAGGGGAACTGGTTTCTGAGTAGAAATTCTGCTGCCATGAGCAAGGTGGACCCAGAGCTAAGGGAGAGGAGCTGCAGTGTTTGTCCATATGCCTGAGAACCTTAGAGCCTCACTGGCTGTGATAAACTCATGAGAAGTGAGATGGAAATCACCCTGGTACCAGAGAAGCTGATCTGGGATGGGTTCTTCACCAGTCTGCTCTGGGATGGGTTCTTCACCAAGGTGCTCTGGGATGGGTTCTTCACCAGTCTGCTCTGGGATGGGTTCTTCACCAAGGTGCTCTGGGATGGGTTCTTCATCAGTCTGCTCTGGGATGGGTTCTTCACCAAGCTGCTCTGGGATGGGTTCTTCATCAGTCTGCTCTGGGATGGGTTCTTCACCAAGCTGCTCTGGGATGGGTTCTTCACCAAGCTGCTCTGGGATGGGTTCTTCATCAAGCTGCGCTGGGATTGGCTTCTTCATCCTACTGCTCTGGAGTCAATCTTCTACTGCCCTTTCCCCTGACACTGCCTTAGGGGAGTTCCTCAGCATAAGCCTTCTTCTTCTCCTATCAGCAGAGAGTGTCTGTGCAGTCATCCCAGCCCTGTCCAGGAAGACCCTGGGCAGTCTCCTCATGTGGTTCACTCTGGGCTTTGTTAACCTGCTGCTTTTTCCCCACCTATAAGGAATGCAGCCTGGTGTTGGGGGAGACTTGGGAACACAGAATGATAGAATTGTTTGGGTTGGAAGAGGCCTCTGAGATCATCCAGTCCAACACCAACCCAACCCCACCATGGCCCCAGGTGACATGGCCACACCTTTCTGGAACACCTCCAAGGATGGGGACTCAACTACCTCCCTGGGCAGCCTCTGTCAATCCCTGTCCACTCTTGCAGCAAAGGTGGAAAGGGACCCTGGGGGTACTGGTCGACAGCCACCTGAACATGAGCCAGCAGTGTGCCCAGGTGGCCAAGAGAGCCAATGGCATCCTGGCCTGCATCAGGCATAGTGTGGCCAGCAGGAGCAGAGAGGTCATTGTACCCCTGTACACAGCACTGGTTAGGCACTGGACGTGGCACTTGGTGCCATGGTTTAGATAGTCAAGAGGTTTAGGGTAACAGGTTGGACTCGATGATATTTGAGGTCTCTTCCAACCTTCTTGATTCTATGATTCTATGATTCTAATCTCCAGCCTAACCCTCCCCTGGCACAATTTCAGGCCATTTTCTCTCCTTGTATCACCTGAGGCTAGAGAGAAGAGCCCAACCCCCACCTAACTGCAATCTCCTCTCAGGGAGCTGTAATGAGGTTTCCCCTCAGCCTCCTCTTCTCCAGACTGAACCCCAGCTCCCTCAGCTGCTCCTCCCCAGCCCTGTTTTCCAGACCCCCAGCAGCTGCTCTGCCCTGCTCAGAGCTCTCAGCAGATGTCAGCTCCCATCCCTGTCCCTGTCCCATCAGAATTCCTGCTGCCTGCTGTGTGTGACCCAAACACAACAATACCTGCACCGTGCACTGAGCAGCTGCCGAGTGCTGTCAAGGACAAGGGACAGGAGGTGACAGAGCCGCAGCAGGGCTGCAGCAGGTCGCAGCCGAGGCAGGTTGCAGTGAGCAGGGATCTCCTCCGGAGGGAGAACCAAACGCTCCTCCGCTGTGCGCTGCTCACTCCCTGCCTGGCTTCCCATCACAGCCGCCCCCAGCGCTGCCTAGCACGCACCTTATCCATTTCTCGAGGGCCTTCCCTGGGTTTGGATCACCATCTGCAGCCCTGCAAGCTGGGATGAACATTCTGCCACTGCCAGGCTGGCCACAGCCTCCCACACTCGGTGCCACCCAGGGTTTCCCTTTCTCCTGCTCGCTGCTCTTCACACCCCGGGGGGTTCTGTGTCACTTCCATGCACAGGACAAGGGATGGAGCTCTCCTCTGAGGCCCTTGCACTTGCTGATGTACCAAGCTGAGCCGAGTTTGAAAGAGGTTAGCAAAGCACCTGTGGCTTGCAGATGAGCCTGGAGAAGTTGGCTGCTCTCAAAAGGGGAAGCAGAAGCAGGAAAGGTGTTCTGGGGGAGAGACATCCCCTGTAAGGCCAGCCTGCAGCTGAGCGGAGAGGTGACACTGACACTGCTCTGCAAACTGCAAGGCTGACACAGTGCCACTCTGCAGCAGCAGCTTTTGATGGCACTCACAGCATGGCAATGGGAGGCTCCATTCATGGGGTGAAGAGGATAGGTGCACTCAGAGCAGGTAGGGTGCAAAAATCAGATGGTTATAAATAGCCAGAGTGGGGGGCAGGAGGCTGGGGCCAGACTCTGCTCAGTAGTGCCCAGGGACAACACAAGGGGCAAGGGGCACAAACTGGAACCCAGGAGGTTGCATCTGAGCAGGAGGAGAAAGTTGTTTGTTGTGAGGGTGCTGGAGGCCTGGAGCAGGCTGCCCAGAGAGGTTGTGGAGTCTCCTTGTGTGGAGAGCTTCCAACCCCCCCATGGCATTGTGCTCCTGGGCAAGCTGCTGTGGGTGCCCTGCATGGGCAGGGAGTTTGGACTGGATCAGCTCCAGAGGTCCCTTCCAGCCCCACCCTGCTGGGGTTCTGTGATCAGCATTGGTGAAGAGGAGCAGCTATGTTCCCTGCCTTCTAGCAACAGCAGTTCAGCTCATGGCTTGACCTCCTCCTGCACCTGCAGCCCTGCTCTCCACTGAGCATCACCTCACCCCTGGAGCCCCTCACTGCAGCTTATGATGCCATTCCTTTGGGCATACACAGCCCCTGCCCAGTGGGGTGTCTGTGCCATGGCATCAGTGCCATTGTTCCTGCCACCCTGAGCTGGACACCTGCATCCCACCCTGGTCACCACCATCCTCAGCAGGGCTGAGGCCATCAGCCTGTGCCCATCCCAAGGCAGAACTCAGCTGTGCAAGCCACCGCCGTGCTGATGGGGATCTTGCATAGCTGCCAGTTGCATTCCAGCTCATTATGTTTTAATTTAGTCAATCCATAGGCTGCCTATTGTGAGGATATCAGCACTGAGGAGCAAAATCCAAATCCAGAACATTGCAGAAGAACCAAACTGCCAAAATGCAGAGACAGAGAGACAAAGTAAATCTGTCATGAGGCAGTCCTGACAAACCTCCCACCCCGAGAGGAGCCAGTTCCCAATTAGCACAAAGAACTTGGGCAAAGAGGAGGAACAGATTCAAAAACAAATGAAAGGGACCAAAAATGGTCAAGAAAAGGCCAGTGGAAATACTCAGGTCAGCACTATGCCATGTAGCACGGGGGGGTGTCCCTCTGCGCCTTGCAGCTCTCCCTTGGCATGAACCTGCCCCAAACCTGCCCTGGGAAATCTTCCACTGAGCTCAGAGAGAGCAGCTCCTGGCCCTGCCTGGAATGCAGGGCACTGGTCTTAGCCATGATGGCAGCCAGAGCTGAGAAGAGCAGGTGTGTGGGTAGTGGGATGGCAGGATGGCATGGGGGGTCCATAGGGCAGTGAGCACAGCTCACAAGGGAGGCACACAGGGATGCTGGGAGGAATGGACAGGCAGACACTCAGGGCCCTGAGAGGAGCCAAAGCCTCCTGCTGAGGTCACTGAGCTGCCTCCATATCTGCCCATATTTTCCCCAAGTGGTTCTGAAGACATGGGCAGCAAATGAGAGGCCATGAACCATCAGAGGAACCACTGCCTTGTGTGGGCACTGTGGGGCAGCAATATCCCATGAGGCTCTATTCCCTGTGGCACATCTGAGCTGGGCTACTGGTTCAGGTGGCACTGAGATGCTCCCCTTACCCTCAGCTGCCCATCAGTGCTGATGGAGAAGGAGGGAGAGCAGGGCAGTGGGAAGGAAGAAGGGAAAGGAAAAACTCTGCTAGTGGCATAAATCACCCAGGCTCTGTGGCTATGACACTACTCCAGCAGAGCATCTGCCTGTGGAGCTGGAGGCCAAAGGGATGCTGGGTCTGACCTCCTACATAGCAGAGTGCTCCTGGATGAGCCCCTCCGTGGCAGGCTCATGCTCAGACAGCACAGCAGGAGCTGTTTCCCGTAAGGGCTGCTCAGCCCCAGCCCCTCACATCCAGCTCCGCTGATCTCGCCCTGATAAAATAGTTTCCGACTCACTTTGAAGCTGCTGAGCTCCAAGTTCAGTCCATGTTTGCTGGCTGCCTCACTTGGGATACTTGGGATGCTGGCTGGCTGGCTGGGGAAGGGCCAGATGTCCACATGCTGCAGCCCCTGGTAGGGTCAGGGGTGGGTTTCATTTCCCCTGCATGGATCTGGGACCCCCACAGCCATGCTGAGCCCAGCCCTGACTCCTGGCTCTTTGTCTGATCCATCTGTGCAAACCCTCCCCTGGTTCTGGGTTACTGGAGAGCCAGACTAGAAGAAAGGCTTCCCCCTGGAGCTGTTCAAGGCCAGGCTGGATGAGGCCTTGAGCAAGCTGGGCTGGTGGGAGGTGTCCCTGCCCATGGCAGGGGGTTGCAACTGGGTGGCCTCTAAGATCCCTCCCAAGCCAAACCATTTTGTGAGTCTGTGATTCTGTGACTCTAATTGGGGCCACCAACTGCCACCAGCTGCCCACTGAACTTCCCAAACCAGCCAGGCACCAAGCACGGAACCATGGAATGGGAGGGAGGTCACAGAGTCCAACCCCCCTGTGAAAGCAGCATCACCTAGGGATCATCATCTTCCTCCCTGACTACCCTCTGATCTGCCTCACCCCTATCTTCCTCCTGGTAGGGTCCTCACCCTGCTCCTACCCTCTACCACCCACCCCTTCCCCTGGGCACCCTTTGGCTTCCCTCAGCTGCCTGTGCTCCTCTGTGTTCCTGACTAACCTAAACAACTCCATGGGCTCTAGGAATTTTTTCCCCTTGCTGCTCATCCTGCTTTCCAGAGCATTGCAGACTGGGCAGATCATAGCAGCTCTATTTAAGGTTGCCTGACAGTTTCCATGCTGTGACCCCATTGTTCAGCTGCTCACAGTGCTGCCAGACTTTAACCCTTCAGGAAGAAGGGACAAGCTCAGTCCTTCTGCACAGCAAAGCGAAGGGGAACTGCTTCCTTTTTTCCAGTTCTTATCAAGGCTCTGCTGGGAAGCCCTTCCTGCAGAGGTCTGCAAGGTCACTGCTGGAGGGTGCTTTGGTCTCAGCACTGTGTCTTCAGTCTTGCATCCCTGCTGGAAAATCCACCCAATTGTGTCAGAGCCTGAGGCTGCTTCCTCAAGCACCTCTGAAACAGAGTTGTGCCAGGCTGTCCCCAGTGACTGCTGGCACTGCAGCTCACCCAGCCTCTGCTCTCTCTCAGCCCAGAAGATCCACAGGGACCTTGCTCCCTGACTGCCCTGGCTCCTGAGCCCTGTGTCAGGATATCACCTTGGTCCTGGTCACCAGGGTGGACAACAGGTCCCTGCCTCTCCTGAGCTGCTGGCGCTGGGACACTGCAACACCTGACCTGCACATCTCCAGACTGACAGAATCACAGAATGGGTTGGGTTGGAAGGGACCTCAAGGATCACCCAGCTCCAACCCCCTGCCATGGGCAGGGACACCTCACACCACAGCAGGTTGCTCACAGCCACATCCAATCTGGACTTAGAAACCTCCAGGGATGAGGCTTCCACCACCTCCCTGGGCAACCTCTGCCAGTGTCTCATGACAGTCATGGGGAAGAACTTCTTCCTAAGGTGCAATCTAAATCTCCCCTCCTCTTGCTTGGATCTTATCACTCTCTGACACTCTAAAAAGTCCCTTCCCAATTTTCTTGTAGCCCCCTTCAGACACTGGAAGACCACAAGAAGGTCTCCTGGGAGCCTTCTCCAGACTGCACAACCCCAACTCTCTCAGTCTGTCTCCAGAGCAGAGCAGCTCCAGCCCTCTGCTCATCCTCATGGCCCTTCTCTGGACGCATTCCAGCACCTCCAGATCTTTCCTGTGGTAGGGGCTCCAGCACTGGACACAGTACTCCAGGTGGGGTCTCAGCAGAGTAGAGCAGAGGGGGAATTCCTCTGCTGTCACCAAGCCAGCAGGAGAAGGCTTTGCTGGTCAATCCCTGCTGTGGGCAACACTCTGCCTGGTGCTCTGGCTCTGCTGAGCTTGGGTGCTAGAGGGAAGCTCCCACTGTAGTGACCTTTGGTGAAGCACTCTGAGGACAGACCTGCTGGATCTGATGTCTTTTGAAAAGAATTAAACTTCATTTAATTATTATCCCCCCCAGTTTTGTATCCCTGGCATGCTGCAGTGTGACAGTGTCTGCACGACTGCGTGTGTCAGGTCACCACAGCTCTGCTCTGTCTGGTCACAAGGCTTCAGGGAATCAAGCAGGATTGTGCAACTAAGGATCCTGGTTCCTATGTCTCCATATCACAGTATCACAATATCAGAGTATACTAGAAGTTGGAAGGGACCTCAAGAGATCATCAGGTTCAACCCCCCTGCCTGAGCAGGATCACCCAGGGGAGTCTGCACAGGAATGTATCCAGGTGGGGTTGGAAAGGCTCTAGAGAAGGAGACTCCACAACCCCCCTCGGCAGCCTGCTCCAGGGCTCTGTCACCCTCACTGTAGTAAATAAGTTTCTCCTCATGTTGAGCTTGAACCTGTTGTTTTTTGACTAAAATTCTCTCATGAAGCATCCACACAGGGGCTGGGCTGAACTGCACAGGCAGGCTCAGATGGCATTTGATGTCTTGCACCTTCCCAACTTCTCCCTTTGTTTTTGTACAAAATCCATAGGGGCACTTAGAAACCCTCTTGTAGATCTGCACCAGGACAAAGAAGTTTTACTTCCCTCCCTGGCTCCAGGTTTGGACCCCTGGCTGTGCCCCAGGTGATGCAGATCCTTCAGCTGCCTCTTGTGAGACTTTTGAAAGCCCAGGCAGGCTTTGCCAGCCTCCTTTGCCTGCTGTTTTGACATACTCAGAGAACATTAACACAACCTTTGTGCAAACAGTGCCAGGCACATGCTGTCCTACCACCCTGTCATCCATGAGCAGCACCCCACTGCTTCCTTGATCTCTGCAGAATTTGTTACTCATAAGCCCTTCACCAAAGCCCCAGCCTGGATGGGGCCCAAACGTTCCTGCCAATGCCTGTTAGGCTCTGTTCACACCACCAGAGTTAAAGCATCAGATCCACAACCCCAGACACCAAAACAGGGACGTGGAATGAACTCTTCCTGTGACTGATGGGTCCTGCACAAACTGCATGCTTGTCCCATGTGCTATAGGAACTGTCTCGCTGGTGTGGGCAGGCAATGGTGAGCAGAAGTAGTCTGAACTCAGAAGTGGTTTGCACACAACTCCTCAGCCAACAGGCTGGCACCACTCATTTTGCCAGATTGCATTTCACCCGTGTCAGAGAGAGACAAAAGCAGAAGACAGAAAGAGAAGAAAGCTCCTGCAGCCCTCCAAACTGTCCTTTAGGCTGGTGGATAACTCTTCCTCGCCCTCCCCTGCTGATGAAGATGACCCTTTGTATGCCCAAGCTCCCCATGTGGTCCCCAGGGGAGCAGGATGAACTTCTGCCCCCAGGGTGTCCCTTTGGACTCCTTGGAGAGCAAAGAACAAGCAGGAGCTCTCCAGAATGACCTCCCGGAGCCCACTCCTGTGGAGCCCTTGCAGCCACCCCGGGAGGCAAGTGCTTCCCGCGGCACACATCGGCAACAGCCAGCTTCAAAGGCAGCCGAGGAGCTCAAAGTGATCCTGATCAGGTTTCCAACCACGAGACCTCTGGAAAGAGCCCCAGCAGGAGGGGGAAACACATTAATTTTGTGCTCTAATACCCAAGGAGCGGAGCAGGCTGCGCAGAGCGGCAGCACCCGGGCAGAAGTGTCGAGCAGTTTATTTTTCTTCCAACCTGGGCCGGGGCTGAGTTTGGGACTTCTCTGTTTAGCTTTTTTCAGCCCGGCAGTTACTTTGTGTAAACAGTTTATTTAACATCATTTTTGGCACTTCTTCAGTAAACCCACCACAATAATCCTCCTGGCAGACCAAACAGATCGCAGATTAGCAGACAAAGCTGCTGTGAAACACCAAATTACCCATCCCCTGCTTTCCTCTTTTCCCCGAGATGTGAGGGCCTGCACTTAGCTGTGTTTACTCCTGGCTGCGGGGCTGCTCCGGCAGGGGCAGGGAGCTGCTCCTCGCCGCGCCCGGCGGCAGCCCCGGCGGCACCGCGGGGCGGGGGAAGGAGCTTGTGGCCCCTCCGAGGAGCTCGTAAAACGTGCTGGGGTGCTGCCTGCCGCTCTGCGGGGAAGGTATGCTGGCCTGAGCCAGGTTGGAACCGACTCTGGCCCGGTGCTAAAGTCACCTCTTGCTTACATTTCATTTTAATGTGCTTGAGTTCAATAAAAGTTTATCAGCCCCATTAAAACGGTGCCTATTGGAACCGATGTAATCTTGTTAGTGCAGAGAAACCACATGAAAGGATTCCAGCTCGTGGAGCAGAGTGAGCACAGTTGCTTTTTGGAGCATAAATTACATAAAAGCAAGGAGCAATCAGCCAGAGCCACAGTGCCTGTCACCTGCACTGCTGCCAGGGCTCTTTGCTGGGGAAGGACCTGGAACTGCTGGATAGGGGCCAGAGGAAGCCACAAAGATGATCAGAGGGCTGGAGAACCTCTGTGTGGCTGCAGAGGAGCTGGGATGAATCTCATCCTGCTGGCCACCAAGGCCAAGAGCACCTCTGGTCCTGCCAGCCTGCAAGGTGTGTGAGCATCCTCCCACCACCACTTCCACCTTGTGCCACATCCTGGGTGTCCTCAAGCATGAAAGCCTTGCACCCTGGTGGCCAGCATTGAGCAGACACTGAGCTGCAGAGATCTGGCACTGCCTGGCTGATGCACCTCCCAGCCATGGAGCTCACAATGTGCCCAGAAAAGTGCTGTGGCACTGAGCCCACACATGGCCCAGAGGGGCCCTCACAGCACTGATGTCCATGGGGAGACCTCTAAAGTCACCTCAATGGGCAGGGCAGGTGCAGGGACACAAAGGCTTTGATGTGCCATGGTTGCAAGTAGCAGGAAGATTGCTGCTTGCTCAGGAGCTGGCATCTGAAGACACTGAAGGTGCTCACAAGAGGCAGGTGGGCAGAGGAGACCTGTGCTCAGGTCTCACTCCATTACTAACTGAGTGACAGAAGCCAACCACCATTTCTCTGCAGGGATCACTGCTGGTGTCTGCAAACCATTGCAGGTCATCTGGGCAGAGGGGGATCAAAAGGAGCCCTTGTCCTCAGAGCCACTTGCATCAAGAAGCCCTTTGCCACCCCCATCCCATGCTGAAGGGGTTTGAGGCAGGATTTATTTACCCTTTATTAAAAACCTGGCTGAATGCAGCCAAGTTCACAGGGTCTGAGCAGGATTTTCCCCCTTTCTCACCACTTCAGAGGGAATGAACAAGCATGAAATTCAATTCCCACTGAAGCCCCTGAACCAGAACTGCCCCTCTTAATCTTCCTGTTGAGGACAGGGTAGGACTGTGAAGCCACTCTGTGCATGACAGCCCTTCAGCTCCTCTGCAGGCCTCCTGAGATGCACAATTCACTTAACTGGGGAGCAAGGATTGTGTTCTCTCTTCTCCTTTTGTAAGCAACACAGACCAGCAGTGCTGCCCAGTGCTGCCCAGCACTGCCAGGGGCCAGCTGGTGAGAGCAAACAGCAATCACAGAATGCATCAGGTTGGAAGTAACCCTCCAGGTCATCTTGTCCAAGCCCCTGCCATGGGAGGGACACCTCCAGCTGGAGCAGGCTGCCCAGGGACACAACAAGTTTGACCTTGAATGTCTCCAAAGATGAGGCCTCCACCACCTCCCTGGGCAACCTGTTCCAGTGTCTCCCCAGCCCACCCTGTGCAGAAGTTCCTCCTGATGTCCAACTTAACTCTGCCCTGCTCCAGTTTCAAACCTTTGCCCCTGGTCCTATCCCCATAGCCCTTCTGAACAGTCCCTCCCCAGCTCTCCTGGAGCCCTTCAGGTACTGGAAGGCTACTCTGAGGTCTCCCTGGAGCTTTCTCTTCTGCAGGCTGAACAGCCCCAATTCTCTCAGCCTGTCCCCATAGCAGAGCTTCTCCAGCCCTCTGATCATCTTGGTGGCTTCCTCTGGACCCTTTCCAGCACCTCCAGGTCCTTCTTGAGCTGGGGGTACCAGAGCTGGACCCAGCACTGCAGGTGAGGTGACCCCAGAGCAGAGCAGAGGGGCAGGATCCATCTCTGGCCACACTGCTTTGGATGCAGCCCAGGCTGCCCTTGGTCATAGGTGAACCAAGGCAGAGGGTTAGGCACAGGGTAAACAACACAGCTGGGAGGTCTGGTACAGCAGGAAACATCTAGAGGAAACTTTTGCTTCCACAAACAGGCACCTTGGAGCTACCACAGACCACTGCTCACCTGATTTAAGACTTGTTGCTGTCTTCTGGACAAAGATTTTATTAGTACAGCAATAAAGCAGAGCTGTGTCAGCCCAGGCTTATCAGAGCCATCAGCTTACTGCCAAAGATAGGTGATGCTGAGGCATCCAAGGGCCATGAGGAGGAGCAGAGGGCTGGAGAACCTCCCCTGTGGGGACAGGCTGGAGAAGAGAAGGCTCCAGAGTGACCTTAGAGCAGCCTTCAATACCTGAAGGGCTCCAGGAGAGCTGGGGAGGGACTTTGGACAAGGGCTGGGAGTGCCAGGATGAGGGACAATGGCTTTGAGCTGGGAGAGGGGAGATTGAGAGTGGAGAGGAGGAAGAAATGCTTGACAGTGAGTATGGGGAGAGACTGGCACAGGTTGCCCAGGGAGGCTGTGGCTGTCCCCTGCCTGGAAGTGTTGAAGGCCAGGCTGGATGAGGCCTTGAGCAGCCTGGGCTGGTGGGAGGTGTCCTTGCCCATGGCAGGGGGTTGGAGCTGGATGCTCTTGAAGGTCCCTTCCAACCTAACCCATTCTGTGATTCTACAAAAGAAGCAATGAGGTCTTTCTGGCAGGCCCAGCAGATGTGAGGGTGACCAAAATGCTGAGGATTTCCATGGGATTTCTCAGAGCAAATTGCTCTGCTGAGATAAGCTGGAAAGAACCAACCCCTTCACAGTGGCAGAGGTGTTTGAAGCTGCTCAGAGTGGGTTTCCTGATGTGATTTAACAGGCCACAGCACTCAGGGCAGTGAAGCACCCTCAGAGCCAGGCATTATCCTGTAGGCTGCTCTGAGCAGCAGTGCACAGAGCTCTGGCTGATCACAATGATGTTCTTTTTCTTTCACATCTGCCTCAGGCTGCAAATCATCAGGGCAGGTCCCAAGCCCTGTGCCACCAGGTGACCAATGCCAGGGCTGGGCTCCCCTTGGCTCTCCCCCTGCCAGGGCAGAGGATGCCCTGCAGGCTGACTGGGTCATATCCCAGCCTGAGCCCATGAGCTCCAGCTCCACATCAGTCAGCAGTGTTAAAGCAGAGTGAAGCTGGTGTGAGAGCTGAGCCCACTTGGTTACTGTGCATACAGACCACAGAGCTCAAACTTTGGACCTCCTTTGCCCTCTGCAAACCCTCCAAAGCCTCTGCTATTTGTTTTCCTCCACTTCCAGCTGAAAGCACTCCTTGAATGTCATCTGGGAGCTGCACACTGAGTAATTCAGCCCTGCCTCCTTAGCTGGTGGCAGAATCACAGATTCACAGAATGGGTTGGGTTGGAAAGGACCTCAAAGCTCATCTAGTTCCAGCCCCCTGCTGGGACACCTCCCAGCAGCCCAGGTTGCTCAAGGCCTCATCCAGCCTGGCCTTGAACACTTCCAGGCAGGGGACAGCCACAGCCTCCCTGGGCAACCTGTGCCAGTCTCTCCCCACCCTCACAGTGCAGAATCACAGAATCACAGAATCAATAAGGTTGGAAAAGACCTCAAGGATCATCAAAGTCCAACCTGTCACCCAAGACCTCATGATCACTAAACCATGGCACCAAGTGCCACGTCCAATCCCCTCTTGAACACCTCCAGGGATGGTGACTCCACCACCTCCCTGGGCAGCACATTACAACACCTAACAACTCTCTCCGTGAAGAGCTTTCTCCTCACCTCAAGCCTAAACCTTCTCTCTAGTCTAAATCTCCTCTTTTTTAGTTTAAAGGTACTGCCCTTTGTCTTATCTCTACACCCCCAGTTAAAGAGTCCCTCCCCAGCTTTCCTCCAGACCCCCTTTAAGTACTGAAATGCCTCAATAAAGTGTCCCCAGGCTGAACAACTCCAACTCTGGCAGCAGAGGTTCTCCAGCCCCTGGATCATCTTTGTGGCCTCTTCTGGACCTGCTCAAGAACATCCAGACCTTTCACAGGATCACAGGATCAGAGAATGTTAGGGGTTGGGAGGGACCTCTGGACATCATCAAGTCCAACCCCCTTGCCAGAGCAGGACCATAGAATCCAGCACAGGTCCCACAGGAACACATCCAGACAGGGATGGAAAGGCTCCAGAGAAGGAGAATCCACAACCTCTCTGGGCAGCCTGTTCCAGTGCTCTGTGACACTCACAGGGAAGAAGTTCCTCCTCATGTTGAGGTGGAACCTCCTGTGCTGCAGTTTCCATCCATTGCTCCTTGTCCTATCCCAGGGCACACCTGAGCAGAGCCTGTCCCTGTCCCTTCCTTCCTGATCCCCAGCCCTCAGCTGTTGATAGACATTGATCAGATCCCTCTCAGTCTTCTCCTCTCCAGACTAACCACCCCCAGGGCTCTCAGCCTCTCCTCCCCAGGCAGTGCTCCAGTCCCTTCAGCATCCTTGGAGCCCTCCCTTGGACTCTCCTTGTGCTGGGAGCCCCAGAGCACTGCACTGCAGGTGGTGGCTTACAAGAATAGAATAAATTGAGAGAATCTCCTCCCTCAACCTGCTGGCCACACTTCTCTTGTGTGGTGGCCCAGGATGTGAATGACTCTGGGCTGAGTGCACATTGCTGGCCCCTATTCAGCACCCCCAAGTCCTGCTCTGCAGGGCTGCTCTCACTGCCACTCATTCCCTTGCCTGCCCCAACCCAGCTGCAGGACCTTGCACTTGTCCTTGTTGAACCTCAGGAGGCTGGCTTGGGTCCACCTCACCAGCCTGTCCAAGCCCCTCTGGATGGATCCCTTCCTTCAGGGGTCTCAGCTGCACCGCTCAGCTTGGTGTCACCTGCAGACTTAGTCATCAGAGAATGGCTTAGACTGGAAGGGACCCCAGAGATCATCTACTCCAAACTCTGCCGTGGGCAGGGATGCCTCTCAACCAAGCAGCTGCTCAAGGCCTTATCCAACCTGGACCTGATGAGGTTTGCAATCATAGAATGGTCCAGGCTGGAAGGGACCTCCAAAGCTCATCCAGTCCAACCCCCTCTGCACTCAGCAGGGACATCCCCAACCAGATCAGGTTGCCCAGGGCCCTGTCCAGCCTCACCTTGAAGGTCTGCAGGGAAGGGGCTCCAACTACCTCCTTGGGCAACCTGTTCCAGTGTTCCACCACCCTCATGGTGCAGAACTTGTTCCTCACATCCAATCTAAATCTGCTCTGCTCTAGTTTGAAGCCATTGCCCCTGGTCCTCTCCCTGCAGGCCTTTGCACACAGTCTCTCTCCAGCCTTCCTGTAGTCCCCTTCAGGTACTGGCTGGTTGCTATTAGGTCTCCCTGAAGCCTTTTCTTCTCCAGGCTGCACAACCCCAGCTCCCTCAGCCTGTCCTCAGAGCAGAGCTGCTCCAATGCCCTGAGCATTTTCATGTTCCTCCTCTGGACCTGCTCCATCAGGTCCATATCCTGAGGTCTCCAGACCTGTACACAGTGCTCCAGGTGAGGTCTCAGCAGAGCACAGTGTCAGAATCACCTCTCTGGCTCTGCTGGCAATGCTGCTTTGGATGCAGCCCAGGCTGCCCTTGGCCTTCTGTGCTGCAAGCTCACACTGCCTGCTCCTGTCCAGCTTCTCCCCCACCAGCACCCCCAAGTCCTTTTCCTTAGGGCTGCTTTCTATCTCCTCCCCCAGCCTGTACTGACAGTGAGGATTGTCCCAGCCCAGGTGCAGAACCCTGCTCTTGCTCTGGTTGAACCTCAGGAGGTTCACCTGGGCACCACCTCTGCAGCCTGCCCAGGTCCCTCTGGATGCCATCCTGTCTCTCTGGCACATCAACAACACCACTCAGCTTGGTGCCATCTGCTCACAGCTGATGGTGCCTAAATCTCACTCTCTGTCATAGGTACACTTATTAACCAGCACAGGTCCCAGTACAGACTCCTGAGGGTCACCACTGTCCCTGCTCTCCAGATGGACTTCATCCCACTCAGGCCCCCAAGCAGCCTGTCCCTGGGACCAGGTTTCTTTCCTGTTTAGCCGTGCTGTGGTGATTGCTCACCCTGCTAAATGATGGAGACCCCAACACAGGATCCTAGCACTGTTTCTGTTGGAACAGACATCTAAGGCCTTCAAACCCAACCACCAACCTGAGAGGCCTTTGCTGGGCTTCTGGCCAAGGATGGCAGCCCCATGGCCATGCAAGGCAGCTGAGAGCCACATATGCAGCTAAGCCCAAGAGAAGACCAAGACACTGTCAGACATGGATTCTGGAGGGGAGAATTACAGCAGAAAGAGAGTTTGCTGCAAGGGACTGAGTGTTCCTGAGAGCAGACACCCAGCCCAGCAGCCCCTGGGTGAAGGTCCAGGACATGTACAAGAAATATCTCCCAGAGAGATTTTTTTTTTTTTTTATGAAGATGTTTTCCTGAGCAGAGAGAGCCTGCAGTGTGCAGAGCTGGGGATGCAGAGACAGAGGAATTGAGTGACTCTGGCATTCTGAAGGGGGCTTTGGAAGAGCAGGATTGTTCTGAAAGGGCAATAAATGTGTTTCCTCTGCCTGCACTAAACACTATGCAGATTCCTGTCAGGAGGAATGAAAACAGGAGTTGGGTCAGCAAATGATAATGAGTCTCCATGTTCCTCTCAGGAGGTCAACACCAGATCACAGAGCCCAGCTCTGAGCCAAGAATCCGAGGGAGGTTTCCTGGAGCAGCTCAGAGCACGAACAACCTCCACACACACACCAGCCCCAGTGGCCCAAACCAGTCCTGAAGCAGGGAGCTGCTGCTGGGGTGTGAGTGCCTGCAGCCCTGATGGGCACCAGGGAGCTGGGGGTGTGCAGCCTGGAGAAGAGAAGGCTCCAGAGGCACCTTGGAGCTGTCTGCCAGGACCTGCAGGGCTCCTGCAGCAAGGCTGCAGAGAGACTTTTGCTGAGGGTGTCTGAGAATGGTTTGAAGCTGAGGCAGAGAAGGGTTAGAGTGGAGCTGAGGAAGAAGTTGTGCCACACAGGTCCCCAGGGCTGGGCAGACACTTCCTGCCTTACTGGACAGTAATAGTTTTACCAAAGCAGAAATTTTAATGAAACAAACAAACAAACAAACAAAACCCCAAACCCAACCCAACCAAGCAACCAAACACCTCAGCTTTCTCCCTTTGAACTTTTGGAAGGATTTTCATGGAAGGAACCCAGGAGAAGCCTTCAGAAGTAAACATTTCTCAGTTATTAAAAGCAAATAAATAAACAAGCCCTGTGGAATTCCAAGGCAGGCAGGAACAAGTTATTAAAGAAGACAAAACTGCTGTGTTTTTGTGAAAGAAAAAAATCCATTCCACACTGCCTCCCCACAGCCCCAGAGGCTTTTGGCTTTGACTGGATCCTGCCTCCATGCTCCAGGGTTGGAAGCTGTGTGCCACCAGGAACTCCAGACACCTGCAAGGCTCAGGGGTGGGCACAGGTATCATGGAGTCATAGCATGGGAGGGCTTGGAAGGGACCTCCAGAGATCATCCAGACCAACCCCACCCTGCCAGAGCAGGGCACCCAGGAACACAACCAGGTGAGTCTTGAAAGCCTCCGCAGATAGAGACTCCACAACCTCCTTGGGCTGCTCCAGGCCTCCAGCACCCTCACAACAAAGAAGTTTCTCCTCATGTTGAGGTGGAACTCCCTGGGTTCCAGTTTGTGCCTCTTGCCCCTCCATCTGTTCCTGGAGATCTGGGACTCTGAATAAGCAGTGTGCCAGCTGCCTGCTGTGCCATGGGCACATGGGGACCTGGGTCCCTACCTGCTGCCTGTTGTGCCATGGGCACATGGGGACCTGGGTCCCTACCTGCTGCCTGCTCACCCTGAGTGCTCTCTTTGCTCCAGCAGGAGAAATGCCCTCCCAGGGCACACATCCTCCAGCCATGAGGTGACACGTCACCTGGAGCAGCAACTGCTTGTCCTCCAGTGGGAGAAGGGCAGCCAAGGGGCATGGCTCTGACAGCAGAGCCTGGGCAGAGATGACAAGAGGTGCTGCTCTGCTGCCTCAGGCTCTTTGGCATCCAGAATGCTGTGTCCCTATCCAGCATGATGGATGTTGGGATGGAGGTAGGAACCATCATGCTGAGAGCCTACCCTCTGCTTCTGGGGGAGGGGATGACTGGGGGGAGACATCCCAGTGAGGAGAACCCTTCTCCAGATGAAGATCTTGCTGCAGACTGGTGGCACTGGGGTCACAAAAACCTTCTCCTGACCTGCAGAGTGCTAAGCAGGGAGGGCTCAGCAGTTTTCATAACTTGCAGGAGAGTGACAGACCCAGAGAATGGGGGCAGTCAGAAGGCACCTCTGGAGCTCACCCAGTCCAAGCCCTGCTCCAGCAGGGCACCCACAGCAGCTTGCCCAGGAGCACAGTGCCCAGGGGGGGTTGGAAGCTCTCCACACAAGGAGACTCCACAACCTCTCTGGGCAGCCTGCTCCAGGCCTCCAGCACCCTCAGCTGCTGTGCCCAACAACAAAGCAAGGTAGCAGCAGGCACTGGAGAGATTTTGCCACTCTCCTCCACACCCAGCCCCTCAAACATCCAAGGCACTTCCAACATGAGTGACCTGGGCACAATGAGCTCTTCCACCACCCTTAGCTCCCCCCTGGAGAGGAACAGGAGAACGTTGCTTGTCCTGCAGAGAAATTCCAGCCAGGCTTGAAGCTCATTTGGGTGTTTAACATTCCCCTAGATTATCCCAGCACTGCCTGAGAAAAATGTGCTTGGAAGCAGCAGTGTATTGTGTCTGGGGGGAGCAGTGGCTGCCCCTGGGGAGCTCTCCTCCTGCAGACCTTTCCTGCCAAGTCTCAGCTCTGACTGCATCTTTCCTGCCAGCTCCCAAAGCCCCAGAGGCCCCATCCCTGCAGGAGGCTGTGATGGGCATGTGCCCATTCTCCTGCTCCTGGGGCTGCTGAGCAGGGACCCAGCCCAGTCCCACAGCCCCTACTGCAGGGGCACACAAAGGCTGGCTCTGCCACCTGGTCCTGCCAGCCTGGGGCCAGGGGGGTGTTTTGGGGGAGCTGGCTGTGTTTTGGCTGCAGATTTTTGTCATTTCAAGCTGTGACTCAGGAGCCAGATAGCCACTGAGGCTTGCCAGAGCTGTGGGCTCTGCTCCAGCCTGCGGGCACTGGCCCAGGTTGACAAGGACACAGGAGTCAGGGCCTCCTGCAACAGCCAAGGGCCTGATCCTGCTGATAGACTCAAGAGTGGTGCTTGTGGGGCTGAGCTGTTCCATGGCCAGGGGCAGACTCACTCAGCAGCACCCACCCCTAGTCACCACTGGGCCCTCACTGCTGCTGGGCACCTGCATCACCACATCAACCAGACCCAACCAGACCTAGCCCTGGCCTTGGCTCTTGCAATGTGTCTTGAAAATAGCACAATGTGGGCACAAGAAGGACATGGAACTGTTAGAGCAGGGTCATGGAGATGAGCTGAGGGCTGGAGAAGCTCTGCTGTGGGGCCAGGCTGGGAGAGTTGGGGCTGTTCAGCCTGGAGAAGAGAAGGCTCCAGGGAGACCTCAGAGCAGCCTTCCAGTAGCTGAAGGGCTCCAGGAGAGCTGGGGAGGGACTTTGGACAAGGGCTGGGAGTGCCAGGATGAGGGACAATGGCTTTGAGCTGGGAGAGGGGAGATTGAGAGTGGAGAGGAGGAAGAAATTGTTGGCAGTGAGGGTGGGGAGAGACTGGCACAGGTTGCCCAGGGAGGCTGTGGCTGTCCCCTGCCTGGAGGTATCCAAGGCCAGGCTGGATGAGGCCTTGACCAGCCTGGGCTGGTGGGAGGTGTCCCTGCCCATGGCAGGGGGTTGGGACTGGATGAGCTCTGAGGTCCCTTCCAACCCAACCCATTCTCTGAGTCCATGACCTCTCACTCTCTGGCTTGGTCAGCCTGGCACAGCCAGGCCCTGTGTGGTTCCTCTTTCCCCCAGTGAAGGGCTTGGATGCTGCTCCTGGCACCTCCTGTGGTTACTCATCACCCCCAGTCCCTGCCAGGCTCTTCTGCTGTAGCTCCTTGGTTGTCCCCCAGCTGAGACTGTGCCTCAGCTCCTCTCCCCAGTGCCATCTCCCAGTGCTGTCCCCATAGAGGACAGCTCCCTTCCCACCCAGCCCTTTCCATCCAGTACTCTGTGGCACTTTCCATCCATTTCTCTCTTGCCCTGCCAGTCCCTTCTCACCATCCCAGCCCTGCTGTGCTTGCTGCCTGGAGGAAGGAGGGAAAAGCTACTGTGCTGCTTTCTTGTTTTCACCCTGGAGCTCAGCATTATTGCCAAACCCTCTGGAAAGCACAAGCTGTGGGCTTAGCCCAGACAGGTAACACTGATCAGCTCTCTGCTCTAAAGCCTGCCTGGCTCAGGCTTTGCCAAAGCCCAGCTGGGGCTGCCAGGATGTCTGCTTCCACTTGAGGGTTTTGCAAGCTCAGACAGGTTAGCAATTCCCCAGGGCAGGCTTGGGGGGGAGAATATTTTCCTTTCTTTGTGATGCCTTTGGGCCTCCCCAAAGCCACCACTCAGAGGTTTGCTTCATGTTGGAGCAAGGGCTCCCCAGCAGTGCTCTTTGGGCACACTCAGCCCCCTTTGATCTGGTTGTGCCTCTCTGAGAGGCTGAGTTTACACATTATGTCCCAGGGAAAAATCCCACCTGCTCCTGTCAGCCCAGCTCAGGGCAGGCTGCAGGCAAGGGAAACTGCCCAGACAATCAGGGGAGAAAGGAAAAAAGTGGGGGGGAAATTAGTTCACAGAATCTCAGTGAAACATTTTGGCCTGGGAGGATGCAGCTCTGGCCAAATCCAAACCTGTGAGGACACTCTGACTAGAGATTTTTTTTTTCTTTCTGTTCTTTTGTTGAGCCAGGGATCAATGTGGAGATGTTGAAGGAACTTCCAGAGACACATCTGTGTGAAAACCTCTCCAGGTTTTCCTCTCCCAGTGACACCTTGTTTAAAGTTTCAGATGGCTGCATTTGGGGGGTTTTAAATAATGACAACACTAAGAAAGAAGACTCAGACTCATGTGAAAGATTCCAACTTTTCAGACATACAGAGGGTTCTGTTCTGACCTCAGCAGCTTTTGAAGTGCTCAGTTGTGAGGAGAAAAAAAACCAAACTTCTAGGTTGATTCTTTTTTTGGGGACAGTCACCTGCCAAGCTCTTCAACTTGCCAGGGCTCAGCCTGTGATGAAAGCACTACCCAGGGGGGAGTGGCTGGCAGGCAGCTGACACCCTCTGCTCACCTGCCATTCCCTGCTCCCACACATGGAATCACAGAATGGTGGGAAGGGACCTTCAAGAGCATCCAGCTCCAACCCCCTGCCATGGGCAGGGACACCTCCCACCAGCCCAGATTGCTCAAGGCCTCATCCAGCCTGGTCCTGAACACCTCCAGGCAGGGGACAGCCACAGCCTCCCTGGGCAACCTGTGCCAGTCTCTCCCCACCCTCACTGTCAAGCATTTCTTCCTCCTCTCCACTCTCAATCTCCCCTCTCCCAGCTCAAAGCCATTGTCCCTCATCCTGGCACTCCCAGCCCTTGTCCAAAGTCCCTCCCCAGCTCTCCTGGAGCCCTTCAGCTACTGGAAGGCTGCTCTGGGGTCTCCCTGGAGCCTTCTCTTCTCCAGGCTGAACAGCCCCAACTCTCCCAGCCTGGCCCCACAGCAGAGCTTCTCCAGCCCTCTGCTCATCTTGGTGGCCTCCTCTGGACCCTCTCCAGCAGCTCCAGGTCCTTCTTGTGCTGGGGGCCCCAGAGCTGGAGGCAGTGCTGCAGGTGGGGTGTGAGCAGAGCAGAGCAGAGGACAGAATCCCCTCCCTGTGCTGCTGCTCTCCCTGCTCTGGATGCAGCTCAGCACACAGCTGGCTCTGGGCTGCCAGGGACCATTGCTGGCTCCTGGGGACTTTGTCACCAACTGACACCACCAAGGCCTTCTCCTTGAGACAAGGCCATGAGCTCAGGGCAGGCTCTGTGTGTGCTTCTGCCTTGTTCCTAACCAAAGAGACAAGATTAGAGCTCTGGGGATGTCCTGCTCCTGCTTCTTTGCACATGATTGATGCTCATAGTGAAGGTATCCTAAGACAGGATCACAGAATCCTGGGCTGGAAAAGAGCTTCATGATCACCAAGTCCAAGCATTAGCACAGCAGTGCATTGCTGTGTCACCACCAAACCATGGCCACAAGTGCCATGGCCAGCCCTTGCTGGAACACCTCCAGGCATGGGGATTCCACCATCTCCCTGCCAATCCCTGATCACTCTGGAAGCAAAGAAATTTTTCCTCCTCTCCAACCTAACCCTCCCTGGCACAATTTCAGGTCATTTCCTCTCCTTCACAGAATCAATCACAGAAGCACAGAATGAATCAGGTTGGAAAAGACCTCAGAGATCATCAAGTCCAACCTATCACCTAACACCTCCTGACAACTAAACCATCTGTCACCTGAGACTAGGGAGCAGAGCCCAGCCCCCACCTGGCTCCAGCCTCCTCTCAGGAGCTGTAGAGAGCAATGAGGTCTCCCTCAGCCTCCTTTTTTCCACACCGAACACCCGCAGCTCCCTCAGCTGCTCCTCCCCAGCCCTGTTCTCCAGACCCTTCCCCAGCTCTGTTGCCCTTCCCTGGACATGCTTCAGCCTCTCAATGTGCTTCTTGAAGTGAGCTGTAGCCTCAGCAGTCCAGGGGCACCATCCCTGTCCCAGCCTTGCTGCTCATGCTGCCGCTGATCCCAGCCAGGCATCCCCTTCGCTGCAGCCATGAGACTGCAGGAGCTGTCTGGAGCCTGGGGAGCTGCTGCTCAGAGGAGCAGGAGCAGTGAGGAGGGCAAGAGGGCAAACTGACCAAGGGCACAGGGGCACTGAGGCCTTGCAGTGGTTTGGGAAGGGTATCCCAGGAGATGTGGCTCTCTCTCACTCTCAGGCTTGCTGTCCTCTGGCTGGGGCTTGTCTCAGCCCTCCTTGGATCTCCTGCCCTTACAGACAGGACCTTGCTGTGTCAGGGAGGGCTGTGTTGCATCCCCACTCACTGGAACATGTGCAGATGCCAGGTGAGGAGGAGGACAAGGCCAGGACAAGGTCAGGGTGCCCAGGGGAGCAGCCACTCATAAGCAGCATGCAGGGCTGTGTGAGCAGGCACCAGTGAGCAGGTCCTGTGGGGTGGCACAGTGTGCAGCTGGGGCAAGGTCTGCCTGAGAGCACCCTGCAGACTTCTTTGGCATGCATGAAGCAGAGCATTTGGTGGCCCAGCAGTTCCCAGCAGCTCTGTACACAGGGAGAAACCCCCTTAGACACTGCCAGTCTGACCAGAGCAGAGCCCTGGTGTGGCAGGGGGCATCTCCTGGTGCAACCTTCAGCCAGAGGCAGCCTGGAGCATGTTCTTGGGTTGCATCCACCAGATGCCTGCTGTCAGCTGGGACAAGGGGAGAGCTGAGAGGCTGGAGGAGCTGGCTGGCTTCTTCCACTCTGTGCCAGCCTCATGCTAGAGCAGGAATTTCCAAACAAACCCACAGCTCCCCAGCAAACCCAGGGCTGGGAGTGTCCCCTGGCCTTCCCTCCGTGCCACTGCTGCCCCATGGCCTCTCACCAGGCACAGAGGCAGGGGCAGCACTGGGCACTCCTCTGATTTCAAATGCCCAGAGGTGCAGTGCTCTCTTCCACCCTTTGCTCCTCACTGAGTGGCTCAGGGCAGGCCACCAGCCAAAGACATCTTGTGGACACCACTGTGCCTCTGCCTGCCAGGGCCCCAGGCCTTAGGAACATATCTGCAGAGCAAGAGGAGCAAGGGATGGCCTCATGTCTTGGTGCCAGGAGCTGCATGCTCTGCACTCTGCAGGTGCAACAGCCAGGGACCTGCCTGTGCTCAGCACCTGGCTGGACATGCACAGGATGGGCTCAGATGTCCATGAATGTCCCCATGCCTGTCCCCATGCAGGCTGTGCCACTGTCAGACCCTCTGTGCATGCCCAGCCCCAAGGCAGTGAGTGGCTGGCTGCCAGGCCCCTGTCCTCTGCTTTCCTGAGGGTGGTGGAAGAAGGCAGACTGCTCCCCTTTGCCACAGCCTCCATGCACCACTGTGAGACAGACACTGACAGCCCAGGGCAGGTGACCTCCTCCTGGGACAGGCAGAAGAATCAGGGAAGAGGACATCTGGTGACTGGCTGCAGAACTCTGGACTTGTTTAGCCCAGGCAGAGCACAGAAGGCAGCTGCCTTTCCTCACCCCAGTCCAAACCACCCCAGACCAAAGCACTCTGAGCAGTACTGAAGGACTAACTCAACCACCACACAGGGGCTGTCCTGCCATGCATAACCCAGAGGCTTGGGGACAGCCTCATCTCTTGGTTTCCACCAAGCTGTCAGCTCTGCCTGAGCCAACACACACGAGGTGGCAACTGCTGGCAGGTTTTTGTACTTGCCATGACAATTCACCAAGGTGTTGCTCACCTCTCTTGTTGCATCCCTGCTGGTGTTGCTTCCCTGCTGGTGTTGCTTCTGCCTCAAAGTTCCTCTGAGCTCTCTCTTCCCCTCATCAGTCAGCAGTAACATCTTTTATCCACTCTCTTCAGCTGGTCCTGTTTTTGAGGACCATGGGCTTTTAGCTCTGCAGAGAATGACCTGGGAGTGCTGGGGGACAACAAGTTGCCCATGAGCCAGCAAAGTGCCTGTGTGGGCAAGAAGGACAACGGTGTCCTTGGGTGCAGGAAGAAGAGTTTGGCCAGCAGGGCAAGGGAGGTTCTCCTTCCCCTCTACTCTGTCCTTGTGAGGCCATATCTGGAGTCCTGGGTCCAGTTCTGGGCACCCCAGTTCAAGAGAGACAGAAAACTGCTGGAGAGAGTCCAGGGGAGGTTACAAAGCTGCTGAGGGTCTGTGAGGAGCAAAGGCTGAGAGCCCTGGGGCTGAGAGCCTGCAGAAGAGCAGCCCCAGAGGGGATCTGAGCAATGCTGCAGATGGGGTCTGGTCCCTTTGTTCAGCTGGACACAGCCAGCAGGCTTCAGATACATTGCTAGGAAGGTAGAGAAGCTGCAGGGTGAGAAGAGCTGCCTGTGCTGATGCTGCCTTTCACCCCACCTGCAGGAAGTCCTTTTCTCTCCCAAAGGCCTATGCTTTTAACAGCAGCAGCACTATATAAGGAAGGGCACTGGGTCCCCCCAGGTCCCCACAGGCATGCTGGCCTCCCCCTCCTCTGAAATCCTCTCCACACCAGCTCCAACTGCAGGGGTGTAACAGAGAATGCCCTCCTCAGCCCCTTTCCTGCTGCAGAGAGCAGAGAGCAGCAGCTGAGCACAGCTCCAGCAGGCAGCCCTGTCCACAGGCTCAGCAGCAAGCCCTGGCTGCCTCCTTCCCATCCCGGTCCAACTTCTCACAGCGTGGGTGGGTGGGAAGCTCCCTGAATTGCTGCAATGGGCTGAAACTCAGAGCTGATCACATTTTCCCCCTGTGCCTGTCAGAGCCCAAAGGGGAAGCCCAGTAAGCACCACACAGAGCTCCTGCTGATAGCAGCACACTTGTTCCAGACAAGGGCTCAGCAGACATGTGTCATAAAACGGCCAGGATGGCTTCCAGATGTGCTGGTGTGCTGGGCCTGCACAGATGCTTCCCATGTCTGCCCATAAATGTAAGAAATGCAAAACATTTGTGTCCCACAGATGGAGAGATTCAGTGATGCAAGAGAGGTGAGAAGTCCCTGGGGGAGGCCAGAGGACCACGAGCTGCTCGCAGCCCTTGCCCGCAGCAGGGCTGGCCCCAGGCTGCAGCCTGTGGCTCTGCAGGAGGTTCTGCTGTGTTAGGTGGGGCTGAGCCTGGCGTGGGACCTGCAGGAAAGCAGAGCCTGCAGGCAGCCCTTCAGCTTGCAGCAGCTGCAGCAGTCCTGAGGTGAACACTGGTGCTCCTCAGAGGGGCCTGGGGGCGTGGGCTGAGAGCAGCCTCTGCCCAGGCTGAGGCATGAGGGTGGCACAGGCAGCACACAGCTGCTCTCTCTGCAGGGTTACAGAGTTTTCTCCAGGGCCATCCAAGCTCTCTGTGAGCCAGCAGGAGGCTTGGACAGGCACCTGTGGGGCAGGAGGACCATGTGTGGCTGTGTGCTGGGTGCCTGTCTCCATGTGAGGACAGCTCAGCTGGGCAGCAGGGTGGGAAGACGAATGCAGGCAGGTTCTGGAGGGCAGCAAGGGGCAGCACTCTGCAGGAAGGCAGTGAATGAACAACCTCCAGTGCACAGCAGTGCCAGGGCAGAAGTGAGCACAGAGATTAAGCTGTTGGCTCTCTCTTTCCAGCTGAGGACTTCGCACTAAACACCCATCTGGACTTTGTGCTTCCTGAGGGCTACAGGGAGACATTCTGGAGTGCTCAGCACAGCACAGACAGGGACCTGGTGGAGCAGGGCCAGAGGAGGTCACAGCAATGCTGGCAGGGCTGGAAGCCCTCTGCTGGGAGCCAGGTTGAGAGAGTTGGGCTTGGGCAGCCTGCAGAGGAGAAGGCTCCAGGGAGACCTTCTGGTGGCCTTGCAGTGCTTCAAAGGCTGATCAGAGAGCTGGGGACAGAGTTTTGAGCAGGGCCTGTGGTGACAGGACAAGGCGGGAGGGTTTGGAACTCAGAGAGGGAGATTGGTAGTGGAGAGAAGGGAGAAATGTTTGCCCCTGAGGGTGGTGAGAGCCTGTCCCAGGCTGGCCAGAGAGGTGGGAGCTGCCCCATGGCTGGCACCAGTGCAGGTCAGGTTGTTTGGGGCTGTGAGCAACCTGCTGTGGTTGGAGATGTCCCTGCTGGCTGCAGGGGTTGGGATGGCGGAGCTTTGAAGATCCCTTCCCACCCAAAGCAGTCTGGGATTCCATGAAGTTCAGATGCTGAGTGCATTTCCAAACCATTCCCATAGTGGATTCTGCACAGAGCTGCTCAGTGCAGCATGGCCCAGATGTGGCTGCAGTCAGGGGTGAAATGTTCTGCTCCCAAACCCTGCAGCACCTCTCTGCCCCAAGCACCCTCCCAGCCTCCCACAGGGACTGCAGCCAGGCTGTGCTGCACACCAGGGCTGAGTGACACAGCCCTGAGTAGGGAGGCTTCGTGCCCTGGAGGCTGCTGTGCTGCTGCCCCCCAGCTCTCTGCCCACTGCCTCAGAGTAGAGCAGGAGTTCTGTGTCTGTCTTGGTCAGGCAGGCTGAGAGGGGCTGTGCCCAGCTGTCACAGATTCCAGCAGATGCCTTTCTCATGGGGAATCTGTTGCTGTGCTCTCTGCATGGCAGCCACAAGGGACAGAGAGGTTCCTATTTTGGGGCTGGAAATCCAGCTGGGCTGTGCCTCAGCCTGCCCTGGCCTGACCCTGCTGCCTGTGCTTGGCTGGGGGAGCTTGAAGCCCACCTCCCTTTTTTCCCAGCAAGGGTTCTCAGGTAGTGTCCCAGGCTGCCCAGGGAGGTGGTGGAGTCCCCATCCCTGGAGGGGTTTCAGAGCTGTGTGGCTGTGGTGCTGAGGGCTGTGGTTTGGTGGCAGTGGCTCAGCAGCAGTGGGGGCTTTGTGAGCTCTGGGTGAGGGGTTGCACTTGGTGATCTCAAAGGTCTCTTCCAAGCTCAAAGCTTCATGGTTCTATGATTCCATGCCCCTTGGGCTGGGCTGTGTGCCCACAGCTGCACAGACAGCTCTCAGCTGCTCTGCTGCCTTACCTTGTCCTGAACTCCACCACCCTGAGGTGGCCTGAGATGATGTGCTGCAGGCTGTCAGGTGGTCGTCACACCAGAGGACACCAGATGCTGCCCAGATAAACAGGGGCTCAGACCTGCTCTGGGTGGGAAGTCCCCATGGTCCCCTTGGCATAGAATCAGAGAATCATGGAATCACAGAATGGATTGGGTTGAGAAAGTCCTCTGAGAGCATCCAGCCCAACACCAACCCAACCCCACCATAGCCACCAAACCATGGCCCCAAGTGCCATGGCCAGCCCTTGCTGGAACACCTCCAGGCATGGGGACTCCACCACCTCCCTGGGCAGCCTCTGCTGATCCCTGACCACTCTGGAAGCAAAGAAATTTTTCCTCCTCTCCAACCTAACCCTCCCTGGCACAATTTCAGGTCATTTCCTCTCCTTCTCTCACCTGGGACTGGGGAGCAGAGCCCAACCCCCACCTGGCTGCAGCCTCCTCTCAGGGAGCTGTAGAGAGCAATGAGGTCTCCCTCAGCCTCCTCTTCTCCACACCAAACACCCCCAGGTCCCTCAGCTGCTCCTCCCCAGCCCTGTTCTCCAGACCCTTCCCCAGCTCTGTTGCCCTTCCCATCACTGATACCAGTCAGGAGTCAGAAGCACTAGGGCAGACCCCAGGCCATGGGGACAATTCCTTTCAGCTCTAGCAGCTCTTTTGCCCCACAAGCCAAGCACTGAGTGGCTCAGCTGCTTGATCACCACCTGCTCCCTGGTGAACATCTGCTCCCCTTCTCCTTTCCCCAGGAGGAGCAGAGCAGTGCAAGAATTCCCAGCCCCTTATCCCGGGAGTGCCTGAGGCTGTGACTCTGGTGTCCCTGGGAAGCCCACAGCCTTTCCCTCTGCCAGGGCACTGAATCTCTGCTTGCATCAAGGGGCCATGGCATGTTCCTGGGAATCCTCTCTTCTAAGAATATCCTCTATTTACAGCTGTGCTGGCAGGGGGTGGGCAGGCTGCAGGGCACTGGACTCAATGTACTTGGCAGCTGGCAGCTCTGGGCACGGTGGAGCTGTGTGGCTGCTGCTGTTTCCCCTGGCAACAACCACTTGTGGTTCCACCACCACCAATTAACCCCCAGGAGCTGCTCCTGCCCTGACACCCCTGCCCCAACAGTGCTTGCTGCTAGGAGAGCCCTGGCAGTGCCTCCTGCTGCTCTTCATGCTGCTAGGAGGCCACGGGCAAGGTGAGTGTCCAGTGGGGTGCAAGGCTGCAGAGTCACACCATGGCCTGGCTGGAAATGGCCTTGAGATTATCCAGTCCAACCTCCAACAGCAACTTGTACACAGCTCTTACACCATGGCCCTTAGCTCCTCTTCCAGATGTGTTTGAAACCCCTCCAGGGATTGTGACTCCATCACTGTCCTGAGCAGCCTTTTCCAGTGCTCAGGGAGCCTTTCTGTGAAGAAACTTTTCCTCCTCTCCAACCTAACCCTCCCCTGGCACAATTTCAGGTCATTTCCTCTCCTCTTATCACCTGATCCTAGGGATCAGAGCCCAACCCCCACCTGGCTCCAGCCTCCTCTCAGGGAGCTGTAGAGAGCAATGAGGTCTCCCTCAGCCTCCTCTTCTCCAGGCTCAACACCCCCAGCTCCCTCAGCTGCTCCTCCCCAGCCCTGTTCTCCAGACCCTTCCCCAGGTTTCCTGACTCTGTTCCAGCTCCTCAATGTCCTTCTTGGAGTAAGGCCCCCGAAACCTAGGACTCAAGGAGTGGCCTCCCCAGTGCCCAGTCCAGGGCACAACTTCATCCCTGCTCCTTCTGGCCACACTTTTACTGTTCTAGGCCAGGTTGCTGATGGCCTTCTTGGCCACCTGGGCACACCCTGGCTCATACTCAGTTGGCTTTTGACCAGCACACCCAGATTCCTGTCTGCCAAGCTGCTTTCCAGCCACTCCATCAGAAAATCATAGAATGGATCAGGTTGGAAGCACCCTCAAAGGCCATCTTGTCCATCTTGTTGAGGGGGGTGGGTGTGATGGGCTCTGTGGTCTCCCTGGTGTCCTGTAACCATCAGCACACCCCCTCTGTGTTCAAGCAATGCCAGCTCTGGGACACTACCATTTGGCATGGCACCAGAAGGTGGCATTTGTCCCAGCAGAAGGCAGCAGCTGCCTCCTGAGGAGCAGAGGTCCTCTCAGGGAAGTTCTTCTCCTCAGTGGACCTGGCAGTGCTGGGTTTATGGTAGGACCTAACGATCTTTTCTAACCTAAATGGTTCTGTGGTGGCTCTCTGTTCTGAGCTGGGCAGTGGCAGCACAAGCAAGCCAATGGCAAGGCTGGGGTAGCTCAAGGTGCACTGCTGCAGAGAGAGATAAACCTTGTCTGAAGGCTGGGGCAGGCAGAATGGATCAGTCCAAGGATGAATTCCTCTTCCTATACCAACCTCAGACGGACACTGCTGGGAGCAGCTCCTAACCTCTGCTGCTGAGAGCAGCTCCTAACCTCTGCTCAGAGCAGCTCCTAAATTCTGCTGGGAACAGCTCCTAACCTCTACTGAGGGCAGCTCCTAACCTCTGCTGAGAGCAGCTCCTAACCTCTGCTGAGAGCAGCTCCTAACCTCTGCTGCTGAGAGCAGCTCCTAACCTCTGCTGAGAGCAGCTCCTAACCTCTGCTGAGAGCAGCTCCTAACCTCTGCTGAGAGCAGCTCCTAACCTCTGCTGCTGATGGCAGCTCCTAACCTCTGCTGAGAGCAGCTCCTAACCTCTGCTGAGAGCAGTTCCTAACCTCTGCTGAGAGCAGCTCCTAACCTCTGCTGAGAGCAGCTCCTAACCTCTGCTGGGAGCAGCTCCTAACCTCTGCTGCTGATGGCAGCTCCTAACCTCTGCTGAGAGCAGCTCCTAACCTCTGCTGAGAGCAGCTCCTAACCTCTGCTGCTTGGAGCAGCTCCTAAACTCTGCTGCTGAGAGCAGCTCCTAACCTCTGCTGAGAGCAGCTCCTAACCTCTGCTGAGAGCAGCTCCTAACCTCTGCTGCTGATGGCAGCTCCTAAACTCTGCTGATGGCAGCTCCTAACCTCTGCTGCTGATGGCAGCTCCTAACCTCTGCTGAGAGCAGCTCCTAACCTCTACTGAGAGCAGCTCCTAACCTCTGCTGCTGATGGCAGCTCCTAACCTCTGCTGAGAGCAGCTCCTAACCTCTACTGAGAGCAGTTCCTAACCTCTGCTGCTGAGAGCAGCTCCTAACCTCTGCTGGTAGCAGCTCCTAACCTCTGCTGAGAGCAGCTCCTAACCTCTGCTGAGAGCAGCTCCTAACCTCTGCTGGGAGCAGCTCCTAACCTCTGCTGAGAGCAGCTCCTAACCTCTGCTGATGGCAGCTCCTAACCTCTGCTGCTAGGAGCAGCTCCTAAACTCTGCTGGGAGCAGCTCCTAACCTCTGCTGAGAGCAGCTCCTAACCTCTGCTGGGAGCAGCTCCTAACCTCTGCTGATGGCAGCTCCTAACCTCTGCTGAGTGCAGCTCCTAACCTCTGCTGAGAGCAGCTCCTAACCTCTGCTGAGAGCAGCTCCTAACCTCTGCTGAGAGCAGTTCCTAACCTCTGCTGAGAGCAGCTCCTAACCTCTGCTGAGAGCAGCTCCTAAACTCTGCTGCTGATGGCAGCTCCTAACCTCTGCTGAGAGCAGCTCCTAACCTCTGCTGAGAGCAGCTCCTAACCTCTGCTGAGAGCAGCTCCTAAACTCTGCTGAGAGCAGCTCCTAACCTCTGCTGAGAGCAGCTCCTAACCTCTGCTGAGAGCAGCTCCTAACCTCTGCTGAGAGCATCTCCTAACCTCTGCTGAGAGCAGCTCCTAACCTCTGCTGCTGAGGCAGCTCCTAACCTCTGCTGAGAGCAGCTCCTAACCTCTGCTGAGAGCAGCTCCTAACCTCTGCTGAGAGCAGCTCCTAACCTCTGCTGATGGCAGCTCCTAACCTCTGCTGATGAGCAGCTCCAAACCTCTGCTGAGAGCAGCTCCTAACCTCTGCTGAGAGCAGCTCCTAACCTCTGCTGCTGAGGCAGCTCCTAACCTCTGCTGAGAGCAGCTCCTAACCTCTGCTGAGAGCAGCTCCTAACCTCTGCTGAGAGCAGCTCCTAACCTCTGCTGAGAGCAGCTCCTAACCTCTGCTGCTGAGGCAGCTCCTAACCTCTGCTGAGAGCAGCTCCTAACCTCTGCTGCTGATGGCAGCTCCTAACCTCTGCTGAGAGCAGCTCCTAACCTCTGCTGAGAGCAGCTCCTAACCTCTGCTGAGAGCAGCTCCTAACCTCTACTGAGAGCAGCTCCTAACCTCTGCTGCTGAGGCAGCTCCTAACCTCTGCTGAGAGCAGCTCCTAACCTCTGCTGAGAGCAGCTCCTAACCTCTGCTGAGAGCAGCTCCTAACCTCTGCTGAGAGCAGCTCCTAACCTCTGCTGAGAGCAGCTCCTAACCTCTGCTGAGAGCAGCTCCTAACCTCTGCTGAGAGCAGCTCCTAACCTCTGCTGAGAGCAGCTCCTAACCTCTGCTGAGAGCAGCTCCTAACCTCTGCTGAGAGCAGCTCCTAACCTCTGCTGCTGAGGCAGCTCCTAACCTCTGCTGAGAGCAGCTCCTAACCTCTGCTGAGAGCAGCTCCTAACCTCTGCTGAGAGCAGCTCCTAACCTCTGCTGAGAGCAGCTCCTAACCTCTGCTGAGAGCAGCTCCTAACCTCTGCTGAGAGCAGCTCCTAACCTCTGCTGCTGAGGCAGCTCCTAACCTCTACTGAGAGCAGCTCCTAACCCCTGCTGCTGATGGCAGCTCCTAACCTCTGCTGAGAGCAGCTCCTAACCTCTACTGAGAGCAGCTCCTAACCTCTGCTGCTGATGGCAGCTCCTAACCTCTACTGAGAGCAGCTCCTAACCTCTGCTGAGAGCAGCTCCTAACCTCTGCTGAGAGCAGCTCCTAACCTCTGCTGAGAGCAGCTCCTAACCTCTGCTGAGAGCAGCTCCTAACCTCTGCTGAGAGCAGCTCCTAACCTCTGCTGAGAGCAGCTCCTAACCTCTGCTGAGAGCAGCTCCTAACCTCTGCTGCTGAGAGCAGCTCCTAACCTCTGCTGAGAGCAGCTCCTAACCTCTGCTGAGAGCAGCTCCTAACCTCTGCTGAGAGCAGCTCCTAACCTCTGCTGAGAGCAGCTCCTAACCTCTGCTGAGAGCAGCTCCTAACCTCTGCTGAGAGCAGCTCCTAACCTCTGCTGAGAGCAGCTCCTAACCTCTGCTGAGAGCAGCTCCTAACCTCTGCTGAGAGCAGCTCCTAACCTCTGCTGAGAGCAGCTCCTAACCTCTGCTGAGAGCAGCTCCTAACCTCTGCTGCTGAGAGCAGCTCCTAACCTCTGCTGAGAGCAGCTCCTAACCTCTGCTGAGAGCAGCTCCTAACCTCTGCTTAGAGCAGCTCCTTACCTCTGCTGAGAGCAGCTCCTAACCTCTGCTGAGAGCAGCTCCTAACCTCTGCTGCTGAGAGCAGCTCCTAACCTCTGCTGAGAGCAGCTCCTAACATCTGCTGAGAGCAGCTCCTAACCTCTGCTGAGAGCAGCTCCTAACCTCTGCTGAGAGCAGCTCCTAACCTCTGCTTAGAGCAGCTCCTAACCTCTGCTGAGAGCAGCTCCTAACCTCTGCTGAGAGCAGCTCCTAACCTCTGCTGCTGAGAGCAGCTCCTAACCTCTGCTGAGAACAGTTCCTAACCTCTGCTGCTGATGGCAGCTCCAAACCTCTGCTGAGAGCAGCTCCTAACCTCTGCTGAGAGCAGCTCCTAACCTCTGCTGAGAGCAGCTCCTAACCTCTGCTGAGAGCAGCTCCTAACCTCTGCTGCTGATGGCAGCTCCTAACCTCTGCTGAGAGCAGCTCCTAACCTCTGCTGAGAGCAGCTCCTAACCTCTGCTGAGAGCAGCTCCTAACCTCTGCTGCTGATGGCAGCTCCTAACCTCTGCTGAGAGCAGCTCCTAACCTCTGCTGAGAGCAGCTCCTAACCTCTGCTGAGAGCAGCTCCTAACCTCTGCTGCTGAGAGCAGCTCCTAACCTCTGCTGAGAGCTGCTCCTAACCTCTGCTGCTGATGGCAGCTCCTAACCTCTGCTGAGAGCAGCTCCTAACCTCTGCTGTAGCAGCTCCGAACCTCTGCTGCTGAGAGCAGCTCCTAACCTCTGCTGAGAGCAGCTCCTAACCTCTACAGAGAGCAGCTCCTAACCTCTGCTGAGAGCAGCTCCTAACCTCTGCTGAGAGCAGTTCCTAACCTCTGCTGAGAGCAGTTCCTAACCTCTGCTGAGAGCAGTTCCTAACCTCTGCTGAGAGCAGCTCCTAACCTCTGCTGAGAGCAGCTCCTAACCTCTGCTGAGAGCAGCTCCTAACCTCTGCTGAGAGCAGCTCCTAACCTCTGCTGCTGAGAGCAGCTCCTAACCTCTGCTGAGAGCAGCTCCTAACCTCTGCTGAGAGCAGCTCCTAACCTCTGCTGCTGAGGCAGCTCCTAACCTCTGCTGAGAGCAGCTCCTAACCTCTGCTGAGAGCAGCTCCTAACCTCTGCTGAGATCAGCTCCTAACCTCTGCTGCTGAGAGCAGCTCCTAACCTCTGCTGAGAGCAGCTCCTAACCTCTGCTGCTGATGGCAGCTCCTAACCTCTGCTGGAGCAGCTCCTAACCTCTGCTGAGAGCAGCTCCTAACCTCTGCTGAGAGCAGCTCCTAACCTCTGCTGATGGCAGCTCCTAACCTCTGCTGAGAGCAGCTCCTAACCTCTGCTGCTAGAGCAGCTCCTAACCTCTGCTGAGAGCAGCTCCTAACCTCTGCTGAGAGCAGCTCCTAACCTCTGCTGAGAGCAGCTCCTAACCTCTGCTGCTGATGGCAGCTCCTAACCTCTGCTGAGAGCAGCTCCTAACCTCTGCTGAGAGCAGTTCCTAACCTCTGCAGATAGCAGCTCCTAACCTCTGCTGAGAGCAGTTCCTAATCTCTGCTGAGAGCAGCTCCTAACCTCTGCTGCTAGGAGCAGCTCCTAACCTCTGCTGAGAGCAGCTCCTAACCTCTGCTGAGAGCAGCTCCTAACCTCTGCTGAGAGCAGCTCCTAACCTCTGCTGATGGCAGCTCCTAAACTCTGCTGAGTGCAGCTCCTAACCTCTGCTGGGAGCAGCTCCTAACCTCTGCTGAGAGCAGCTCCTAACCTCTGCTGAGAGCAGCTCCTAACCTCTGCTGAGAGGAGCTCCTAACCTCTGCTGATGGCAGCTCCTAACCTCTGCTGAGAGCAGCTCCTAACCTCTGCTGAGAGCAGCTCCTAACCTCTGCTGAGAGCAGCTCCTAACCTCTGCTGAGAGCAGCTCTTAACCTCTGCTGAGAGCAGCTCCTAACCTCTACTGATAGCAGCTCCTAACCTCTGCTGGGAGCAGCTCCTAACCTCTGCTGAGAGCAGCTCCTAACCTCTGCTGCTGAGAGCAGCTCCTAACATCTGCTGCTGATGGCAGCTCCTAACCTCTGCTGAGAGCAGCTCCTAACCTCTGCTGCTGATGACAGCTCCTAACCTCTGCTGAGAGCAGCTCCTAACCTCTGCTGAGAGCAGCTCCTAACCTCTGCTGAGAGCAGCTCCTAACCTCTGCTGAGAGCAGCTCCTAACCTCTGCTGAGAGCAGCTCCTAACCTCTGCTGAGAGCAGTTCCTAACCTCTGCTGCTGATGGCAGCTCCTAACCTCTGCTGTAGCAGCTCCTAACCTCTGCTGAGAGCAGCTCCTAACCTCTGCTGAGAGCAGCTCCTAACCTCTGCTGCTGATGGCAGCTCCTAACCTCTGCTGAGAGCAGCTCCTAACCTCTGCTGTAGCAGCTCCTAACCTCTGCTGCTGAGAGCAGCTCCTAACCTCTGCTGAGAGCAGCTCCTAACCTCTGCTGAGAGCAGCTCCTAACCTCTGCTGAGAGCAGCTCCTAACCTCTGCTGAGATTAGCTCCTAACCTCTACTGAGAGCAGCTCCTAACCTCTGCTGAGAGCAGCTCCTAACCTCTGCTGCTAGGAGCAGCTCCTAAACTCTGCTGGGAGCAGCTCCTAACCTCTGCTGCTAGGAGCAGCTCCTAACCTCTGCTGAGAGCAGCTCCTAACCTCTGCTGAGAGCAGCTCCTAACCTCTGCTGCTAGGAGCAGCTCCTAAACTCTGCTGGGAGCAGCTCCTAACCTCTGCTGAGAGCAGCTCCTAACCTCTGCTGAGAGCAGCTCCTAACCTCTGCTGAGAGCAGCTCCTAACCTCTGCTGAGAGCAGCTCCTAACCTCTGCTGAGAGCAGCTCCTAACCTCTGCTGAGAGCAGCTCCTAACCTCTGCTGCTGAGAGCAGCTCCTAACCTCTGCTGAGAGCAGCTCCTAACCTCTGCTGAGAGCAGCTCCTAACCTCTGCTGAGAGCAGCTCCTAACCTCTGCTGAGAGCAGCTCCTAACCTCTGCTGAGAGCAGCTCCTAACCTCTGCTGAGAGCAGCTCCTAACCTCTACTGAGAGCAGCTCCTAACCTCTGCTGAGAGCAGCTCCTAACCTCTGCTGAGAGCAGCTCCTAACCTCTGCTGATGGCAGCTCCTAACCTCTGCTGAGAGCAGCTCCTAACCTCTGCTGAGAGCAGCTCCTAACCTCTGCTGAGAGCAGCTCCTAACCTCTGCTGCTGATGGCAGCTCCTAACCTCTGCTGAGAGCAGCTCCTAACCTCTGCTGAGAGCAGCTCCTAACCTCTGCTGAGAGCAGCTCCTAACCTCTGCTGCTGAGAGCAGCTCCTAACCTCTGCTGAGAGCAGCTCCTAACCTCTGCTGAGAGCAGCTCCTAACCTCTGCTGAGAGCAGCTCCTAACCTCTGCTGAGAGCAGCTCCTAACCTCTGCTGAGAGCAGCTCCTAACCTCTGCTGAGAGCAGCTCCTAACCTCTGCTGAGAGCAGCTCCTAACCTCTGCTGAGAGCAGCTCCTAACCTCTGCTGCTGATGGCAGCTCCTAACCTCTGCTGAGAGCAGCTCCTAACCTCTGCTGAGAGCAGCTCCTAACCTCTGCTGAGAGCAGCTCCTAACCTCTGCTGAGAGCAGCTCCTAACCTCTGCTGAGAGCAGCTCCTAACCTCTGCTGCTGAGAGCAGCTCCTAACCTCTGCTGAGAGCAGCTCCTAACCTCTGCTGAGAGCAGCTCCTAACCTCTGCTGAGAGCAGCTCCTAACCTCTGCTGAGAGCAGCTCCTAACCTCTGCTGAGAGCAGCTCCTAACCTCTGCTGCTGAGGCAGCTCCTAACCTCTGCTGAGAGCAGCTCCTAACCTCTGCTGAGAGCAGCTCCTAACCTCTGCTGATGGCAGCTCCTAACCTCTGCTGAGAGCAGCTCCTAACCTCTGCTGAGGCAGCTCCTAACCTCTGCTGATGAGCAGCTCCTAACCTCTGCTGAGAGCAGCTCCTAACCTCTGCTGAGAGCAGCTCCTAACCTCTGCTGAGAGCAGCTCCTAACCTCTGCTGAGAGCAGCTCCTAACCTCTGCTGGTAGCAGCTCCTAACCTCTGCTGAGAGCAGCTCCTAACCTCTGCTGAGAGCAGCTCCTAACCTCTGCTGAGAGCATTTCCTAACCTCTGCTTAGAGCAGCTCCTTACCTCTGCTGAGAGCAGCTCCTAACCTCTGCTGAGAGCAGTTCCTAACCTCTGCTGAGAGCAGCTCCTAACCTCTGCTGAGAGCAGCTCCTAACCTCTGCTGAGAGCAGCTCCTAACCTCTGCTGAGAGCAGCTCCTAACCTCTGCTGAGAGCAGCTCCTAACCTCTGCTGAGAGCAGCTCCTAACCTCTGCTGAGAGCAGCTCCTAACCTCTGCTGAGAGCAGCTCCTAACCTCTGCTGAGAGCAGCTCCTAACCTCTGCTGAGAGCAGCTCCTAACCTCTGCTGAGAGCAGCTCCTAACCTCTGCTGAGAGCAGCTCCTAACCTCTGCTGAGAGCAGCTCCTAACCTCTGCTGAGAGCAGCTCCTAACCTCTGCTGAGAGCAGCTCCTAACCTCTGCTGAGAGCAGCTCCTAACCTCTGCTGAGAGCAGCTCCTAACCTCTGCTGAGAGCAGCTCCTAACCTCTACTGAGATTAGCTCCTAACCTCTGCTGAGAGCAGCTCCTAACCTCTGCTGCTAGGAGCAGCTCCTAAACTCTGCTGGGAGCAGCTCCTAACCTCTGCTGCTAGGAGCAGCTCCTAACCTCTGCTGAGAGCAGCTCCTAACCTCTGTTGAGAGCAGCTCCTAACCTCTGCTGAGAACAGCTCCTAACCTCTGCTGAGAGCAGCTCCTAACCTCTGCTGAGAGCAGCTCCTAACCTCTGCTGCTGAGAGCAGCTCCTAACCTCTGCTGAGAGCAGCTCCTAACCTCTGCTGAGAGCAGCTCCTAACCTCTGCTGAGAGCAGCTCCTAACCTCTGCTGAGAGCAGCTCCTAACCTCTGCTGCTAGAGCAGCTCCTAACCTCTGCTGAGAGCAGCTCCTAACCTCTGCTGAGAGCAGCTCCTAACCTCTGCTGAGAGCAGCTCCTAACCTCTGCTGGAGCAGCTCCTAACCTCTGCTGAGAGCATTTCCTAACCTCTGCTGAGAGCAGCTCCTAACCTCTGCTGAGAGCAGCTCCTAACCTCTGCTGAGAGCATTTCCTAACCTCTGCTTAGAGCAGCTCCTTACCTCTGCTGAGAGCAGCTCCTAACCTCTGCTGAGAGCAGCTCCTAACCTCTGCTGAGAGCAGCTCCTAACCTCTGCTGAGAGCAGCTCCTAACCTCTACTGAGAGCAGCTCCTAAACTCTGCTGCTGAGAGCAGCTCCTAACCTCGACTGAGAGCAGCTCCTAACCTCTGCTGCTGATGGCAGCTGCTAACCTCTGCTGATGGCAGCTCCTAACCTCTGCTGAGAGCAGCTCCTAACCTCTGCTGCTGAGAGCAGCTCCTAACCTCTGCTGAGAGCAGCTCCTAACCTCTGCTGAGAGCACCTCCTAACCTCTGCTGAGAGCAGCTCCTAAACTCTGCTGAGAGCAGCTCCTAACCTCTGCTGAGAGCAGCTCCTAACCTCTGCTGAGAGCAGCTCCTAACCTCTGCTGGAGCAGCTCCTAACCTCTGCTGAGAGCAGCTCCTAACCTCTGCTGGGAGCAGCTCCTAACCTCTGCTGAGAGCAGCTCCTAACCTCTGCTGAGAGCAGCTCCTAACCTCTGCTGAGAGCAGCTCCTAACCTCTGCTGAGAGCAGCTCCTAACCTCTGCTGCTGAGAGCAGCTTCTAACCTCTGCTGAGAGCAGCTCCTAAACTCTGCTGAGAGCAGCTCCTAACCTCTGCTGCTGAGAGCAGCTCCTAACCTCTGCTGCTGAGAGCAGCTCCTAACCTCTGCTGAGAGCAGCTGCAAACCTCTGCTGGGAGCATCTCCTAACCTCTGCTGAGAGCAGCTCCTAACCTCTGCTGGAAGCAGCTCCTAACCTCTGCTGCTGAGAGCAGCTCCTAACCTCTGCTGAGAGCAGCTCCTAACCTCTGCAGATGGCAGCTCCTAACCTCTGCTGAGAGCAGCTCCTAACCTCTGCTGCTGAGAGCAGCTCCTAACCTCTGCTGAGAGCAGCTCCTAACCTCTGCAGATGGCAGCTCCTAACCTCTGCTGAGAGCAGCTCCTAACCTCTGCTGAAGGCAGCTCCTAACCTCTGCTGCTGAGAGCAGCTCCTAACCTCTGCTGAGAGCAGCTCCTAAACTCTGCTGAGAGCAGCTCCTAACCTCTGCTGCTGAGAGCAGCTCCTAACCTCTGCTGAGAGCAGCTCCTAACCTCTGCTGATAGCAGCTCCTAACCTCTGCTGAGAGCAGCTCCTAACCTCTGCTGAGAGCAGCTCCTAACCTCTGCTGAGAGCAGCTCCTAACCTCTGCTGATAGCAGCTCCCAACCTCTGCTGCTGAGAGCAGCTCCTAACCTCTGCTGAGAGCAGCTCCTAACCTCTGCTGAGAGCAGCTCCTAACCTCTGCTGAGAGCAGCTCCTAACCTCTGCTGATGGCAGCTCCTAACCTCTGCTGAGAGCAGCTCCTAACCTCTGCTGAGAGCAGCTCCTAACCTCTGCTGCTGAGAGCAGCTCCTAACCTCTGCTGAGAGCAGCTCCTAACCTCTGCTGAGAGCAGCTCCTAACCTCTGCTGAGAGCAGCTCCTAACCTCTGCTGCTGAGAGCAGCTCCTAACCTCTGCTGAGAGCAGCTCCTAACCTCTGCTGAGAGCAGCTCCTAACCTCTGCTGAGAGCAGTTCCTAACCTCTACTGAGAGCAGTTCCTAACCTCTGCTGAGAGCAGCTCCTAACCTCTGCTGAGAGCAGCTCCTAAACCCTGCTGCTGATAGCAGCTCCTAACCTCTGCTGAGAGCAGCTCCTAACCTCTGCTGATGGCAGCTCCTAACCTCTGCTGCTGAGAGCAGCTCCTAACCTCTGCTAAGAGCAGCTCCTAATCTCTGCTGAGAGCAGCTCTTAACCTCTGCTGAGAGCAGCTCCTAACCTCTACTGATAGCAGCTCCTAACCTCTGCTGAGAGCAGCTCCTAACCTCTGCTGAGAGCAGCTCCTAACCTCTGCTGAGAGCAGCTCCTAACCTCTGCTGAGAGCAGCTCCTAACCTCTGCTGCTGATGGCAGCTCCTAACCTCTGCTGAGAGCAGCTCCTAACCTCTGCTGCTGATGACAGCTCCTAACCTCTGCTGAGAGCAGCTCCTAACCTCTGCTGCTGATGGCAGCTCCTAACCTCTGCTGAGAGCAGTTCCTAACCTCTGCTGCTGAGAGCAGCTCCTAACCTCTACTGCTGATGGCAGCTCCTAACCTCTGCTGAGAGCAGCTCCTAACCTCTGCTGAGAGCAGCTCCTAACCTCTGCTGAGAGCAGCTCCTAACTTCTACTGAGAGCAGCTCCTAACCTCTGCTGCTGATGGCAGCTCCTAACCTCTGCTGCTGAGAGCAGCTCCAAACCTCTGCTGATGGCAGCTCCTAACCTCTGGTGGGAGCAGCTTCTAACCTCTGCTGAGAGCAGCTCCTAACCTCTGCTGAGAGCAGCTCCTAACCTCTGCTGAGAGCAGATCCAAACCTCTGCTGAGAGCAGCTCCTAACCTCTGCTGAGAGCAGCTCCTAAGCTCTGCTGCTGATGGCAGCTCCAAACCTCTGCTGAGAGCAGCTCCTAACCTCTGCTGGCAGCAGCTCCTAGCCTCTGCTGAGAGCAGTTCCTAACCTCTGCTGCTGATGGCAGCTCCTAATCTCTGCTGATGGCACCTACTAACCTCTGCTGCTAGTAGCAGCTGCTAACTTCTGCTGGGAGCAGCTCCTAACCTCTGCTGAGAGCAGCTCCTAACCTCTGCTAAGAGCAGCTCCTAAATTCTGCTGGGAGCAGCTTCTAACCTCTGCTGCTGAGAGCAGCTCTAACCTCTGCTGCTGAGAGCAGCTCCTAACCTCTGCTGATGGCAGCTCCTAACCTCTGCTGAGAGCAGCTCCTAACCTCTGCTGAGAGCAGCTCCTAACCTCTGCTGCTGAGAGCAGCTCCTAACCTCTGCTGAGAGCAGCTCCTAACCTCTGCTGCTGATGGCAGCTCCTAACCTCTGCTGGGAGCAGCTCCTAACCTCTGCTGAGAGCAGCTCCTAACCTCTACTGCTGGTGGCAGCTCCTAACTTCTGCTGAGAGCAGCCTACCTCTGCTGAGGCAGTCTAACCTCTGCTGCTGATGGCAGCTCCTAACCTCTGCTGAGAGCACTCCTAACCTCTGCTGAGAGCAGCTCCTAACCTCTGCTGCTGAGGCAGCTCCTAACCTCTGCTGAGAGCAGCTCCTAACCTCTGCTGATGGCAGCTCCTAACCTCTGCTGCTGAGAGCAGTTCCTAACCTCTGCTGCTGAGAGCAGCTCCTAACCTCTGCTGCTGAGAGCAGCTCCTAACCTCTGCTGAGAGCAGCTCCTAACCTCTGCTGAGAGCAGCTCCTAACCTCTGCTGAGAGCAGCTCCTAACCTCTGATGAGAGCAGCTCCCAACCTCTGCTGAGAGCAGCTCCTAACCTCTGCTGTGAGCAGCTCCTAACCTCTGCTGCTGAGCTACCCAAAAGGGCAGTGGCTGTGTTTTGGCCTGAGATCTGTTGCTAGGCAGAGAGAATTGCTCCTGCACACCTCACAGAGAGCAGGCTGGCACTTCAAGCCCTGAGCAAGTCCTATTTGCCCAGAACAAAAGGTCAGGCAAACCTTGGCAAGCTGAGGTTTTCCAGCTGCTCTGCAGAGGGCTGGGTCATGGGCATGGCCTCAGCCAGTTCAGTGAATCACACACTGGAGATGCTCCCTGCTCTCTGCTGGGGATGGCTGTCTTTGGGATGTTTAGAGACCAAAGCTGAGGGAGAAGAGAGAAACAAATTCCCCTCAGGCTGAGAGTCAGGATGGAAGGGACAGCCTTGAACAGAAGACAGCTACACTGTGCCAGGCCTACAGCCCCCAGTGCCCTCTGCCCCAGGGCAAAGGATCTCTGCTGTGATGTTTCCCTGGACAATTCCCAGCCTTGGGAGCTGCTGAGTGAGGGTATCTCAGCACCCTTGTGGTTAGCAGCTTGATGATTTCTTTTCCTGTAGGTCACTGCCCTGTGAAGCCAGTTGTGCGCCTGGGCTCCCCCTGCCCCATGGTGTGAGTCTCACATGAGTGAGGAGTTGTGTGAAGAACTTCCTTCTGTTTGCTCTAAAGCTGCTACCTGACAATTTGGTTCCTGGACAGAAAAAAACAGAGACTGATTGTTCCCAGAGCACCCTCCCCCAGGCTGCTCCAGATGGCTCTGCACCTCCCCTGGCACCCCACTCACAGAATCACAGAATCACAGAATCACAGAATGTGTCCTGTTGGAAGAGACTTCCAAGCTCATCCAGCCCAACTCTCCACCCAGCAACACCAAACCATGGCCCTCAGCACCAGCTCCACTCTGCTGGAACACCCCCAGGGATGGGCACTGCAGCACTGCCCTGGGCAGCCTCTTCCAGTGTCTGAGATCCCTTCCAGTGCAGAAACATTTCCTGAGCTCCAGCCTGAGCCTCCCCTGGGGTAGCTTGGAACCATTTCCTCTGCTCCTGTCCCTTGGCACCAAGGAGCAGAGGCTGCTCCCTCCTCACTGCAACCTCCCTTCAGGGAGCTGTAGAGAGCAATGAGGTCTCCCTCAGCCTCCTCCTCTCCAGCCTGAACACCCCCAGCTCCCTCAGCCCCTCCTTCAGCCCAGGGGCTCCAGGCCCTTCCCCAGCCTTGCTGCCTTGCTCTGGACAGCTGCAGAACTCTCTGAAGCTTCTGAAGTGAGGCTTTTGTCTATGCAGTGACTCCTGTGGACACCATGAGATGGCTGTGGGCATGGTGGTTGCCTTTCTCTGGTTTCCTGAACTCTGCTGAGGAGGGAGGAGGAGGACACCGGGCTGTGGACAGCAACCAGCTTGGGGCACAGGGATGCTGTGCACTTGCAGTTGCCTTTTCTGTTTTGTTGCCTGTTCCTCCCCTAATCAGTGCCCAGATCTGATTCCCTCTCTTGCCCCCCACAGAGCTGTTTTCCATGACCTAGGCCAAGGGCCCTGGATTGCTTTCCCCAGTGGTGATTGCTAATGCAGAGCTCAGTTAGCAGGAGTCCAACCACCACATTGTTTTCATTCTGTTCCAGTTTGGGCTCAGATGGGACTGAAGATATTCCAGTTGGACCAGGCCAGGAAAAGTTCAGTGCTGTTTGCATGCAAAAATGGCCCTGGGTCAGGCAAGGTGCCCACAGCACAAGGCTGACCACAAGCCCCTGCCACTTTGTGCCCTCTCCCTGGCACCTCTGACCCCAGCACAGCTTTTCCTGTGTCCCTGCTCTGCACCCTGCCAGAGCTGCCCTGCTGTGTTCTGCCATATCTGCGGACAGCACTGGGAGAGTGGCACTGGGGAGAGGAGCTGAGACAAGGGACAGCCAGGGAGCTACAGCAGAAGAGCCTGGCAGGGACTGGAGGTGATGAGTAACCACAGGAGGTGCCAGGAGCAGCATCCAAGCCCTTCACTGGGGGAAAGAGGAACCACACAGGGCCTGGCTGTGCCAGGCTGACCAAGCCAGAGAGTGAGAGGTCATGGACTCAGAGAATGGGTTGGGTTGGAAGGGACCTCAGAGCTCATCCAGCTCCAACCCCCTGCCATGGGCAGGGACACCTCCCACCAGCCCAGGCTGGTCAAGGACTCATCCAGCCTGCCCTTGGATACCTCCAGGCAGGGGACAGCCACAGCCTCCCTGGGCAACCTGTGCCAGTCTCACCACCCCTATACTGAAAACTTCTCCCTCAGCTCCAGTCTAACCCTGCTCTGCCTCAGCTCCAAACCATTCCCCCTTGGGCTGTCTCAGACACTCTCAGGAAAAGTCTCTCTGCAGCCTTCCTGCAGGATCCCTTCAGGTCCTGGCAGGCAGCTCTAAGGTCCCCCTGGAGTCTTCTGCTCTTCAGACTGAACACCCCCAGCTCCTTCAGCCTGTCCCCACAGCAGAGCTGCTCCAGCCCTTGGATCATCTTTGTGCCTCCCCTGGGCTCTTGCTGCTCCCTTGGTTATGGCTGGGGAGGCAGGGGAAGGGGTGGGCACAGCACAGGACTCTTCTTCCTCCCTCAGCATCACTTCAGCTCTTCAGCTCTTGCCCTACCACAGAACTTCCTTCTCTCTTTTCCTCTCCAGGTGCAGGTCAGGGCTGCTCTCTGCTGAGCTCCCTACTCCTTACACTTTGAGAAATGTTTTATTATTAACTTTTATGCTTTTAGCAAGTTTTTTCCTAAAAACCTCTTGGGCCTGTCCTTATTCTGGGGATGACATCTCACAGCCATGCTTTGGGCTCCCTCCTAGCTTCCTTCTTTGGACATTATTTCAATTTTGCTGAATCTCTCTTTCTGGAACCTCCTTCCTCTCCCAGAGCAGGGCACTTTGCTTTGCTTTCTCATTTCTCTTTCTCTGGATGTTTCAGCACATTGCAGATTGGTTGTGTCTATTTATCCTGAGCCTCTAATCTTTGTCTTTAAACATTTTTTATGCCCTCTGTAAATACTTCACCCATTTAGCTGTTCTCTGTGAATTCCTTCTTTAACTACTTTTGTGTTTTTATCTTGTTCTCATTCTTAAAATTAAACTTTGGGACAGATATTTTTTGTGTGTGTGTTTCTTTTCTTTTCCTCTTTCATTCCTAGAAGGAATTGACTCTTTGGGAGAACTTTTGGTCATGGTCCCAGCAAGGTCTAACAGAGAGTGACTGCAGAAGTCACAGGGAGACTATGGCCAAGTGGATTCATAGGTTCATAGAATGGGTTGGGTTGGAAGGGACCTCAAAGCTCATCCAGCTCCAACCCCCTGCCATGGGCAGGGACACCTCCCACCAGCACAGCTTGCTCAAGGCCTCATCCAGCCTGGCCTTCAACACCTCCAGGCAGGGGACAGCCACAACCTCCCTGGGCAACCTGTGCCAGTCTCTCCCCAGCCTCACTCTCAACAATTTCTTCCTCATCTCCACTCTCAATCTCCCCTCTCCCAGCTCAAAGCCATTGTGCCTCATCCTGGCACTCCCAGCCCTTGTCCAAAGTCCCTCCCCAGCTCTCCTGGAGCCCTTCAGCTACTGGAAGGCTGCCCTGAGCTCTCCCTGGAGCCTTCTCTTCTCCAGCCTGAACAGCCCCAACTCTCTCAGCCTGGCCCCACAGCAGAGCTTCTCCAGCCCTCTGCTCATCTTGGTGACCTCCTCTGAAGCCTCTCCAGCAGCTCCAGGTCCTTCTTGTGCTGGGGTCCCCAGAGCTGGAGGCAGTGCTGCAGGTGGGCTCTGAGCAGAGGAGAGCAGAGCAGAGCAGAGCAGAGCAGAGCAGGGGAGGATCCAGCACCATCAGAGCCTGAACCTCCCTGTAAAGCTTCTCTGACAAGACCTCAAAGAACACACAGGAGGGGGAAGGAAACTTTTCCTCCTTGGAAACTCTACCTTCTGTGTCAAGGTAGGAGCAATGTGCTGCAGATGTGTGCACACCTGCATTGTGCACCTGGCTGTCAGGGTGACTAGAGGGTGACACAACCCAACCCCCCAGCCAGCACCCAGGGAAGTGCTGCACAGGTACTGGAGAAGCAGACACCTACCCCAGGGCCTGCCTGATGGAGCTGGCAGGTGATGCTCAGCTGGGCAGGGTGCCAGACAACAGAGCATCTAAGTGGTTCTGAGTCTGAAGCCTACTTTCCATAGCCTCCAGAAAGCTGAGAGGTGCCCAGCACACAGCCTGCTGGAGGTCCAGCCTGAGCAAAGCCCCAAGCATCTCCTCCATCAGACCTGGAAAGGGCACATGCACAGCCATGAGGTCCCCAGGGACTGCTGGCAGCCCAAGGCAGCCCCCAGCTCATTCCCAGATACAGCAAACCTTAGAACAGATGCCAGGGAGGATCCCAGGGAGACAAGCCAGGCTTGTGCACCTCTGCTCAGCTCTGAGCATCAGCTGCCCAGTCACAGAGCTGCCTCTGGTGGGAGAGGGAGCAGCAGCCTGGCGAGGGCTGAGGCAGGCAGAGGACAGTCACTTGCCAGCCACTGCCAGGTCCTCCTCCTGCTGCCCACCTGTGCCCATGCCTGCTGAGGATGAGGCTAGTATGGATGGAGAGGCTGCTGGAGAGGCAGCTGCTTCTCTGTCCCTAAGGACAACTTCAGTGACACCATTTGTGTCTGCATCCCTGAACTCTCTGCTCCGCAAAACAGAGAGGCTCTGCTGCCCTGCCTCACCTGTGCCTGCCCCACAGGGCCTTTGACTGCCTGTGCCAAACCCATGCTGGAGTCATGCATGGGCACAGGATGGATGGGGGCAGCTCAGCACCTGCCTCAGCAGACCAGCAGCACCTAGGCAGTGCTAGCAGGACAGGGTGTCACAGAGACACAGGATCACAGAACATTAGGGGTTGGAAGGGACCTTGAAAGCTCATCCAGTCCAACCCCCCTGCCAGGGAGCAGATCACACAGGAACTTGTCCTGCTCCTCAAGCCCAGCCAGAGCGAGGCAGAGAGGTCTGTGAGTTAGGGGAGATTGTTGCTCCTCACCACACAGTGCAGACAGCTTACAGCCAGGATGTGCTGCTCTTGTCTCTGCTAGAAGCCCCAGCACCAAGCTGGCAGCTCCCATCAGCTTTATCCACAAGAAGAGAAAACCTGAAGGCTTTCCAGCTCTGAATTATGGACACAGAGGGCTGAGATACCTTTGGTATGCAGACTGGAAAGTCTCAGCTACAAGTGCTTGAGCTCCCCACACATCCCATCTACAGAGATGTGTTTCCTACTCAGTGTGGCTCTCCTCTGCAGGGCCAGCTACATGCTCCTGCCCAGTGCAAAGGCCAGGCCTGGGACAGAGTCTGTGCCCACCACTTAAGAGTAGAACTCAGCTTCCATCACCTCCTTGCCAGTACATCCCCTGGCACAGGCTGACAGCCAGCAAGCTCACCATGACCCTGGCCAGTAGGGCCAGGGAGGTTCTCCTCCCCTTCTACCCATTTTGGGATCAAAATTTAGAAAAATGTAATGTACCCATATGAGTCCCTGCTGGGAAGCAGCCCTGCAGAGAAGGACCTGGGAGTGCTGGGGGACAACAAGTTCCCCCTGAGCCAGCAATGAGCCTGGTGGCCAAGAGGTAGATTAACAAAAGTGTGACCAGCAGGTCAGGAGAGGATCTCCTCCCCTTCTACTCTGTCCTGGGGAGACCACCTCTGGAGTCCTGGGTTCAGTTCTGGGCTCCCCAGTTCCAGAGGGACAGGGAACTGCTGGAGAGAGTCCAGGGGAGGCTGCAAAGCTGCTGAGGGGCCTGGAGCAGCTCTGTGAGGAGCAAAGGCTGAGAGCCCTGGGGCTGAGAGCCTGCAGAAGAGCAGCCCCAGAGGGCATCTCAGCAATGCTCAGCAAGAGCTAAAGGAGCTGTGGGGGGCAAGAGGCTGGGGCCAGACTCTGCTCAGTGGTGCCCAGGGACAGCACAAGGGGCAAGGGGCACAAACTGGAACCCAGGAGGTTGCATCTGAGCAGGAGGAGAAAGTTGTTTGTTGTGAGGGTGCTGGAGGCCTGGAGCAGGCTGCCCAGAGAGGTTGTGGAGTCTCCTTGTGTGGAGAGCTTCCAACCCCCCCTGGGCATTGTGCTCCTGGGCAAGCTGCTGTGGGTGCCCTGCTGGAGCAGGGCTTGGACTGGGTGATCCCCAGAGGTCCCTTCCAGCCCCACCCTGCTGGGATTCTGTACCACCACTACCAACACCCAGCTGTGTGAGGACCAGCAGTGGTATCTCACCATGGGGCCCCAACCAGCACATCCCTTCTCTGCTCCCATCCAAGAGCTGTTAGCTCTTGCAGGCAGAAGGCAGAGCTCCCTGCTGCTGGCTTTGCTGCATCATCCAAGTACCTTTAATGCTTATTTTTCACACCAAAATGGCTTTGTCCCTCACTCAGGCTGAGCCCAGAGGCAGTGCTGCCCTATTACCCCAACCCCTCTCTGTAGATCACTGTGCAGCAACTCTGTGCCCAGACTGGGTGGCCAGGGCTGAGTTAGGGGTGAAGCATCTGGGAAGCACAATCTGCATCACAGCTCTGTAAGTCACTGCCTGGCTTCCTGGAAATGATGACTCATGGTTTGGATGTGCAGCAATGTACCCACAACATAACCTTTCGATCCCCTTATGCCAGACAGATCCCTCTAAAGCCAGGCTTGGTGCTGCCCAGATGGATGGTACCAGGCAGTATATATAGCAGCACTTCAGCCTCACTCCCTTTGCAATGTGTGGGAAAGATAAAAAAAAAAACAGGGCAAAGAGTGACACTGAGGGCAGGCAGCTCCCAGAGCCACGCTCTGGCAGTTCATCTCTGACCAGCCTCTTCCTCTGCCACCCTGATGATTTAAGAAACAGCAATCTCTGGAAGGATTCCTGTCTCCTGGCACACATCAGCACAGAGGCATGGATCAGGCACAAAGAGCTTTACCAAGAGCCCTTCTGAGTGTGGGTCTCACCCCTGGCAGGCTGACGGAGCTGCAGTGGTGTTGCTCGGGAAATGTACATTAAATTGTCATCCAAGCAGCCTCATTTCTTCCCTGAGAACAAGGCTGGCTTTCCAAACAGCCACCCTGGCAAGGGCCTGTGACCCAAGCCAGGAAAGCTCTGCCAGCCATCAGATGGGAACCCAACATTAAGCTCAATCCTCCTTGAGCTTTGGTGGCCTTCAGCTCAGTTTTGCAGCAATGCTGTAGAAGTGGAACCCCCCCACACACACAAAAAGAAAACCAAACCCAAACCAAAGCCAAACCAGGACAAACCAGAACAAGCCCAGTTCCACTGCAGGACCAGGGAGCTCCACTTGCTGCCACAATGACCTTTTTGCTGAAGGGAAATGCTCCTCTACAATCACAGCAGTCCCAGGGAAGGTTTCTTTTTTCCCAGCGATTCTGTCTGGCATTAACCCTGCGTCTGCCTCCACCACTGCACTGCATCCTCAGCATTCCCAGTCTGCCCAGTCAGCTGGGCTTCCTGCCCAGATCTAGCCCTCAGGATGGGCTTGAGCTGCTGAGCAGAAGGGATGAGCCTCATGGGAGCTGTCTGGTCAGGGAGCCTGGGCAGAGGGCAGCGAGCTGTGAGGGGCAGAGCTGTGCAGGGCAGGCGCTGGGCAGCGCACAGCCTGGGTGGGAGGAAGTCTTTCATCACTGCTGGGATGGCTTCTGACTGAAGGCTTTGCTCTTTCAGAAATGATTCTCTTTTCTCAGACTGAGTCAGGACAGGAATAGGAATAAGAGCTACAGTTAAAGCAGCATCTTCTGCTCCACCCCAGCTGGGTGGAGGATGCCTGGAGGCCTGCAGGGGTGGTGCCAGGTGAACCTCCTGAGGTTCAACCAGAGCAAGTGCAGGGGTCTGCACCTGGGCTGGGACAATCCTCACTGTCAGTACAGGCTGGGGGAGGAGGTGATAGAAAGCAGCCCTGAGGAAAAGGACTTGGGGGTGCTGGTGGGGGAGAAGCTGGACAGGAGCAGGCAGTGTGAGCTTGCAGCACAGAAGGCCAAGGGCAGCCTGGGCTGCATCCAAAGCAGCATTGCCAGCAGAGCCAGAGAGGTGATTCTGACACTGTGCTCTGCTGAGACCTCACCTGGAGCACTGTGTACAGGTCTGGAGCCCTCAGGATATGGACCTGATGGAGCAGGTCCAGAGGAGGAACATGAAAATGCTCAGGGCATTGGAGCAGCTCTGCTCTGAGGACAGGCTGAGGGAGCTGGGGTTGTGCAGCCTGGAGAAGAGAAGGCTTCAGGGAGACCTAATAGCAACCAGCCAGTACCTGAAGGGGGCTACAGGAAGGCTGGAAAGAGACAGCAAAGGCCTTGCAGGGACAGGACATGGGGCAATGGCTTCAAACTAGAGCAGAGCAGATTTAGATTGGATGTGAGGAACAAGTTCTCCACCAGGAGGGTGGTGGAACACTGCAACAGGTTGCCCAGGGAGGTTGCTGAGGCTCCATCCCTGGAGACATTCAAGGTGAGGCTGGACAGGGCCCTGGGCAACCTGATCTGGTTGGGGATGTCCTTGCTGAGTGCAGGGGGGTTGGACTGGATGAGCTTTGGAGGTCCCTTCCAGCCTGGCCCATTCTGTGATTCTATGATTCTATAATACCTGTGTACTGGAGCAACAGCCTGGTGCTTCTCAGAGGGCTTTGTGGATAATCTTGGCCCTTGCACTCTCTTTTGGCAGGTGGCTCCCAAGTGATGTCCAGAGCAAGCATCTGCCCCAGGCTGCACCACCTTGAACACCCTCAGCCCTACAGAGCTTAGCAGATAAAACACTGAACATGGATCAGCCCAGTGGGCAGACACCCTGGGAAGCAGAGCAACACTAGGCAGATTTTTTTGGGACTCCTCTAGCTGCCAGTAGTGAAAAGGCTTTGAAACTTGTCCCTGCAGACCCCTGGTGCACCAGACCTCAGGGACACGTGCCGCTGAGGCCAGGGCTCCTTGGTGCACAAGTGTGGGTCTGCACTGCTCACCCACCAGGTCTCACACCCTGCCTAGCCCAAGGACAAGGCAAAGCCCCAGCAGACCACTGTCCCCTTTCTAGTTTTGCATCAGCAGGGGCAGGGAGGGGATTCTGCCCCTCTGCTGTGCTCTGCTCAGACCTCCCCTGCAGTGCTGGGGCAGCTCTGGAGCCCTCAGCACAGACAGGGACCTGGTGGAGCAGGGCCAGAGGAGGTCACAGCAATGCTGGCAGGGCTGGAAGCCCTCTGCTGGGACCCAGGCTGAGAGAGTTGGGCTTGGGCAGCCTGCAGAGGAGAAGGCTCCAGGGAGACCTTCTGGTGGCCTTGCAGTGCTTCAAGGCTGATCAGAGAGCTGGGGACAGAGTTTTGAGCAGGGCCTGTGGTGACAGGACAAGGGGGGAGGGTTTGAACTCAGAGAAGGAGATTGGTAGTGGAGAGAAGGGAGAAATGTTTGCCCCTGAGGGTGGTGAGAGCCTGTCCCAGGCTGGCCAGAGAGGTGGGAGCTGCCCCATGGCTGGCACCAGTGCAGGTCAGGTTGTTTGGGGCTGTGAGCAACCTGCTGTGGTTGAGGATGTCCCTGCTGGCTGCAGGGGTTGGGCTGGAGGAGCTTTGAAGATCCCTTCCCACCCAAACCATCTGTTTCCATGATTTTACCACCCACCCATCTCTGCCAGGCTGCAGAAGGCAAAGGGAATGCTGTCACTGGTGTCCTCTCCTCTGCTGTGATGCAGACATGGAGCTGCAGCTGGCACACTCTGTGCTGCAGATGGGCTGCCAGCTGTGGGCATCTGGCAAACAGCTGCTGCCTCAGCACTTGTTAACAAGGAGAGTTGAGCAGGGATCTCCTTGGCTCCAAGAGGCCCTGGGGCAGTCACCTGCCCCAGCACAGGTGTGTGATGCGCACAGCCCTCTGCACCCATGGGCAGGTGGGGAAGCACAAAGCCTCATCTGCCTGGCTCCCAGCACCACACTGGGATTGCACCTGGGCTCTGTCCTGCACCACAAGCAGTCCCCTCCTCAGCCTTCCTTGGTTAGGAGGAGACACAGAATCATGGAATTGTTCACTTTTCCTTTAGGATCAAGCCCAACCATCAACCCAGCACTGTTAGGTCACCACCAGACCATGTCCCTCAGCACCACATCTTCACAGTCTGAAATCCCTCCAGGGAAGGGGACTCCACCACTGCCCTGAGCAGCATCTTCCAGGACTTGACAACTCTCAAGGGCTAAAACTCCTTCCTCATGTCCAACCTTAACCTCTCCTGGTGTAACTTGAGGCCATTTCCTCTTGACATATTGCTGGTTACCTGGGAGAAGACACCAACCCCATCTGGCTCCAACCTCCTCTCAGGAGCTGTAGAGAGCAATGAGGTCTCCCTCAGCCTCCTCTTCTCCACACTGAACACCCCCAGCTCCCTCAGCTGCTCCTCCCCAGCCCTCTTCTCCAGACCCTTCCCCAGCTCTGCTGCCCTTCCCTGGCCCTGCTCCAGCTGAGCACAGCCCTGGTGTGGGGCTGCACACAGGACGTTGATTGGGACGCCAGAGCCTGGCTGACATCCCTGCAGATCCCAGAGCACATGCTGGCAGCTTTGGACAGCAGCCCCAGGTGCTGCCAGCCTCCCTTTGCCACGTTTCAGGCTTTGCAAGCAGGATCAGCACAGCAGAGGGGGGCAGGGGCTCCTGCGGGCTCCCCCCACGCTGCCGGCAGGGTCCCGTCGCTCGGGGCCGGCGCTCCTCGGCTTGGCGCAGCCTGTCCCTGGCCGGCAGGCAGAGAGCCAGAGCCCCATCACCTCCAGCAGGCAGTTTTACAGGCTGCCACTATAAATGTTCTGTGCTCTCACGGGTCTGACGATGCTGTTTTTATGGACTTGGAGCTCGGCGTGGCTGTTTAGTTTGAGAGGAGCGAGGAATGTGCTCAGAGCTGGGTAAAGCTCACCCCGAGCTCCTAATCTGCCCAGGCTATTTGCTTTGGGAAAAAAACACTTCACTTTTTCCATTCATTACTATCCTGTGTGAGCAGCCCCAGCACCCTCCCGCTGCACACCGGAGAGGCTTTAACCCCTCTGCTGCCGTGCCCCAGCCAGGCTGCCCTGCTGCCAGCACAGAGCCTCTGGCAGGCAACGTCTCCAAGCCTTCTGCTCCCTGGGCCACGCTGAAACCCACAGCCAGGAATCCTGTGCCTGCAGGGGGTGGCTGTCAGAAGGATGGGGCCAGACTCTGTTCAGGGGTGCCCAGCGACAGGGCAAGAGGTACTGGGCATAAACTTGACCATAGGAAGTTCCAGCTAAGCACAAGGAGGAAATTCTCTACTTGGAACAGCTGCCCAGAGAGGTGGTGGAGTCTCCATCTCTGGAGAATTTCAATGCCCTCCTGTTCCTGTGTGAGCTGCCCTGTGTGCAGGGAGCTTGGGCTGGATGCTTCCAACCCCTACCATGCTGGGATTCTGTGAGCAGCAACACAGCTCTGGGCTCAGCCACATGTATGGAGTGAAGATGATCTTCTGTTGCAAATGCTGCTGGCACTGCACCCACAGGCCCCAGCAGCAGCCAGGGTCTCACCTGCAGCCCACCAGGGAGAACCCTTCCTCCTGGGACTGCCCAGACCAGTTGGGCTGCAAGCTGTGTCCACCCCACAGCTCCAGACCGAGCTGGAGCCTGGCTGGCATAGCCTTGCAGGCAGCCTGCTGTGCCATTGATGAAGAGCAAGAGGAAGATGTTCATCAGACAGCCTCCTCCTACCCAGAGAGGACACATCCTGTGCCAGGGGCCTGCCCAGCCTGCCTGTCCTGCCTGCCTGTCCTGCCTGCCTGCCCTGCCTGCCTGCCCAGCCTGCACAGCCTGCCTGTCCTGCCTGTCCTGCCTGCCTGACTGTCCTGCCTGTCCTGCCTGTCCTGCCTGCCTGTCCTGCCCAGCCTGCCTGTCCTGCCTGCCCTGCCTGCCTGTCCTGCCTGCCTGTCCTGCCCAACCAGCCTGTCCTTGCCTGTCCTGCCTGCCTGCCCAGCCTGCCTGCCCTGCCTGTCCTGCCTGCCTGCCCTGCCTGCCTGTCCTGCCTGAGCACAGCAATTGATTTACATCCAGATGGGGATCTCGGCAGCGTCCTGCGAGGCTCTACTCCAGCAGGAACTTTCCATAAGCAAGGCTCTATTTTTAACTCTGCAAGGGCCTTCTCCTGTGGGGAGGGGGTGAGGAAGTCTCTCTGCACAGCCTCCAGCTGAACAGGGGTACCCCAGGGAGCTCAGTGCTGGTACCAGCAGATCTCCCTGAGCACTGCTGTGCCATCCTGAGTGCCAACCTGCTGGGAAAGCAATGCGAGGTGGCAGGTGGGCTGCAGCTCTGCAGTGTGCTGCCAGTGCTGCGGTGAGTGCAGCAGCAGGCTCTGGAGGCTGTTGTAGTGCAGGGATGAAGTGGGGTGAAGCCAGGGGAAGCACAGGGGGAGTGCCATGCATGGCAGCCTCAGTGTGCCCAGAGCAGGCAGCTGTGAGCTGCTTCTGAGGCAGCTCCTCACAGAGCTGCTCAAACACCTCTCCAGCAGAAGGGCACTTCCAGCACTTAGGATATGATGGTTGGAAGCCATCAAGGATCTGGATGAGGAGATTGAGGGCAGCCTCACTCAGTCTGCAGCTGACTCCAGGTTGGCTGTGGATGTGTTGATGTCTGCAGGAAGACTGCAGGACAGGATGGGTTGAAAGGCCAGGGCCAGAGGGATGAAGTTCAACAAAGCCAAGTGCCAGGTCCTGCTCTTGGGTTACAACATTCCTGTGTCATGCTCCAGGAAAAGGACCTGGAGGTGCTGGTCAAGAGGGGCTGAAGATGAGCCAGCATGTGCCCAGTTAGCCAAGAAAGCCACCAGCAGCCTGGTGGATCAGCAATGGTGTGGCCAGCAGGAGCAGGGCAGGGATCATCCTTCTGTACTGGGGAGGCCACACCTTGAGTCCTGGGATCAGTTTTGGGCTCCTTGCTCCAAGGGCATTGAGGAGCTGGAACAGGTCCAGAGAAGGACAACAAAGCTGGGGAAGGGTCTGGAGAACAGGGCTGGGCAGGAGCAGCTGAGGGAGCTGGGGGTGTTCAGTGTGGAGAAGAGGAGGCTGAGGTGAGACCTGCTGAGGGGTATGGAGGTCCCTCCCTCCTTACAGATCCCACACTGAGCTTGGCTTCAGCCACAAGGACACAGCTCTGCCATCAGTGGAGGACAGGGGAATGTCTCTGATCTACCAGCTCAACCCCAGCAAGGGTCACACCAGCTGCCCACCCCTCCTGGCACTCAGAACTCAACCGTGAGTGCCTGTCCTCCATGTGCTTGTTGTGGTGTTTTGGAAGAGGAGCACAAAGACTCAGGGGCTGGGCAGCAGGCTGTGAATCATGGCAGAGGGACACAGGCTGTGGAAGTTCTTCCAGCCCACACCCCAGCTGGGGCAGTGGAGCAGCCACCCCAGCTGCAACAGCACCTGTGGGGCTGCCACATGTCCCTCAGCCCAAGCAGAGCCATGACAACACAATCTGGTGGGAGGAAGGGGATGGTCTTGGGCCAGCAAGAGCCTCTGCTCCAGCTGCTGGCACAGGGGTGCTGCCAGAGCTGAGAAGGGTGCTGAGCTGAGGTCACTGCATCTCCTCACCTAATAAAACTCCTCCAAGTTCCTCTGTGGCATAGAAAGGCCAAGATTCCACAGGAAGGGGATGCAGGGAGAGCAGAGACAGAAGAATGACAAAAATCCCAGAATCCCAGCAGGGTGGGGCTGGAAGGGACCTCTGGGTCCAAGGGACATCCAGTCCAAGCCCCTGCTCCAGCAGGGCACCCACAGCAGCTTGCCCAGGAGCACAATGCCCAGGGGGGGTTGGAAGCTCTCCACACAAGGAGACTCCACAACCTCTCTGGGCAGCCTGCTCCAGGCCTCCAGCACCCTCACAACAAACAACTTTCTCCTCCTGCTCAGATGCAACCTCCTGGGTTCCAGTTTGTGCCCCTTGCCCCTTGTGCTGTCCCTGGGCACCACTGAGCAGAGTCTGGCCCCAGCCTCTTGCCCCCCACAGCTCCTTTAGCTCTTGCTGAGCATTGCTGAGATGCCCTCTGGGGCTGCTCATCAGGGACCAACATCTTGTGCATCTCCTCTCCCCCTAGTTCCAAAGCCTCTCTCCCTCTCTCCTGAAATCCCTGAGGCCCCCCCCAGATGAGCAGCTCCATCCCCCTGCAGTGAAGGTTTATTTTCCATGCACACTGGATGTTCACACAGTCCCAGCCCCACAATTAGCTTCCCCAGCATGTTCCCAAGCTCTCTGTCCCATCCAATTTTAAATGGCTCCAGCAATAGAGCCCTTGGTGTGTCCCCTGGGAAGCCAGGCTGCTCCCAGGGATCTTGCTGCCCTGCAGGCAGGATTTTGCTGATATCCAGCCCACATTTTCCTCCAGTGAAGTTCACTGTGGGGCTCTCAGCTGTGCTGCCACAGGCAGCTCCATCTCCTCTGCTTCCACACTTCTTGCAGTGTTTGCCTGCTCACTGTGACCTTTCTGGCTAGCTGCTCTTCCCACTTTTAGCTCTTCTGCCCTTTAGGCTTGTCAGCCTCTCATCATTCTGCTCAGCTCTGCACAAGGGCTGGGATCTCAGCAGGACTGTGAGAGGATTCCTGCCAATGCTTTTCCAAACCCACCTCAGGGTTTCCTCTCCTCAGCTTTCTGGTGCTGGCCTCACTTCCTGAGAGGGTCTGGAGTGAGGATGCTCTCATGTCTGTCAAGGAGGAGGTTTGTTGCCATCAGTCACACAGATGAGCATCTTCCCATCCCCTCCACCAGGCTGAGTGTTTATAATTCTCCTTGCCAAATAAACCTGGGTGAGGCAGAGAGCAAAGGAAGCCTTCATGCTGGAGGGAGCACAGTGAGAGCCACTAGGCACAGGTCAGCTCAAAACTTCCCCTGCACCAATTTACTGTGGGGATTAATGACTTACATTAGTCTTACACACCCCTTAGTTGAGAGCAGCCCTGCAGAGAAGGCCTTGGGGGTGCTGGTCGGGGAGGAGCTGGGCAGGAGCCAGCAATGGGCACTGGCAGCACAGAGCTGGGGAGGGACTTTGGACAAGGGCTGGGAGTGGCAGGATGAGGGACAATGGCTTTGAGCTGGGAGAGAGGAGATTGAGAGTGGAGAAGATGAAGAAATTGTTGAGAATGAGGGAGGGGAGAGACTGGCACAGGTTGCCCAGGGAGGCTGTGGCTGTCCCCTGCCTGGAGGTGTTCCAGGCCAGGCTGGATGAGGCCTTGATCAAGCTGTGCTGGTGGGAGGTGTCCCTGCCCATGGCAGGGGTTGGAACTGGATGAGCTTTGAGGCCCCTTCCAGCCCAACCCATGCTGTGACTGAAGCACTGCCCCAGCAGCACACCAGCACTGTGCCCTGAGGTGCTGAGGCTGCTGGGGACCCAAGGGTGCTGATGGCCTCACAGGTGCTGGGCTAGGAGCGGGTCAGTGTGGGCAAGGGGTCAGCAGCTCCCTGCTGCCCCTGAGCCCTCTGCAGCTCCCTTTTTGCCCTGCTCCATGGCTCTGCACCTGCTGAGCAGCTGGCCAGGCCCTGCCTGCTGCCAGGCAGCCATGCCAGCTCTGCCTGGGCTTCTGCTGGCACATTTCACCTCTCACTTGGGAGCAATGCTGGGACCCCACCCCCCGGAGCTGCCTAGGGCTGCTCCAGATAATCTCGTTAAATAGCAGGAGCCAAAGCCTCCCCTCTGCTGATGTCATGTGCAACATTCCTCATGGATTCAGTGGGACCCTGGCCTGCCCATGGGCACCCCAGCACCAAGGGGATGAGTCCATGTCTGCCTGGCCTGGGGTGGGGAGTGCAGGATGGGGCAGTGAGGGCAGGGCTGCTCCCGTGGTCCCCCAGGCCAGGGCCATGCCCACATGTGTGGCACTGGTGCCAGCACTGGGTGGGATCTGACCCCAGGTCTGGAATCATCACCTGGCAGTGTTCCTGTGGTGAATGACAGCAGTGCCACCACCCTGGCAAGCTGCTTTCCATTCTCACTGCCTGTGGCAATGACACCAGGGACAACAAACTGAGGCTCACCAGGATGTGCCTCTGCCACAGGGAGCTACTGGGGGACCCCAGGAGCAGCCAGCAGTGCCTCTCCCCCATGCAGTTGGTGGCATCCCTCCAAAAACAGGGGTGCAGTCCCTGGGGCCATGGTCAGTCCCCAGCAGCTAACCACTGCCTGCAGGGCCCTCTCTCACACTTGTGCCTTGGACAGTTCACAAAGAAAAGGGGTCCAGGGCCACCCTCGGCTCTAGCACCACCAGGCAGAGCTTCCTGCCCTGCAGGACCACCTGGAGAAGGAGGAAGAATCTTCTGCTCATAACCCTGACCTGAGTTTTGGGGTCACAGGCTGGAGGACACCTCAGAGGACAGAAGGTTCTGTGCCCACAGCTGCACACATGTCAGACAACTTCTGCTGCTTCATCCTGCTCCATCTGAGACCTGGCCCCAACCTCAACCTTTCTCAGAACCTCCCAGCTCGTTCCTCATGCTGATCCAGCTCCCAGGCCTGCCAGGTCATCCTCTGACCCTCTGTGTGAGCACTGCCTGGCCCTCAAGGAACGAATTCTGAAGCTGCTTCAAAGCCTTTTCTTATTTCTCACAGGAAATCTTGTATCCCAGGAACTGAGTGAAGACCAAAACCACCAACTGCTCTGCTGAGGTTGTCTTTGGCCATGGAGTCTTGTGGGTGAGGCTGGCTGGTGGGGACAGCCCCTGAAGGACAGGGATGGGGACAGGGCAAATCCAAGGAGTTCAACAGGCAAGAGATGGTCAACGAGAGGCCAAACTGCAGTTCCAGCCCAGCCATTTTTGGATCAAAATTTAGAAAAATGTAATATACCTATATGGGTCCCTGCTGGGAAGCAGCCCTGCAGAGAAGGACCTGGGAGTGCTGGGGGACAACAAGTTGCCCATGAGCCAGCAATGAGCCTGGTGGCCAAGAGGTAGATTAACAAAAGTGTGACCAGCAGGTCAGGAGAGGATCTCCTCCCCTTCTACTCTGTCCTGGGGAGGCCACCTCTGGAGTCCTGGGTCAGGTTCTGGGCTCCCCAGTTCCAGAGGGACAGGGAACTGCTGGAGAGAGTCCAGGGGAGGCTGCAAAGCTGCTGAGGGGCCTGGAGCAGCTCTGTGAGGAACAAAGGCTGAGAGCCCTGGGGCTGAGAGCCTGCAGAAGAGCAGCCCCAGAGGGCATCTCAGCAATGCTCAGCAAGAGCTAAAGGAGCTGTTGGGGGCAAGAGGCTGGGGCCAGACTCTGCTCAGTGGTGCCCAGGGACAGCACAAGGGGCAAGGGGCACAAAGTGGAACCCAGGAGGTTGCATCTGAGCAGGAGGAGAAAGTTGTTTGTTGTGAGGGTGCTGGAGGTCTGGAGCAGGCTGCCCAGAGAGGTTGTGGAGTCTCCTTGTGTGGAGAGCTTCCAACCCCCCCTGGGTATTGTGACCCTGGGCAAGCTGCTGTGGGTGCCCTGCTGGAGCAGGGCTTGGACTGGGTGAGCTCCAGAGGTCCTTTCCAGTCCCACCCTGCTGGGATGCTGTGGGTTAGGGACCAGAGCTTGCCTGTCCCCAGCAGCCTGCTCTGGACCTGCCCTTCCCTGCAGCAGCCAGAGGCTGAGCTGCCAAAGCTCTGCTGGCTCCAGCCTGCTCCGCAGGCCCTTCCCCATGGACCTTCCTCGGTCTCGGCAATGCAGGAGCCGCAGTGGCCCTGCAGGAGCCGTCCCTGGGCTGGGATGTTCTCTGCGGGGCCAGGGAGCACCCCGGGATGCGGCTGGGCTGGGTTCCCCTGGCTGGCTCTAGGGGTCATCAGCCCACAGCGTTTGATCCGCGGCTGGTCAGCTCCCTCGGGCAGCCCTCCCTTGTGCGGCTGTCCCCAGGGACCACCAAGAGCACAGACAGGCAGTGGCTGAACAAAGTCCGTGTTTTGCTGGGGGATGCAAGCCCAAGTCCAGCTCTTGCCAGCAGGATGGGTCCCTGCCACAGCAGTGTGCGGCAGCCTGGGACAGGCAGCAGGAGCTGAGCTCTCCTGGGAGGAAGCTGCTCATAACTTCACACATCACAGACTGCCAGGCTGGAAGGGACCCCAGGGACCCTCTGCTCCAACCTCTCCAGGTCACAGCCCAGTTGCTGCTGGCCCAGCACCCTGTCAGGCTGAGCCTTCCAACTGTCCAGTGCAGGGACTCCACCACTTCCCTGGGGAGATGATTCCAGTGTCCAGCTGTGCCCATGGGAAGCATTTTCCTCTGGAGCCCAATGGGAATGTCCCCAGCAGTACCTTGTCCCCTGCAGCCCTTGGCTTTGCCATGGGACTCCTTGTACCAAGGGAGTCTCCATGCTGCTGGTGGCCTCCCTTCATGTCCTGCTCCATGGCAGTAAGGTCTGCCCTGAGCCTTCTCTTCTGCAGGCTGAACAACCTCATCTCTCTCAGCCTTCCCTCACGTGGCAGAGGGCTTCCAGGCCTCTGAGCATTCTCCTGGCCCTTCTCTGGACACTTCCCAGCCTGTCCACATCCTTTTTTGTATAGTGGGGACTAAAACTGAACTTCTGAACTTCTACTCAGTAGGCAGGAACCAGCTCTTTTCAAAGCCAGGCCTGCAGAGCACAGGGCTGCCCCTGAGCAGGGCTGGCTCAGCCCTGTGGGGTGGAAGGGACTGGCAGTGGTGTCTGAGCCTTCCTCAGCCAGTTTAGAAGCTGTCTGCAAGCATCTTCTGCAAGGGTTCCACCACCTGCAGGGCAGGGGCTGGCTCCTCCATCTGCATGCAGAAGAGGAGGAGGAACCAGCAGCTCCTTTCTGTGTGGCAGTCGATTACAAACCTCCTCAGGGCTTCTTGAGCAGAGGCTGTAGCTGTTCCCCAGCACCCCAGGAGAAGCAGCTTCTTCTCAGGGTGCCAAGGAGCCCAGCTCATGGCAAAGGAAAAGCTTTACCCAAGTGCCCCAGACACCTGGGCAAAGCTCAAAGAAGCCACCCCAGGGCATCCTGCTGCTCTTCCCCACTGAGGTTTGCTCAGGAGTGGGTGCTGCAGAAGGAAGAGAGGATACCAACAGGCTGCAGAGTAACCCAGCAACAGCTGCCCTGCTCTGTGCCCAGGCTGGGGGCAGGCACAGGCTGCTCCCCTCCAAAGCCTCAGAATGCAGTGGGTGCTCCCCCAGAGTCCAACCACAGGGCAGACTGCAGCAGTCCCTGCCTCTGCCTCTGCTTGAGAGCTGGGGAGAGGCCACAACTTGAATCACTGTGCTTAGAAATGGCTTTTAAGGCCATCCAGCCTAACCCCTAACCCAGCACTGCCAGGGCACCACCAAACCATAGCCCTTGGTACCACATCTCCAGGGCTTTGAAACCGCTCCACAGGGATGGGGACTCCTCAACTGCCCTGAGCAGCCTGCCCCAGGCCTTGACAACCTTTTCTGTCACAAAATTGCTCCTCATGTCCAACCTAAATCTCTCCCGGTGTAGCCTGAGGCCATTTCTTCTTCTCCTGTCACTTGTTCCACCTGGCTCCAGCTTCCTCTCAGGGAGCTGGAGAGAGCAATGAGCTCTCCCCTCAGCCTCCTTTTCTCCAGCCTGAACAACCTCAGCTCCTCAGCCAACCCTCAGAAGACTTCTTGTGCTCTCAGAAGACAAGTTCTAGCAAGAAGCCAAGTGGAGAGCTCTGAGCTGCCTGAGACAAGCACATCAGCAGCCTGCTGTCTGCTCAGCTCCATGGCCATGGTCCTGTGGGATGTCCAGTTTGCTCTTCCAGTGCTTGCTGGCTGGAAAGCCTTTTGGCCAACCTCTTGGTCAAAACAGGTTAGAAGAACCATCTTTGATGTGTGGCAGGAGAACATGCCCATGGCCATCCAGAGCAGGGCACAGGAATGGTGCCCAGGCCCTGGCACTGCCAGGCAGTGATGGGAGGGGGTGCAAAGAGAGAGGAGAAGAAAGCTTGGAGCAGGAGTGACAGTGGCCACAGCATCCTGAGGTACAGATACTGGGAGGACTCAGCTGTAGGAGCAGTTTTGCTTTCCAGACCCCTTGCACCAAAATCCCAGTACTGGGATGCACTGGGATCCTCTGGGATGCACTGGGATGAAGGCACCAGCTGGCAGCAAAGTGTAGGAGGAGCAAAGGGAACCCAGGGAGGTGGAAGGGAAGGTGACAGGGAGGGAGATGTCATTATCTGGACATGAACACACTGCTCCAGTGTGGCCAGGCACAGTCTGTGCCCCCAGCAGCAACACCGCTCCAAAGGGGAGCACAGGGCTAGGGACACAGTGACACCCAGAGCATGTCACTGACTGACAGCCAAGAGAGGCACTGCAGCTGGGCTGAGGGTGAAGAAGCTGCATGTGAGCTGTCACCTCTGAGCTCATGGCACAAGGGGACACTGGGGTCACAGGGTGGTGCTAGGAGACCCTGAGTGGGATCTGTGCTTTCAAGGGAGGAGGCTACTCATGGACACACTGGGGTGCCAACAACTCACCCATGGCTGCTGCTCAGGAGAAGCATGGAATTGTTTGGGATGGAAAAGCCTTCTGAGAGCATCCAGTACACAACTGACCCATCTCCAGCATGGCCACCAAACCATGGCCCCAAGTGCCATGGCCACATGGCTCTGGAACACCTCCAGGGATGGGGACTCCACCACCTCCCTGGGCACTCCACTACCTCCCTGGGCAGCCTCTGCCAACCCCTGACCACTCTGGAAATGAAGAAATTTTTCCTCATCTCCATCCTAACCCTCCTCTGGCACAATCTCAGGCCATTTCCTCTCCTTCTATCACCTGAGACTAGGAAGAGACCAATGCCCTCCTGGCTCCAGCCTCCTCTCAGGAAGCTGTAGAGAGCAATGAGCTCTCCCCTCAGCCTCCTCTTCTCCACACTGAACACCCCCAGCTCCCTCAGCTGCTCCTCCCCAGCCCTGTTCCCCAGCCCCTTCCCCAGCTCCCTTGCAGTGCTGACTCACAGGGACTCACACTGCTGTGCTGTGCTCTTGGCTCTGCCCCAGAGGCACAGAAGGTGAGGAGCACACCTTGCAGCTGGAGCTGGCAGGGGAAAAGTCTTATTGCAGAGAAAATTCTACCCCTTGGAGATTTGATGTTGTCTGTAATCAGGACGAAAACAACCCACTCTCAACTGGCCAGCCCTGTGTCATTGAGGAGTGGCACTGGGGGCAGCTGAAGTCATTCAGGTTCTTTTTTATTTTCTTTTCCTCTCTTTTGTTTCATATTTTTTATGAGGGGTGCTGGCAAATAAAGTCAGTAGGATACAGAAACAAAAAGTCAAAACCAAAGCTCAGAGTGCCTCAGCAGCTCTTGTGGAAGCCAACCCCCCTGACATCAGCAGAATGTTTCATTTCAACGGTTTGGCTAAACAAATTCAGTTCCTATGGAAAGTTTCCATCGAGATGGATTGACAGGAGCCCGTGACCAGCCCTGCTGGCAGGGCACAGGCTGCCTCTGAGGGCCCGCACAGCCCTGAGAGCAGAGCAGTGCTGCACAGCACACCCCTGAGCACCCACAGGCACCAGCAGCCCTGCTCCAGCATGGGCTCAAATTCATCACCTGCAAACCCCTGAGTGCTTGCAGCCAGGCCTCTGCCTGCTGCTTGGTGAGGTCTGGGAGGTATGGAGCCACTGAGCCACCAACCACCCTCAGCTGCATCACTTCCAACTGGAACATCATCTCAGTGCAGCTTCTTCAGCTGCTGCTGCTGTCTGCTATGCCCTGCTCATGGGAAGTGTCACAGGGCACACAGGATCCCACAATCCCAGGAGGGTGAGGGTTGGAAGGGGCCTCTGGAGATTAGCTAAACCAGGGCACCCACAGCAGCTTGCCCAGGAGCACAATGCCCAGGGGGGGGTTGGAAGCTCTCCACACAAGGAGACTCCACAACCTCTCTGGGCAGCCTGCTCCAGGCCTCCAGCACCCTCACAACAAACAACTTTCTCCTCCTGCTCAGATGCAACCTCCTGGGTTCCACTTTGTGCTCCTTGCCCCTTGTGCTGTCCCTGGGCACCACTGAGCAGAGTCTGGCCCCAGCCTCTTGCCCCCCACAGCTCCTTTAGCTCTTGCTGAGCATTGCTCAGCTCCCCTCTGGGGCTGCTCTTCTGCAGGCTCTCAGCCCCAGGGCTCTCAGCCTTTGCTCCTCACAGAGCTGCTCCAGGCCCCTCAGCAGCTTTGCAGCCTCCCCTGGACTCTCTCCAGCAGTTCCCTGTCCCTCTGGAACTGGGGAGCCCAGAACTTGACCCAGGCCTCACCAGAGCAGAGTAGAGGGGAAGGAGAATCTCCCTCAACCTGCTGGCCACACTCTTCTGAGAGCACCACAGGACACCGCTGGCCTTGGCCACAAAGGCTCATTGCTGGCTCATGGGGAACTTGTTGTCCCCCAGCACTCCCAGGTCCTGCTCTGCAGAGCTGCTTCCCAGCAGCTCAACCCCACCTGCACTGGTGCAGGAGTTGTTCCTCCCCAGCAGTGGGGAGGACACCACACACCACAATGTGCTGAGCTCTCTGGGTACCACCAAGCTGCTCCTCAGTGGCTGGAGCAGGAGCTGGGCAGGAAGAGCCTCCCCATTCCTGCCAAGCCTCCAAGAACACAGAGAATGTTCCCACACCAAGAGCAAACCCAAACCTCCAGCGAGTTCCATGAAAAACCAAAGCCATCCCAAATGGATTGCTGTGGCATGAGAGCTGCTGTGGTGTGGGAAGGAGGACCAAGGTCTTCTCCAGCACTGGCAGAGGGGGGACTTGGCTGGGAGCCCCTCAGCCCCCAGCTGAGCACTGGCATGGCCAGGCCAGAGGGTCTGCACAGGCTGTCCCACCACAGCTCCACAGCAGGAGAGGAATCAGCACTTGAAGCTGAGCCCAGGGCAGTACCTTAACGAGCAGCCCACAGGCCAACTTTTCCTTCCACTTAATGACTATTAATTAACCACAGACAATTGAGCAGCTCCAGGAAGACAGGAAAAGCTTCTCCTGGAGTGCAACCAGCACTGAGCTCTCCTGGGATACAGGCAGCTAGGGTCAAGTCTCTGCTGCCTTCCCCCTCCCAGCTGTGACCTGAGCAGTAGGTGGTTGGTGATGCAGGGTGGTCTGCCTGTGCCTTCAGACATTCCTTCCCAAACTCTGGTGGCCTTCTCAGATAAAGCTGTAGCTCCAACTGCTGCATTCCTCTGAGACATTTTCCTTTTGATTCATCAACCCTTTTAGGGTTTTTCTTCCCCCCAGCAGAACTCTATTGTGATGGAAAATTCCCGGCTGAGGTGGAGGTGAAGTTGCTGCTCAGGAGCAGGCTCAAGGCTGTGGCTGGAGGTTGTTGCTCTAATACTGAATCACAGGAGCACAGAATCAACCAGGTTGGAAAAGACCTTGGAGATCATCAAGTCCAACCTATCCCCCAACACCATCCAATCAACTCAGCCATGGCACCAAGTGCCAGGCTGATTTTAAACACTTCCAGGGACGGTGACTCCACCACCTCCCTGGGCAGCACATCCCAAAGGTCAATCTCTCTTTCTGGGAAAAATTTCTTCCTCTCATCCAGCCCAAACCTTCCCTGGTGCAGCGTGACACTATGTCCTCTCCTTCTGTCACTGGTTGCCTAATAGAAGAGACCAACCCCCACCTGGCTACAACCTCCCTTCAGGTAGTTGTAGACAGCAATGAGGTCTCCCCCGAGCCTCTATCTCCAGCCTTTCATTGCTGTGATTCACATCAAGAGCCAGGCCTCTATCTCCTGCATCAGCCCAGCTGGTCCCCAGGGAGAGCTCCCTGTGCTGTGGAGCAGGCAGGTGACTTCAGCAGGGGGATGTGGCCCAGAGCAGTGCAAGCAGCTCTCCCTCTGTGGAGCCAGCATGGTGGTGCCTGCAATCTGCCGCAGCCTCCCACGGCGCTGGGAGCAGGGAGATGTGCTGAGGCAGGAGCCCAGCTGAGGCAGGAGCCCAGCTGAGGCAGGCTGAGATGGGGGCTTTGGGGCTGGGCTGCTGCTGCTCTCACGCTGGGGAGAGCACAGCCTCCCAGGAGCAGCCATGCCAAGAGTGCATGATGCTCTCCAGATGCTCCCTCCTCTCTTCACAAAGGCAGAGATTGACACAATAAACAAACTATTTGCAAAATGCCTCAGCGAGGGCAAACCCCCCAGATTAAATGGAAACATGGATACCCCCTGAACGAGTGCAGGAGGGGGGAGCATTCCCAGGACCTGATGTTACACCACTGGGTATGGAGATGGAGAGATGCACAGCCCTGGCTTCTCCAGCAGGGCAGCTCACCAGAGGAGAGGAAGTTGCCAGCCCCCAGCCAAGACATACATTGTGCAGCAAAGAGGAGCACAGCCTGGCTGGGCTGGGGGGCATGGGTCAGGAGGGGGCACAGAGATGTTCCTCACCCATCCCTCCTGCCACTGTCTGTCTTCAGTGACAGGAAAAGGGGCAATGGATGTAAACTCAGAGGAAATTCCACCTCAGCATGAGGAGAAACAAGATGTAAGTCCCTGATGAGCAGCCCCAGAGGGGATCTCAGCAATGCTCAGCAAGAGCTAAAGGAGCTGTGGGGGGCAAGAGGCTGGGGCCAGACTCTGCTCAGTGGTGTCCAGGGACAGCACAAGGGGCAAGGAGCACAAAGTGGAACCCAGGAGGTTGCATCTGAGCAGGAGGAGAAAGTTGTTTGTTGTGAGGGTGCTGGAGGCCTGGAGCAGGCTGCCCAGAGAGGTTGTGGAGTCTCCCTGTGTGGAGAGCTTCCAGCCCCACCTGGATGTGTTCCTGTGGGACCCGCCCTAAGTGGTGCTGCTTTGCAGTGGGGCTGAACTGAATGATCTATGGAGGTCCCTTCCAACCCCTCACATCCTGTGACTCACTGGTTCTGTGACTCTCCTCATGGACTCTGCCCCAGGCAGCACCAAGTGCTGGGGGCATGATCTCCTCCTGAGAGGGCTCTAAGCACCCTTTTTGGTGTTAGGAGCCTTTATCTCAAGCCCTGGGTCCTCAAAGTTCATGACCTTGGGAGCCACTTTTCAAACAGGAGGTTGCTTGCTTTCTGGATTTCAAAGAACAGCCTCAAACCACAGCTCTGAAGGGCTTGGACACAGCAAATCAAAGCAGCACCTCAGAATGGATTCCTCTAATTCTCTTTTAAAAGCCAAGCCTAAGGTTTAAGTCAGTATTGTCCAGCTTACAGGGAAGGATCTCCAGGGAAGGCACCATGGTTCCTCTGTGAGACATCTCCAGTGCCTCCCATAACCTTTCAGCCCTCTCACTGTGCCACCAGGTTGGGTCTGGTTCCAGGAATCCCTTGCTCCTGTCACCCTGAAGCACAACTAATGAAGGAGGATCACTGAGCTTGGCAGGGGCTGACGTCAAGGGACACTGCCCCAGGCTCTTGGATCCCCAGTGCCAGGCTGTGGGTGCTGGGTACTGTGCCACAGCGGTGTGACTGCTGCTTCACTGTAGCCTGTCCATGAGCACTGTCCAAGTCAACACAGGGAGTGTGAGCTGCTGTGTCTGTGACAGCCCAGCTCCAGCCCTCTGCTGCTTTTTCTCTGAAACACAAACTTTTCCCTAACCTAGGATGCATGTGACAGGGCAGACACCCACCCAACACTGTCTGTCCAAGTCCAACCCTGATCTCATGGAACCACAGAATTGTTTGGGTTGGAAAACCTAAGATTATCCAGCCCAACACCAACCCAACCCCACCATGGCCACCAAACCATGACCCCAAGTGCCCTGGCCACACCTTGCTGGAACACCTCCAGGCATGGGGACTCTACCACCTCCCTGGGCAGCCTCTGCCAATCCCTGACCACTCCTGCACCAAAGAAATTTTTCCTTATCTCCAACCTAACCCTCCCCTGGCACAATTTCAGGCCATTTCCTCTCCTTCTATCACCTGAGAATAGGCAGAAGAGCCCAACCCCTACCTGACTGTAGGCTACTCTCAAGGAGCTGTAGAGAGCAATGAGGTCTCCCTCAGCCTCCTCTTCTCCACACTGAACACCCCCAGCTCCCTCACTGCTGCTCCCCAGGCCTGTTCTCCAGACCCTTCCCCAGCTCTGTTGCCCTTCCCTGGACACACCTCATGTGTGGCACCAAATTTTCTTTTTGCTCCTTGTTTCTCTTTGGAAGATGCTGTGGTATCTACCTGCTTTGGTGGCTTGAACCCCCCTGCTCCTCATGCTGATGGTTAGATCACTGTGACTGTAATGTCTGACATTTCAGCAGCTCCCTCTCCACCCAGGGTTATTTCCTCCTGGAGTCACCACCCCTCACAGCCCCTGCTCTGGATGGTTTGATCAAGACAAGACCTCAAGTCCCACCTGGGTGACAGACTCCCCATCCCTCTTGGGAGGTGTCATCCTTCCTGCACTTTCCAGCCTTGTGTTCTGCACAGGCTTCTCCAGCAGCTCCCTCTGCCCATGGCAAAAGCATTATGGAAGCCATTCACAAGGGAGAGCTCATTGCTGCTTTGGGGAAAGCCACCTGGGACTTCTCCAACTGAAACTCACAGAATCAGTCCCAGAATCCCAGCCTGGTGGCATTGAAAGGGACTTCTGGAGCTCATCCAGTCCAAGCCCCTACTCCAGCAGGGCACCCACAGCAGCTTGCCCAGGAGCACAGTGCCCAGGGGGGGTTGGAAGCTCTCCACACAAGGAGACTCCACAACCTCTCTGGGCAGCCTGCTCCAGGCCTCCAGCACCCTCACAACAAAGAGGTTTCTCCCCTCAACATCATAACAGTCTGGGAATCATAGAGTCATTGAATTGTTTGGCTGACCTCTAAGATCACCAAATCCAATCACTGGCCAAAGACCACCATAGCCATTAAACCATATCCCAAAGGGCCATGGCCACACAACTCTTGAGAGGTCCTTCTCTTGTGTTGAGACTGATAGCAGCATCTTAGAATCACAGAATCACAGAATGGGTTGGGTTAAAGCTCTTCCAGTTCCAACCCCCTGCCAAGGGCAGGGACACCTCCCACCAGCCCAGCTTGCTCAAGGCCTCATCCAGCCTGGCCTTGAACACCTCCAGGCAAGGGACAGCCACAACCTCCCTGGGCAACCTGTGGCAGTCTCTCCCCACCCTCACTCTCAACAATTTCTTCCTCCTCTCCACTCTCAATCTCCCTTCTCCCAGCTCAAAGCCATTGTCCCTCATCCTGGCATTCCCAGCCCTTGTCCAAAGTCCCTCCCCAGCTCTCCTGGAGTCCTTCAGGTCCTGGAAGGCTGCTCAGAGCTCTCCCTGGAGCCTTCTCTTCTCCAGGCTGAACAGCCCCAACTCTCTCAGCCTGTCCCCACAGCAGAGCTTCTCCAGCCCCTTGATCATCCTCATGGCCTCCTCTGGACCCTCTCCAGCAGCTCCAGGTCCTTCTTGTGCTGGGGGCCCCAGAGATGGAGGCAGTGCTGCAGGTGGGCTCTGAGCAGAGCAGAGCAGAGGGGCAGGATCCCCTCCCTGTGCATCAGCATCTGAGAGCTGCTGCTAACCAAAGCCTCCAACTCCAGGCTGTTGGGAGCCTGCACACAGCCTGCACAGGACCAGCTCCAAGGATGATTCAGAAGGGGAGTTTGCTGCTCCTGCTCCCCCCTCCCTTCAGCTGCAGCTTTCACACGACTTAGGTGGGCTGGTGCCGGAGCTCACGTCCAGCAGCTGCTCCACTTCTGCTATCAGATGAAGTCCCAAGGACTCGTGTCCAGCACTCGCTAACGAGCAGGGAGAGAGGGGAGAGAGAGGCTTGGTGTTGGCTGCAGGCTGCAGCAGGCTGTGTGGAGGCAGGAGAGGCTTCCCTGGAGTTATTTCTGTCCTTCCGTTGGCCGTGAGGGGGAAATGGCTCCGTCAGCCCCGCGCAGGCTTTCGCTCTGCTCCTGCCTCTTCCTGATTTACCATCCTGCCAATCCCAGGGGAAGTGCCTGGGCTGCCCCGGGCCAACTTTTACTTTGGCACTTCAGGAGGAAAAATCACAAATGCCTGTGAAAGTCACCAAAATATTCCCTAGGTTTTCATCACTTGAAGGAATAAAAAGAATAAAAAGCAGCAGAGGGAAGCAAGGGGGGGGAGGGGCTGGCAGGGGTGCGGAGAGCAAACAAACATCGTTTAGAGAAGCACGCTGTTATTCCTGGAAGTTGGTTTGTGGAGAGACGATTTACAACGGCTCTGAGAAGCTTTGGCTCTTCATCCCAGCCCCCCTTGGGAGCTGGGAACCACAATGGCAGAGCTCTCCTTGCTCGGTTCCATGGCGTGAGCTCCAAACCCAAACAGCCTCTCCCGCCCCGCGCCGCTGGGTTCCCATCGCCGTCGACGGCTGGGGTGCACCAGGCTGCCTTGTACACAATGGGTGAAACTTGGCAGCTTCCCTCAGGCCAGCACACAAAATTGCCTTCAACTTTTGTTTTTCCCTTCCCTTCCCTTCCCCCTTCCCCTCCTTTCTTTATTTTTTTTCCCTGTAATGCAAAAGCAAAATATTTTGTAGTTTGTTTCCAATTTGTTTCTTACGAACTGTAAAGGAATTTCTGCTGGTGACACAAAGAGGTTTGGAGGGGAGGAAAGTCAAAGAGCAACCACTGAGAAATAGATTTAAAACCTCCAAAATCTCCCCCCCAGAAACCCCACTCTCAAAAGGAGTTAGCTGTGAAATTGTGTCCCTCACCAAAAAAGTGATCCTGGGGAGAAATGGAAATGCCTCCTGATGGCTGTGATGGAAGAGTTCAGCAATGCTCAGCACAGGGCTACCTTTGCTGTGCCCCAAGGCCAGCAGAAGAGCTTGGGTGATGGCCAAGCCTCTGTCCATCCTCAGGCTCACTGGAAGCATCAGCACTGACACTGGGACTCCTTCTGGCTCCGGCCTACTTCCAGCCCAGTGATAGATGGTGCTGTCCAGTTCCCTCCTCCAAACCTTTCTCTGGCATGGGATCATGCAGCCAGCAGAAAGATCACAGAACCACAGAATAGATCTGGTTGGAAGAGACTTCCAAGATCATCCAGTCCAACCCTCCACCCAGTACTGCAGGCTCAGCACCAAACCATGGCCCTCAGCACCAGCTCCACTCTGCTGGAACACCCCCAGGGATGGGCACTGCAGCACTGCCCTGGGCAGCCTCTTCCAGTGTCTGAGATCCCTTCCAGTGCAGAAACATTTCCTGAGCTCCAGCCTGGATCTCCCCTGGGGCATCTTGGAACCATTTCCTCTGCTCCTGTCCCTTGCCATCAAGGAGCAGAAGCTGCTCCCTCCTGACTGGGTAGCTGATTCCAATTCTCTAAACCAAGGGCTGTCTCCCCCTTCCTATGGCTACATCCTGGTCTCACTCCCTCAGGAGATGAAAGCTCAAAGGGAGACAACATCTCCCTTTGAGCATCTCCAACTGTCCTGCCCTGGGTGCCCTGCCCACCTTCATCTGTACCTGCTGCCCCTGGAAGGCCACAGCTGGCCAGCCCAGCCCCTTAAGGGTGCTCCAGTCTCTCAGGAGCCAAATCTTGGATGGAAATCAGGGATCAGAACAGTGAGAGGGAAACAGCCCTGGCTGCCTCTTTGAGCAAGCAGGGCACTACCCCTAGGGTAGCAGAGCACAGAATTTAGCTTTGCCGCTGACATAGCCCAATGGCCTATGAAACAAACCCTAAGGGTGCTGAGCTCCACCCTCTGAGTCCCTTCCCTACTCACTGGAGGAGGAAAAAATCTGCTTGAATAACGTTCGGTGGATGAGCAACATGGAGCCAAGATGATCAAGGGGCTGGAGAAGCTCCCCTGTGGGGACAGGTTGGGAGAGTTGGGGCTGTACAGCCTGCAGAAGAGAAGGCTCCAGGGAGACCTCAGAGCAGCCTTCCAGTAGCTGAAGGGCTCCAGGAGAGCTGGGGAGGGACTTTGGACAAGGGCTGGGAGTGCCAGGATGAGGGACAATGGCTTTGAGCTGGGAGAGAGGAGATGGAGAGTGGAGAGGATGAAGAAATTGTTGAGAGTGAGGGTGGGGAGAGACTGCCACAGGTTGCCCAGGGAGGCTGTGGATGTCTCCTCCTTGGAGGTGTTGAAGGCCAGGCTGGATGAGGTCTTGAGCAAGCTGGGCTGGTGGGAGGTGTCCCTGCCTGTGGCAGGGGGCTGGAACTGGATGATCTTGAAGGTCCCTTCCAACCCAACCTGTTCTAGGACTCCAGGATTCTGAGATGCATTTACCAGAGCTCAGGCACAGAGAGTCTGGGGACCTTGCAGAGGGAATCAAATGCCTGTTACAAAATAACTCTTTAGAGCAAACCCTGCAGAAAGATCCAGAGGGGAGAATGTGTTTGAGCATGGGCTGTTTACAGAGCATCACTGCTGGGCTGCCTGGAGCTCTGCTGTCACACAGCAAAAATGCAGCTGCATTCCTTGGGTGCAGAAAGGCAGCAGACCTCACAGCAATGTGGCAGCCTTGGACCCTTCTCCCTGGCTTTTTGTTGTCTTGTTGTTTGGTATTGGTTTGCTCCTTGGTGACTTCCCAGCTCCTTGAAGATTAGCCTAACATACACCTGGTCCAGCCTGGCACTGTTAGCTCACTGTTAGTTGGCTCTGCTGCTGCACTGCTGGGGATGCTGGTACCCATGGGACACATCATCAAAGCCTTCAAAGAATCACAGAGCTGTTTGGGTTAGAAAAGCCCTTTAAGATCACCCAGTCCAACACCAACCCAACCCCACCATGGCCACCAAACCATGGCCCCAAGTGCCGTGGCCACACCTTGCTGGAAACACCTCCAGCCATGGGGACTCCACTACCTCCCTGGGCAGTCTCTGCCAATCCCTGACCACTCCTGCATCAAAGAAATTTTTCCTGCTCTCCAACCTAACCCTCCACTGGCACAATTTCAGGTCATTTCCTCTCCTTCTCTCACCTGAGACTAGGGAGCAGAGCCCAACCCCCACCTGGCTCCAGCCTCCTCTCAGGGAGCTGTAGAGAGCAATGAGGTCTCCCTCAGCCTCCTCTTCTCCAGGCTGAACACCCCCAGCTCCCTCAGCTGCTCCTCCCCAGCCCTCTTCTCCAGAACCTTCCCCAGCTCTGTTGCCCTTCTCTGGACCTGCTCCAGCTCCTCAGTATCCTTCCTAGAGTGAGAGACCCAAAACTGAACCCAGCACTCAAGCTGTGGCCTCCCCAGTGCCCAGTCCAGGGGCACAATCCCTGCCCTGCTCCTGCTGCCCACACCATTGCTGCTCCAGGCCAGGCTGCTGCTGCCCTTCTTGCCCACCTGGGCACTGCTGGCTCATCTCCAGCAGCTGTCACCCAGCACCCCCAGGGCCTTCTCTGTTGGGCAGTTTCCAGCCACTCTGCCCCAAGCCTGAAGCCTTCCTGGGGTTGTTGTGCTCCAATGGCAGGACCCAGCTCTTGGCTTTGTTAAATTTCATCCCACTGACCTCAGCCATGGATCCAGCCTGGCCAGAATCCTCTGCAGAGCCTTCCTGCCCTGCAGCAGATCAGCACTGCCACCCAATTTAGAGTCCTCTGCAAACTTCCTGAGGGTTTATTGGTCCCCAGCCCGCTCTGGGTGAGCAGAGCTCTTCTGGGACAGATTATTTACCAGAAGGTATTTGGTACATTGCTTTAATAACCAGAAGAGGTTTTGTTTTTTTCAAAGCCTTACAAATATGTTTAAAATCTAAATACAATGAGGCAATGCAACATCAGTTAATAGTTCCAATAATATGCCAAGCCTGAGAATGACAAAAGCTGCCAGCAGGGTGCTAGAAAGCAGGGCTCGAACCCCACCGCTTCCAGGCTAAGCAGAAACACATGGCCAGCACTGAGACATTTGTTAACCATTTCCAAGGCAGCAGGATGGGGCCTGGAACCCACCCTGCTGCCCCTGTGTCATGGAATGAACCACAGAATGGGTTGAGTTGGAAGGAACCTCAAAGCTCATCCAGTCCCAACCCCCTGCCATGGGCAGGGACACCTCCCACCTGGCCTTCAACACCTCCAGGCAGGGCACAGCCACAGCCTCCCTGGGCAACCTGTGCCAGTCTCTCCCCACCCTCACTGCCAACAATTTCTTCCTCATCTCCACTCTCAGTCTCCTCTCTCCCAGCTCAAAGCCATTGTCCCTCATCCTGGCGCTCCCAGCCCTTGTCCAAAGTCCCTCCCCAGCTCTCCTGGAGCCCTTCAGGTACTGGAAGGCTGCTCTGAGGTCTCCCTGGAGCCTTCTCTTCTGCAGGCTGAACAGCCCCAACTCTCCCAACCTGTCCCCTGGGGGTCCCAGAGCTGGAGGCAGTGCTGCAGGTGGGGTGTGAGCAGAGCAGAGCAGAGGGCAGGATCCCCTCCCTGTGCTGCTGCTCTCCCTGCTCTGAATGCAGCTCAGTGTCACTGCCTTGCAGAATCCTTGGCACAGCCATGCCCTGGCATCCTTGAAATCCCAGCCCTTGTGCAGGCTATAGAATCATAGAATCATAGAATCAAGAAGGCTGGAAGAGACCTCAAAGATCATCGAGTCCAACCTGTCACCCTACACCTCATGACTATCTAAACCATGGCACCAAGTGCCACGTCCAATCCCCTCTTGAACACCTCCAGGGATGGTGACTCCACCACCTCCCTGGGCAGCACATTCCAATGGCCAACCACTCTCTCTGTGAAGAACTTTCTCCTCACCTCCAGCCTAAACCTCCCCTGGCACAGCTTGAGACTGTGTCCTCTTGTTCTGCTGCTGGTTGCCTGGGAGAAGAGATCAACCCCCTCCTGGCTACAACCTCCCTTCAGGTAGTTGTAGACAGCAATGAGGTCTCCCCTGAGCCTCCTCTTCTCCAGGCTGAACACCCCCAGCTCCCTCAGCCTCTCCTCATAGGGCTTGTGCTCAAGGCCTCTCCCCAGCCTCGTTGCCCTTCTCTGGCCATGCTCCAGCAATTCAACATCTTTCCTAAACTGAGGGGCCCAGAACTGGACACAGGACTCAAGGTGTGGCCTAACCAGTGCTGTGTACAGGGGTACAATGACCTCCCTGCTCCTGCTGGCCACACTATTCCTGATGCAGGCCAGGATGCCATTGGCCTTCTTGGCCACCTGGGCACACTGCTGGCTCATGTTCAGCTGCTGTCAAGCAGTACCCCCAGGTCCCTTTCCACCTGGCTGCTCTCCAGCCACTCTGACCCCAGCCTGTAGCTCTGCATGGGGTTGTTGTGGCCGAAGTGCAGCACCTGGCACTTGGATTTGTTGAATGCCATCATGTTGGACTCTGCCCATCTGTCCAGCCTGGCAAGGTCCCTCTGCAGAGCCTTCTACCTTCTAACAGATCAACACCTGCTCCCAGCTTGGTGTCATCTGCAAATTTACTGATGATGGACTCAATCCCCTCATCCAGATCATCAATAAAGATATTGAACAGGATGGGGCCCAGCACTGATCCCTGGGGGACACCACTAGTGACAGGCTGCCAGCTGGATGTGGCACCATTCACCACCACTCTCTGGGCTCGGCCCTCCAGCCAGTTCCTAACCCAGCGCAGAGTGCTGCTGTCCAAGCCACAAGCTGCCAGTTTGGCCAAGAGTTTGCTGTGGGGGACAGTGTCAAAGGCCTTGCTGAAGTCCAGGTAGACTACATCCACAGCCTTTCCCACGTCCACCAGGTGGGTCACCTGATCATAGAAGGAGATCAGGTTGGTGAGGCAGGACCTGCCCTTCCTAAATCCATGTTGGCTGGGCCTGATTCCTTGGCCATCCTTCAGGTGCGCAGTGATTGCCCCCAATATAAAGGATCCCTCTGCTCCTGCACTTAGGATGGATTTTCCCAAATATTATTCTAAGCCATTCAGAGACACCAGGTCCTGGTGCTGATAACTGTGAATGAAGAGAGCTCCAGGAGCAGAGCTGGCATTGGCCAGCAGCATTTCCTACAGGGCTGTGCATGCCAGGCAGAGATCAGATGGGGCAGAGTGCTGCAGTGGGAGGCTGGGGCTGTCCCCCTGCTCAGACCTCCTGTGAGGTGTGTCCCAGTCTGCATCTGGCCCTGGGACTGCTCAGTGCCTCCAGCTCACTGCCACAGAATCACAGAATGGCTTCAGGTGAAAGGGACCTGAAAGCTCATCCAGTCCCAACCCCCTGCCATGGGCAGGGACACCTCCCACCAGCACAGCTTGCTCAAGGCCTCATCCAGCCTGGCCTGGAACACCTCCAGGCAGGGGACAGCCACAGCCTCCCTGGGCAACCTGTGCCAGTCTCTCCCCACCCTCACTGCCAACAATTTCTTCCTCATCTCCACTCTCAATCTCCCCTCTCCCAGCTCAAAGCCATTGTCCCTCATCCTGGCACTCCCAGCCCTTGTCCAAAGTCCCTCCCCAGCTCTCCTGGAGTCCTTCAGGTCCTGGAAGGCTGCTCTGAGCTCTCCCTGGAGCTTTCTCTTCTCCAGTCTGAACAGTCCCAACTCTCCCAGCCTTTGCCCACAGGAGAGGTGCTCAGAGACCCTCCTGACTGAGGGCAGTGTAGGGACACAGAAGCTGTCCAGGCAGGACAGCCAGCAGTGGGTCTCCTCTGCACCTGCTGGTGAAACTCTGCTGACACACAGGGCCACAAGCCTGGCACTGCTATGCAGTTGCTGGGGAGGGGACTGTCACATTCCACTCCAGCACAGGGTCCTCCAAGTGGAGCTGTCAAAGTGTCAGGATTGGATCCCACGTAGCTGCTGAGGATGCTCACCCAGGGCACGTCTTGTCTGAGCCCAGAACTTGAGTCAGTTCAGTGACTTTACAGCTCTGGTGACCTCACTGCCACGAGACTGTGGGTTGTGCACTTCCTCATCAGCTCATCTCATCAGCACCAGCCTCTGGGAGGGCACATGGGGATAGAATCATCGAGTCACAGACTGGTTTGGGGGGGAAGGGATCTTCAAAGCTCCTCCAGTCCAACACTGCAGCCAGCAGGGACATCCCCAACCACAGCAGGTGGCTCACAGCCCCAAACAACCTGACCTGCACTGGTGCCAGCCATCGGGCAGCTCCCACCTCTCTGGCCAGCCTGGGACAGGCTCTCACCACCCTCAGGGGCAAACATTTCTCCCTTCTCTCCACTACCAATCTCCCTCTCTGAGTTCCAAACCCTCCCCCCTTGTCCTGCCACCACAGGCCCTGCTCAAAACTCTGTCCCCAGCTCTCTGATCAGCCTTGAAGCACTGCAAGGCCACCAGAAGGTTTCCCTGGAGCCTTCTCCTCACCAGGCTGCCCAAGCCCAACTCTCTCAGCCTGGCTCCCAGCAGAGGGCTTCCAGCCCTGCCAGCATTGCTGTGACCTCCTCTGGCCCTGCCCCACCAGGTCCCTGTCTGTGCTGAGGGCTCCAGAGCTGCCCCAGCACTGCAGGGGAGGTCTGAGCAGAGCACAGCAGAAGGGCAGAATCCCCTCCCTGCCGCTGCTGCCTACACTGCTGGGGCTGAGCCCAGGCCAGGCTGGGGCTGGTGCTAGCTCAGCTCCAGCTCTGCACCTTCTCTCAGTGCCATTATCTCTCAGTGTTGGAGATTCCCTGATGCAGGTACAGGACCCTGCACTTGGCCTTCTTGGTCCTCATGAGGAGCAAAAGGCCACATCCCTCTACACCCTGCACCCCTCCATGCCCTCCCCATGCCCTGCAGCCCTGCGCTGGGTCAGCCTCCAGCTGCCAGTGCAGGCAATGGTGGAGCTGAGGACACAGCCCATGGACAGAGCTCAGGGGCAAGGTGCCACGGGCAGAACACCCCCAGGGGCTGCAGAGCTCAGGGGCAAGGCACCATGAGGCAGAGCACCCCCAGGGGCTGCAGAGCTCAGGGACAAGGCACTATGGGCAGAGCACCTTCAGGGCTGCAGAGCACCCCCAGGGGCTGCAGAGCCCCTCCAGGGGCTGCAGAGCTCAGGGGCAAGGCACCATGGGCAGAGCACCCCCAGGGGCTGCAGAGCTCAGGGACAAGGCACTATGGGCAGAGCACCTTCAGGGCTGCAGAGCCCCTCCAGGGGCTGCAGAGCTCAGGGGCAAGGCACCATGGGCAGAGCACCCCCAGGGGCTGCAGAGCTCAGGGACAAGGCACTATGGGCAGAGCACCTTCAGGGCTGCAGAGCACCCCCCGGGGGCTGCAGAGCCCCTCCAGGGGCTGCAGAGCTCAGGGACAAGGCACCATTCTTTATTTCCCCGCAGGGCAGGGCTGAGCAGACACGAGAGTGCCTCTCGACAGCAGCGTGAGCGATCCGGGAGAGAGCAGGATGGAGACCTCGGGAAGCCTCCAGCAATCAAAACCAGCCCCAGCCTGGGCTCGGTCTCGTACAGCCCCACAGCCCTAACAAACTGTTAATGGGCAAAGCAATCCTCTTGATTACAGGAAAACAAGGCAGGGATTGCGGCAGGGCTGACATCACCGCCCCCTCCCCGCGCCAGTTTAAACAATATTTGGGGAATTCATTTGTTTTGTCCCAGCGACAATGACAGTGTGGGAGCCTGTTCTGAGCGTGTGTGTGCCTTGGTGCAGCCATGCTCCTCTTGATTTCAATCTCTTCTCTAGGAAATTGATGTTTCTGTGCCTAAAATGGAAATTCTCTGCTCTAAATCATCTCTTAACTGGGGACAAGTGATTGCATCTCTTTAGGCTGTGCCTCATGTTCACAGCTATGTGCTCCTCACCAGGCACCTGCCTGCACAGATGGATGCTGACCTCTCTGCTTGGCTGTCCCTTGTTCTAATCCCCCCAAACACAAGGAAGGGAGCAGCCAATCCACAGCACACACATCCCCCCAGGATCACAGTGTCCCAGGATCACAGTGTCCCAGGATCACAGTGTCACAGGATCACAGAACAGTAGAGGTTGGAAGGGACCTCCAGAGACCATCCAGTCCATCCCCCCTGCCACAGCAGCATCACCCAGGGGAGTTCTGCACAGGAATGCAGCCAGGTGGGGTTGGAAAGGCTCCAGAGAAGGAGACTCCACAACCCCCTGGGCAGCCTGCTCCAGGGCTCCAGCAGCCTCACACCAAAGAAGTTTCTCCTCATGTTGAGGTGGAACCTTCTCTGTTCCAGTTTGTCTCCATTGTTCCTTGGCTTATTACTGAGCACCAGCCAAAAGAGCCTGGCCCCCTCCACTTGACCCCCACCCCTCAGCTATTGAGAGACATTGATCAGATCCCCTCTCAGTCTTCTCTTCTCCAGACTAAACAGCCCCAGGGCTCTCAGTCTCTCTTCACAGGGGAGATGCTCAAGTCCCCTAATCCTTCTCATGGCTCTCCATTGGACTCTCCTCAGCAGGTCTCTGTCTCTCTTGAACTGGGCAGCCCCAAACTGGACACAGTATTACAGGTGTGGTCTCAGCAGGGAAGAGTAGAGCAGGAGAAGAACCTCCCTAGATACCCACCCTGGTGCTCCTGAATCCTCTGACCAGCTCACTGGTCAGGGGACACCCTGGCTGCAGCAGGCTCTGTCCCACTGGTGCCTGCCAGCACAGGGCTCTGGCATCCCTGCAGGTACCCTGTGTGGCCCAACCCCACAGACACTGCCAGTGGCCATCTGCCAGCAGAGTGAGGGCATCTACTGGCACCAGGACTTTTGACTGCTACCTCCCACACAGGAGAGAGAGGTCCTCCTGCTTCTGCCACAACTTGCAGCCCCACCAAGCATCACAGCTGGGCATGCCTGCCCCTGCCACTGAGCTGCCCTCCTTCCCCACACGTGTGTATGGAGAGGGTGACTGCTCTGGAGGCTCTCCCAACCCTGCCCTGCTGCCTCTCCTGCTCCAGCCCCCCCATGCTTCTCCCCCACACAGCCACACACCCACACACCCAGCCCATGGGGCTGAGGCCCTTGGCCAGTATGGAGCAGCCTCCTGGGGCTGCTAGAGGGAAACTCCAAGCTGCCTGCAGTCATTGCTGGGGCCAGAATCTCACCCTGAGCCCATCCTTCTTGTTCTGCTGCAGAAGGGGAGCTGGTTACAGGAGCAGGGGGATGCATCCTGCAGCCCTTCATGGGCAGCAATGTAGGACAGCCTGACAGCCAATCTCTCCATGGCCCTGGACAGGGCTGCAGTGTGATTTTGGCAGATTTTCCCCTGCCTGGCTGTGCACTGAAGGGCCAGACAGCCAGAGACAGGCCTCCTGCCTTTCACCATCCTCAACCTGTCCTCCCAGGCAGATCAGAGCTGGTCTAGACACCCAGGCCATAAATCTGCTGGCTGCTGCTCTGAGCAGCACTCCCACCCTCACTGGGACAAGGAGGGGCAGCCCCACATGGTCTGACAGTGTCAAAAAAAGGCTTGAGAATCAACTGTCTGGAAGAGCTGGAAGGATCCTGCAGGAATGCAGCCCAGAGCCTCCCCTCCTGGGCACCTGGGAAGCTTCAGCAGCACCCTCAGGAGAAGCCCCACATGAATCTCAGATGAGGACTTGGATCAAAGTCTACAGAGCACTTCTCTTCCTTTGCAAGTGGAGAAACTGAGGCACATGCAAGGGCAATTCCTTCCTCTGGATGATGCAAGACTTTGAGTCACATCCTGTCCCTGACTCCTCTGCTGTGCCATGGACCAAAGAGGTGCCCAGGCAGACCACAACACCTCATGAATGGAATTTGCCATGGGGCACACTGGAGCAAAGCTGACCGAAGTGCTCAGGACCTGCAGGCACAGCTGTGGGGTTCAGGACCCCCTCCTGCTCCCTTCTCCCCACTCACCTGGCAGCAACCAGCCCTGCCAGGCTTGGCCAGCAAGCAAGAACAAAGGGAAGCAAGCGGGAGTGAGGAAGAGCTTGGATGGAGTGAGGCTGCTGAGTCTCTGTGCACAGAGCCCAGCACAGCCCTGTCCCTGGTGTGTGTGAGCGGTGGCAGAGCTGCCTTGAAGTCTCAGCACTGAGTTCAGCTTCCAGCCACCACCATGACCAAGCCCTGTGGTTTGGCATCCCCCTTGCAGACCCAGAGCAAGCTAGCTTGGTGGTAAGGGTCACACACATTGCAGCTGCACATCTTCCTGGCAGAGCGTGGCTGAGGCATTAAGCAGCGCTGAGTAAACTGTTTAGAGGAGACAGCTGTGGAGCTGGCATGGGCTGCACGAGCCAGACCCAGGGACGTGGCTCCAGCCCCACTGGAGTCTCCCACCACCCACAGTGCAGGGCTGGGGATCACACAGCCATGGAACTCTTCAGGCTGGAACAGGCCTTGGAGATCATTCAGTCCAGAGCTCGCAAAGCCACCACTGCTGCTGAGCCACTGCCACCAAACCACAGCCCTCAGCACCACAGCCACACAGCTTGGAAACCCCTCCAGGGATGGGGACTCCACTACCTCCCTGGGCAGCCTGGGACACTGCCTGAGAACCCTTGCTGGGAAGGAATTGTTCCTAATCTCCAACCTGAACCTCCCCTGGCACAACTTGAGGCTGTTTCCTCTTCTCCTGTCACTTGCTGCATGTGAAAAGAGCCCAACCCCCACCTGGCTCCAGCCTCCTCTCAGGAGCTGTAGAGAGCAATGAGGTCTCCTTCAGCCTCCTCTTCTCCATGCTGAACACCCCCAGCTCCCTCAACTGCTCCTCTCCAGCCCTGTTTTCAAGACCCTTCCCCAGGTTTGTTGCCCTTCCCTGGACTTGCTCCAGCTCCTCAATGTCCTTCTTGGAGTGAGGGACCCAAAACTGAACCCAGGACTCAAGGCCACAACTTGAACAAACTGAACCCAGTGCTGAGGGCTGTGTCCCTGAGGAGCAGCTGGGCAGCAGAGATCTGTCTGGAGTTCATGCAGAAGGTTCTGGCTCTCAGTGTCTCCTCTGTTCACAAAGGACTGCCCAGGGTACAGGTCTGGAAATCACCAACCTCCACCCCAGTCTCCTCTGGGATGCTGCATGATGCAAAACTCATCCCACAGGGGAGTCAGCTTCCAGCACAGCAGGGTGGGAGGTGACCTGTGCCAGAAGCATGAACTGGAGCCCACTGGGAACCATCAAACAGTCTGGGGCAAGAGACCTGAGCTCCAGCTGGAGCTTTAAGTACTGGTAGAAGGCAACTTCCAACAAAACAGTGCAGAAAACAACTCAAGGCTCCTCCTTTGGGCACATTCTACCACCTTGCAGGTTTCCAAAGCTCTGAGTTGCTTGGAAACCTTCCTGAACCTTTCCCTTCCTCCAGGCAGCAGGAGGTGAAGCAGCAACTGCAGCAGTCAGAAGGTGACCTAGGCCTGGGCAGCTGAATCAGGAGGAGAGCTCAGCTGGGTCACTGAGTCTGAGAGCTCCATCAGCTGTCCCTGAAGGAGTATCACCGTTGAGAGGTGTGCTGATACCACAGAGGCATGGACTCACAGAGTCATTTTGGTTGGACCTTCATCATCATCATCAGGCCCAAACAGCAACCCAGCACAGCCAGGTCACCACATCTGCAGGGATAGGGACTTCACCACTGCCCTGGGCAGCCACAACCCTTTTGTGGAAGAAATTGTTCCTTGTGTCCAACCTTAACCCTCCGTGGCACAACCTGAGGCTGTTTCCTCTTGCCCTATCTCCTTGTTCCTTGTGAGATGAGCCCAACCCCCACCTGATTGCAGCCTCTTCTCAGGGAGCTGTAGAGAAAAAGAGGTCTCCCCTCAGTCTCCTCTTCTCCACACTGAACACCCCCAGCTCCCTCAGCTGCTCCTCCCCAGCCCTGTTCTCCAGAGCCTTCCCCAGCTTAGTTGCCCTTCTCTGGACCTGCTTTCATGTCTGACTTCTAGAGAAACAGAACAATCCCACCTGTTCCTTGGGAGGATGCCTGGACACAGGTGTCCTGAAGGGACTCCAAGGCCAAGAGAGGGATCTTGTGACCACAAAACTGATTGGAAAGCACTTGCTCATTTTCTGAGCCAGGGTAGCAAGGCCAGAGCAGGAACATCTATACTGGATAAGGAGGTTGTGTAGCTGAAGGCACCAAGAGGGAATGGCTCCTGGGCAAAAGCCCTGCAGGGTGCAAACCTCCTCCCTGAGGGAGAGAAGCCACATTAAAGCAAAGGGTGCTCATGGTGAGGGTGGTTGTGTGTCCCTGAGAGGAGATGGCAGAGCAGTGCCAAGTGTATGGCTCCAGCCCAAGGAAGGAGATCTTTCTGAGGGAATGGAAGAGCCCTGGGGTCCTGGGCTGAGCAAAGCCCCAGGAGTGGAGCTGCTGCTTCTGCAGTGCTCATGTTCCAGGTGAGGGGGGCACAGTGTCATCGCCCAGCCAGGCTCAGGAGGGTCCTGTGCTTTCCTTGAGCTTCCGGGAAAGGAGAGAAGGGTTACTGGGAGTCTTGGGGAGAAGAAGAGCCTGGGGGAGCAGAGCCTGCCCGTGTGGGTGTGCCTGCATGAATGCAGCTCTAGAGATTGCTCAGCCTGTGCTGTTATCTCTCACGACAGGGGATGGGGACGCAGCGCAAGCCCAGGCAGCGGCTCCAGGAGCGGTGGTGCCTGGGAAGGGGCTAGCTGAGTGCCGAGGGGGAGGCATGGAGCTGGGGTCCTGTGCCCATTCCAGGCTATAAAAGGCTCTTTGCGTGTCAGAAACAGAACTGACTGCCACTCCTGACAGCTCCTAAGCTCCAGTGTCTCCTAATAAACTCCATATCTTCATGCAAAGGAGTTGCTTCATGTATACAAGATATGCAGAGCGGGGAGGCTCCGAGCCAGCCTCCACTTCCAGGACAGGGAGTGCCTTGGCATGCCGGAGCTCTGCCTCAGGAAGCTTCACCCCCATGACAGGCAGCCTGGCAAAGGGCAGCCCTTCCGTGGGCTCAGGGCTTTCAGGAGCTCTGGGCAGGGCTGAGAGCCCCTGCCAGGAGCAGAGGGGTGCACATCGCTGGGTGCCTCCAAGGAAGCTCCAGCTGGACGTTGTGTGACGGGAGGAATCTCTGCAGAGCTGCCATGCTGAGAAGAGACTTAAGGGGACTTGAGTCTGCTGTCCTCCGTGCCACAGGGACAGCTCTTCTCCTGGTGGATGGGTGCTGGCACCAAAGATCCTAACCACCACCTCCCTCTTCTTCAGACATTCCCTGAAGGATGAGAAGTGCCCTAAAGAACGAAAGTGTGTGAAGGAACAAGGAAGGATGACCCCTGGCCAGATGGGACCACTGCCAGACAGGCTGCCTGTGGCTGTGGTCCCTTTCTGTGTCTCTGGTCACAGTTCTGAGAGGGGTAGGGACACCTTTCTGCTTTAGATCCTTACAGGTAAGGGCAGAGCTGAGCAGGGGAGAGATGCAAGCTGATGGCATTTCAGGGGGGAAGCTGAGCTCATGTCTGCCCCAGCTGACACATCCTGGACACACAAAGGAGCAAGGCCTCATGGTCACAAATTTGGCCACAGAAGCCACAGGTGTCACAAGTGCTAGCACCAAGAGCCAGGGTGGCTTCCTCCCTCAGCTGGCAGTGTAGAGATGTTCACCAGCGGAGTAACTGCAAAGAGCCATCCAAGGGCAGCATTATGAGCTTGCCAGGAGAGAACCCATGCCTGAGGAGGGCAAGCACAAGGCACAGAATTGGCAGCATGGTTGATCTTCCAGGAAACACTTTGATCCCCACCATCTGCCCACCCAGAGCAGCCCTGCCCTGAGGACCTCAGCTGCCAGCCACAGCCCTGTCACTGGACCAGCCCACAAGCAGTGACTGATGGGAGAACCACACAGGCATTGGTGGGTCCTTTGCTGGCCTTGAAGATGATCTGAGATGGGCTAAAGCTGTGGACAGTATTGTAAAAGACAAACAAGAGGAGTTGGATGACCAAAGGTTTCATCCCAACTGCTGTACCACATCTCAGTGCTCTCTGCCACACAGCCCCAGGAAACTGGAGTCCTGTGCAGAGTCTCTCTCTTTAGAAGGGCACTGAGACTCCATGCAACCACACCAGGGCAGAGGACAGCACAGCACTGCTGCAGCCACAGCCCCTTTGTGCTCTCTCACTGCCACACAGTGCTTATTCCTCCCTGGAAATGTGCTCCTCTGGCTTCACATCCCCCCTTCTCCCAGGTCCTGGTCACCAGGGTGGGGTAGGCACTGAGCTCTTTAGAAGGTGTTAACCACAGACTCACAGAAAGGGTTGGAAGGGACCTCTGGAGATCATTGAACACAACCCCCCTGCTGAGGCAGGCTGACCTAGAGAAGGTCACACAGAAACACTGCCAGGAGGGCCTTGAAAGTCACCAGGGATGGAGACCACTTCTCCAGGCAGCCTGCTGCAGGACTCCATCACCCTTAAATCAAAGAAGTTCCTCCCCACATTCAGATGAACTTCTGATGTTCCAGTTTGTGCCCACTGCCCCTTGTCCTGTCCCTGGGCACCACTGAGCCAGCCTGGTCCCATCCTGCTGACACCCACCCTTCATGTATTGATCAGCACTGGTCAGATCCCCCTCAGGCTGCTCTTTTCCAGGCTAAAAAGATCCAACTCTGTCAGCCTTTCATCAAGAGAGAGATGTTCCCAGCCCCCTCAGCATATTTAACCCTAATTAACACATTGCTGCAGGCACACCTCAAGGCTCCCCTGGCTCACCCAGCTCCACACCACTCCCTGGGGCACCTTCTCCCATGCTGAAGCCAAGAGATGGCTTTTCCCTTGGCAGAGACGTTGGCCCAGCTCAGTGACTGACATTCCCTCTACAAGAGACATTCCCACCATGCTGTTCCTCAGTGCTGTGATCCCTGTCTGTTCTTCCTGACCCCCACCCCTTAGATATTTGTAAGCTTTGAGAAGATTCCCCCCGCCTTCAGCCTCCTCTTCTCCAGCCTAACCAGCCTTAGCCCTCTCAGCCTGAGGTCACTGCTGGAGCTGCTGGCAGCCTGGCATTCAGTGCCCACAGCTGCCTGGGCTGCACTGTGCAGGCTGTGCTGGGGTGGAGACGATGTGAAGGGCCAGCAGAACCCAGTGGAGCTGTGATGTGCCTGCTGGCAGCCAGCAGACAAAAATGTCCTTAAATTCAGGCCCCTTGGGAGACCAAACCCTGGGCCGGCTGGGGTCTGCTGCACTGCCCCACGCTGACCTCTGCTCATGGCCTGGTCCCAAGGCTTCTTGACACCAAAGGGCAACCAAGGAAACCCAGCCTGGAAGAATAAACACAGCCTGTGATACCCAATTTGGGCTGCTGGAGACTGGGGAGGGCAGGGACACTTTGGGTGGATTTCAGAAGGCTTTGGCTAATGGCTCTGGGGGCAGGGGGTCAGTGGCTCTGGGCGCTGGCCCAGGCGCCATGGTGAGCTGCACCCAGGCAGGGAGCTGAGGCAGCAGCCTGCTTGGCCAGGTCAGATGCCAAGCCTGCCTCAAAGGGTGACCCAGCATGGACAGACCAAAGGCAACCTGAAGCTGCAAAAAGTCACACTTGGGGCAGGAGAGAAGAAAGAAGTCACAGGCGGAGTCTGAAAGACATGGGAGCAGCAGGGCTGAGAGCTCTCTTACCCAAGGCAGCAGGGCTGAGAGCTCTCCCACCCAGGGCAGCAGCAGGGCTGAGAGCTCTCTTACCCAGGGCAGCAGGGCTGAGAGCTCTCCCACCCAGGGCAGCAGGGCTGAGAGCTCTCCCACCCAAGACAGCAGGGCTGAGAGCTCTCCCACCCAAGACAGCAGGGCTGAGAGCTCTCCCACCCAGGGCAGCAGGGCTGAGAGCTCTTCCACCCAGGGCAGCAGCAGGGCTGAGAGCTCTCCCACCCAAGACAGCAGGGCTGAGAGCTCTCCCACCCAGGGCAGCAGCAGGGCTGAGAGCTCTCCCACCCAAGACAGCAGGGCTGAGAGCTCTCCCACCCAAGACAGCAGGGCTGAGAGCTCTCCCACCCAGGGCAGCAGGGCTGAGAGCTCTTCCACCCAGGGCAGCAGCAGGGCTGAGAGCTCTCCCACCCAAGACAGCAGGGCTGAGAGCTCTCTTACCCAGGGCAGTAGGGCTGAGAGCACTCCCACCCATGGCTAGGGATAGGGCAAGGGGTTCTGCTGCACCACAACTCCTCAGGCTGCTGTGTCCTCTGCTGCTGGCGAGCTGCTGACCTTCCATAACGGTCTGACCTGCCTGCCCCCCAGCACACGAGTGAGGGGTAAAGCAATGTACAAAACTCAGGACTGAGACAAAGAAGCAAGACCTTCACAGGCTCTCCAGCACAATGGGCAACCTGGGGGCTGTGCTGCGTTACACCCATCCTGGATGGGCTGAGAGAACCCAGCCCCCCAGGTGGACAAAAGAAACCTGATCCAGGTGGGACTTGATTCCTTCCCCCCCCCCCGAGGAGAAAGGGTCCCCTGGCTCAGAGGTGCTCTACTGCACTCCCCCTTCCTGTCCAGCAGGCCTGTCACAGGGTGCACATCTCACTGCTTGCTCTCTCTCCTGCCTCGTCTGCTCGAAGGAACATCGCTGCTGCTGCTGCCTCCTGCACTGACCACTGCCCAGGGCCTGCTTCTGCCAGCTGAACACACACCCAGGGGAACACACACAAGGGCATGGAGGAACAGACACAAGGGCATGGAGGAACACAAACAAGGGCATGGAGGAACACACACAAGGGCATGGAGGGGAACACACACAAGGGCATGGAGGGGAACACACACAAGGGCATGGAGGGGAACACACACAAGGGCATGGAGGGGAACACACACAAGGGCATGGAGGGGAACACACAAAAGGGCATGGAGGGAACACACACAAGGGCATGGAGGGGAACACACAAAAGGCCACCCAGGCTTGGGAATGTCTATTTTCCCATTTACCCTCATCCATTACCTTTGTGACCCCTCCCTGTTATTGCTATGTATATATATTTTGTTAAAAAATTTACCTCTTCTACTTTCAAACTGATTCCAGACTCTTTCTTTCATGAATCATAGAATCACCCAGGCTGGAAGAGACCTCCAAGATCCTCCAGTCCAACCTATCACCCAGCCCTATCCAATCAACCAGACCATGGCACTAAGTGCCTCATTCAGGCTTCTCTTGAACATCTCCAGGGGCAGTGACTCCAGCACCTCCCTGGGCAGCACATCCCAATGGCAAATCTCTCTCTGTGAGGAACTTCCTCCTAACACCCAGCCTAGACCTCCCCTGGCACAGCTTGAGACTGTGTCCCCTCCTTCTGCTGCTGGGTGCCTGGGAGAAAAGCCCAACCCCCACCTGGCTACAACCTCCCTTCAGGTACTTGTAGGCAGCAATGAGGTCTGCCCTGCGCCTCCTCTTCTCCAGGCTATTTACCTCTCCTCTCCCCTACCCCTTCTTTTTATGTTTTTTTTCTTTCCTCCCTCTCTACCTTGCCGGGAAAAAGGGAGGGGGAAGGAATCTCAATCTGTTATCATCTGAGCTCCTAAACTCCATCCCGAGCTCAACCCAGCACACCGAGGCCGTCTCAGCCAGAGGTGGCACACGGGACGCAGCCCCCGAGGAGAGCCCCACCCGCGGCAGCGCCGCCGGCGGCAAGCCTTCCTCCGGAGCACCCCGAGAGGCTCTGCGCTGCCAACCCTCCCAGATAAACCCAACTTACTCCGCTGATAAAGTCTAAACAGTTTATCAGCCCCACGCTCTGGCAGCGCAGCGGGCTGGATGTTGTTCTTGGAATCCTGTTTGGCCATAATATTTAGCAGAGGGCTGTGATAGGGGCGATAAGCAGCTCGCCCGCAGCAGATGGCTCAGCGAGACGCTCGGCGGAGCCAACATTCTGCAGGGAAGGAATAAACTTTGCAGGGCGAGTTGTTTGTAAGTGCTCCGAGCTGGATGTCACATGTAAGACTGCGCAGGCATGCTCTGTCCAAGGTGTTTGAATTTATGGCAGCGAGGATTCAAAGCCAGGGGCCAAAATTGCTTTTAAACTTCCTTAAACAAACGGAGGGAGGATGAAATAGCTCTGGGGCTGCGCGGGGAGCAGGGGTGTGAGCGAGGCGCGTGTAAAGGCACAGCCCCAGCCCTCCCCAGCAGCTCCCTGCCAAGGGGCTGTGCCTGCCCAGCACGGCCTGATGAGCTCCACTCAGCTCCCCCGGCCCCATCTTTATGAATGGCCTCTGCTGCAGCTGGCTCATCCTCCTCCCCGTGTGAGGGGCATAGCATGGCAGGGGTTGGAAGGGACCTCTGCAGATCGTCCAGGGCAGGTCACCCAGGAACACATCTGGGTGGGGCTTGAAAGACTCCAGGCATGGTGACTCCACAATCTCCCTGGGGTCAGTGCCTGGGAACCCTTGCTGGGAAGAAATTTTTCCTCACATCCAACCAGAACCTGCCCTGACAGGAGCAGTCCCTCTTGTCCTCTCACTTGCTCCTTGGGAGCAGAGCCAAACCCCCACCTGGCTCCAGCCTTCTCTCAGGAGCTGTAGAGAGCAATGAGGTCTCCCCTCAGCCTCCTCTTCTCCACACTAAACACTCCCAGCTCCCTCAGCTGCTCCTCCCCAGCCCTGTTCTCCAGACCTTTCCCCAGCTTGGTTGCCCTTCTCTGGACCTGCTCCAGCCCTCAATGTCCTTCTTAGAGTGAGAGGCCTGAAACTGAACCCAGGATTTGAGGTATGGTGCTGAGCACAGGGGGACAGTCACATCCCTAGTCCTGCTGGCCACACTTTTCTGAATGCACTCCAGGATGCTGGTGGTCTCCTTGGCCATCTGAGCACACCACTGCCTCACCTTCAGCCAGCCATCAACACCCTCCAGGTCCTTCTCCACTGAGCACCTCCCTAGACACTCTCCCCCAGACTTGGGGTTGTTGTGGCCCAAGTGCCAAGCCTGACCTTGTTGAATCTCATGCCACTGGGCTCAGCCTCCCTTACTGGCTTCACCTCCCTCTGCTGCTGCAGAGCTCCCACAGGCTGGGGCTCAGAGCAGAGGATGTGGTGAGAATTTCTCAGCACCTGCCTCACACACTCACCTGGCTGGAGGAGCTCAGCTGAGAGCCTCTTCTCACAAGGTATCTGCACAGTCCTGAGTGTCCTCTCCAGGACTGGGTACTCAGGATTCAGACAAGCATCCAAAAAAGTAACAGGCTGAAACCAAGGAACATTTGGCCTGCCCTGTGCTGCCTGTGTTAACGGACTTGGTGTTTCCAGCCCTCTCCAGTCATCCAGCCCTTCCCTTCCAGGTACTAAAGAGTCCACAGGTGACACTGATCCAGAATATCCAGGCCAAGAGGGAATGGTCTGAAGCTCAAGGAGGGCTGATTTAACCTTCCAGTGCCTGAAGGGGCTCCAGGAGAGCTGGGGAGGGACTTTGGACAAGGGCTGGGAGTGCCAGGATGAGGGACAATGGCTTTGAGCTGGGAGAGGGGAGACTGAGAGTGGAGAGGAGGAAGAAATTCTTTGCAGTGAGAATGGGGAGAGACTGGCACAGGTTGCCCAGGGAGGCTGTGGCTGTCACCTGCCTGGAGATGTTGAAGGCCAGGCTGGATGAGCCCTTGAGCAAGCTGTGCTGGTGGGAGGTGTCCCTGCCCATGGCAGGGGGTTGGAGCTGGATGAGCTTGAAGGTCCCTTCCAACCCACCCCAGTCTGTGAATCTCTGAGTCCTGATGCCAGAGCTGCATGCAGAGCTTTGCTTCCAGAGAGTCAGCCTCCTGCCCACCAGAGCAGCTCTGGACTCCTCTGAGTTCCTCTCCTAATTGCCTGGATTTATGAGGCCTCTACTGAGATGCTGCAGACAGCCTTTAGAGTCCCTCAGTTCTTGTTCTGTTTAATTCATTCCCTTTCTTCCCTGAGCTGCGATTCCAGCTCAGCATGTGGAGCTCTGCCATTGCCAGCAGAGGCAGCTGGAAATCTCTGCCATTCTGTTCCTGTCCCTCTTGTGGTCTCTCTTCACCTTCTTTTACAAGCTGTGTGGTTGGCAAGTTCACCAAGCAGCCTGGCACTGGGGCTGTGAATCCCTCTGGACAGCAACTGCAACCCTCTTGTTGTCCAGAGTGGGACATTTGCAATCTGTATGGGCTTAGTTTTGATGCATTTGGGAAATTTCCTCTCCTCTGAGAGCTCAGGGGTAGCATCTGTCCTACCATTTGCTTCTCCTGGGCTCCTTCTGAGGGACATATTCAGGCTGAAGGTGAAAAGGTTCCTGATTCTGGTCACAGATTTGAGTTTGGTCTCCACAGCCAGGGAAATGCCAGAAGACATCCTCATGGAGCAGCTTCTCCTGACACAGCCTGAAGGATGCACATCCACACAACCACACAGAACCACAGACTGGTAGGGGCTGGAAGGGACCTCTGGAGATCATGGAGTCCAAGCCCCCTGCTGACACAGGTCCTGCTAGATCAGGTTGCACAGTTTGCTGCCACCCAGCCCTCAGCCTGACCCTGGGCTGTCCCTGCTGCTTTGGAGCACAGGCACAGTGAGCTCAGGGCTGCCCTGAGATCCTGTAGGGCCATTTCTGTGGCTGCCTACCTGTTGGCTGGAGCATCTCACCTGGACCTTTGTAAACCATGGCCCTTGCTCCAGGCTGAGCTGCTAAAATCAGGCAGGATTAGCTGTGGGTCACCCATGATCCTTCTCCAGAACATGGCTAATTACCTTCATAAGGAGGAGTCAGCTGGAGCACTGTGATCAGTCTGCCTCGGGACTGAGAACCAGGATGGGAGAGGGTCTGACCCCAGCATCATGACCTGACCAGGGCAGAGTCTGGCCCTGGGGCTGAGCGAGGGCCATCTGTCTCACAAGTGCCTTCCCTGTCCCTCAGCATGCCCAGTGCCCTGCTGGCAAAGGGGTTGGTGCACAGCAGGTTGGGGCTGCTGACCACCTAAGGAGGCAGAGAGGGACCTGAGCAGCTGTGAATCCCACTTGCAGGGCAGGGAGGGACCCCCCAGAGAGGCCATGGGGCAGGGGAGGCCAGGCCCTGCACTCCCACGAGGCCAGGAGATGTGTCCCACACTGCCCCCATGGCAGTGCCACCAGCACAGCCTCTCACAGCTTCCCTGCTGCAATGGGGCAGAAATCTGTGTCCCCAGGGAGACCCCCAAGGAAAGGCCCCCAGCAGACCCCACACCTTGTCTCCTTCTTGCTTAACCCAGGCAGAGGATTCCCCAGAGCTTCAATCTTCTGCACTTCCCCAGCCCTGCTGCTGCAGCCCAGCCCAGCTGGAGCAGACAGATCGAGCTCCTCTGCTCCTTCAGCACCTCTGCAGGTCAGCCACCAAGGAGCAGCCCCCTCAGCTGCAGCTGGCAGGGGTGGCCAGAGGCTCCTTGGAGACTGAGGAGTGAAAGCAGCTATGCCATCTGAACCCAGGGACTCAAGAGGACACTTCCATGGGTCCCCCAGCAGACCATGGGTCCTGACCACATTCAGTGAGAGCTTTCTCTGCTGCTCAAGAAACAGCAACTGTGACCTGGAAACCTCAGAGCCGTAGAAGAACCAGAAGCAGAGCTCAGCTGCCCCCTCTCTTGTCCCAAGAGGTTCCCTCCACAGATGGGGTCCCTCAGAGCTGTGCCAGCAGCTGTTGCTCTTCACTGAGCTGCAGCCATTGAACAATCCCTCTCTAATTGGCATTGTTTGCTAAAAATAACCTCCTCCTGCTCAATGAAACACAGCCAGGAAGACACAGCTCCCCCAGGGCCTGGGCTCTCCATCAGCCCAGCTGCCCTCATGCAGGGTTGCAGTTCTGCTGCAGGAATGCCCAAGCTGCTGCTGGGGGCATGGCTAAGCAGAGTGCTTCACAAGCTGGGTGAGCTCCTGAGCACCAGGACTGCAGCTCCTCCAGGTGCCAGCTCTGTCACAACCACACAGCAAGGCACAGCTGCCTTGGCAGTAGGTTGTGAGCTCCCTCTCTACCCAAGGAGTGTCCCATGGGTTTGGGTCCATCCGGGGGGGTGGGGGGTCAGGCACCTCCTGCATCTCCAACAGCAGAGCATGGTCCTGGGCAACCAGCACGGAGACTCTGCTCTCCACACGAGGGGAGGAAGGCAGAGAGCAAACTTCTTATGCTGAATTCTCTAAAACTAACTATAAATGGTAAAAACTCAAAGTCTTGCTTTCTCTGGAGGTTTTCAAGCAAAATAACCCCCAGAACAGCAACTTTGCCTGGGATGAGAAAACATTCTTTTATTTCAACATCATCTTGGTCCCTTTTTATCATAGGGATAAAGTATCTTTTATCTGGACATCATGCATCAAGCTGCAGAGTGAGTCATGGAGTGAATCCACCCCATGGAGCCAACCAGCTGGGCCTTGCTGGGGACTGCCAGGGTCTAAGTGTCACCCTCAATGCACAGGGCAATCCACAGGCATCTCTGCTTGGGCTGGAGTGACGGAAGCCCTGGGTGTCTCCTCAGAGACACTCACATGAAGCTATTGGAGAGCTTGGGCAAGGCCCAGACCCCCTGAGTGAACCTTTCTCACACCTACTTAATTCAGCAGAGATGCAAAGTTGATGGATCTGCTGCAGCTTTGGTTACAGAGGCTGACGTGCAGGCAGGTGGGAGCTGCTGCAGGCTGAGGGCTGAGGGCTGATGGCTCTGTCAGCCAGCACTCAGCAGAGTTGCCATCTGAAGCCTGCTTGGGCTCCTCATGCTCAGTGTCAAACGTTCAGCAGATGATCTCAGGGCTGCAAGGCTCCAGGACTTGTCTGCACTGCTGATGTGTGACAGGCTGTAGAGATGTGCCTCGAACATAAGCAAGCAGGAAGGGAAGCCTCAGTCTTCAGCCCAAGGTCCTGCAGCTGGGTCAGGCCAGCCCCAGGCACAAATCCAGGCTGGGTGCAGAGGGGGTTGAGAGCAGCCCTGAAGAAAGAGGCTTGGGGGTGTTGGGTGCTGAGCAGCTCCCCAGGATCCAGCAGTGCCCTCCTGCAGCCCAGCAGGAGCTGTGTGCTGGGCTGCAGCCAGAGGAGTGTGGGCAGCAGGGCAGGAGAGGGGATTCTGCCCCTGGGCTCTGCTCTGCTCAGACCTCACCTCCAATCCTGCCTCCAGCTCTGGTGTCCCCATCAGGAGGAGGACACAGAGCTGCTGGAGAGAGTCCAGAGGAGGCCACAAAGATGATCCAAGGGCTGAAACACCAACCCTGGAGCACCAGGCTAAGGGAGCTGGGGGTGTTCAGCATGGAGAAGAGACTCCAGGGGGACCTGAGAGCTGCCTGCCAGGACCTGAAGGGATCCTGCAGGAAGGCTTCAGAGAGACTTTTCCTGAGGGTGTCTAGAGACAGGCCAAGGGGGAATGGTTTGAAGCTGAGGCAGAGCAGGGTTAGAGTGGAGATGAGGAAGAAGTTCTTCAGTGTGAGGGTGGTGAGACTCTGGCACAGGCTGCCCAGGGAGGCTGTGGATGCCTCCTGCCTGGGGGTATTTAAGGCCAGGCTGGATGAGGCCTTGAGAAACCTGAGCTAGTTGAGAGCTGCTCCTGGCCATGGCAGGGAGGTTGGAGTAGATGATCTCTAAGGTCCCTTCCAATCAGAGCAATTCTAGGATTCTATGATTCCTTCCTGGATTGCTTCAGACCCATGCTACAGAGCCACCCTTGGGGGCTGCTGTGTCCAATATTTGTTCATCTCTCTTGGCAGGGACAGGGACAGGGACAGGGAGAGGGGCAGGGACAGGGACTGGGACATCCCTGCATCCTGTTGGCTCTGGTCAGCCTCTGTCTATCAGGATCCAACCTTCCTGTGGGCAGCAGCCACACCCCAGCTTCTCCTTGTGCTGGGAAGGCTGCTGAGGCAGCTGAGGGTGATGAGGGTCCCAAAGCATTACAGTGGTCTTTTGGGTCTGGGGCTCCCTGCACCCATCCTTTGCCACCATTCATGGTCCACAGCAGAGCAGAGGCAGGGCCTGGGGCAAAGCATGGCTGCTGCTTCAGGGCAAGTGTCACCATAGCACATGGGACCTTTAGATAAGGCCCCAAAGCTCTCACAGGAGACAGAGGAATAAGAGCAAAGCACTAAGCCAAGCAGGATGTGTGCCCCAAGGGCAGGCAGATACAACAAACCCAAGCCATGGGCTAGCCTTCAGACAAGCCCATGGCTGTCCTTGGAAGGTCAGCACCAAGAGAGGCAGCACAGCTTCCCAGAGAAGAGGAGGCTTGGGGCTGGACAGCAGCTCCCCCTCCCCAGAGCTCAGGTCACCACACCAGGGGACAAGGGTGGGACCAGTCCTCTCCTGGCCAGCCAGAGCTCCTGGTGCACCTCCTGAGCAGCAGGCTGTGAGCTGGGCACTGGACTGCCCTGGAGACAGCAGAAGGACTTTGCTGCTGGTGGTTGACTTCCACCCTGGGAGTGATGCAGATCTGATATGTGTCCCCCCTTTTCATGGCCATCATGTGAAGATGTCTTCTGTCCTCCTTCCCTTCCTGGACACCATCAGCAGAAGGCAGTGGCACCTCTGCAAGGGACAAGGAACTCTTGCTGGAGTGGGAAATTTCAGTTCTGCTCAAGCTCTCCTGACCAGCTCTATCCAGGAACCAAGCTGTCCCAGCAGGCACTGGTGGGCTAAAGGTGCCCATCATAGGGAGAGGGCACAGCACCACCTGCCCCAGGAGTGCCACTTCACATCCCATGAGGCCAGGCCAGGAAGGAAAAAGACCTGCTCCTTGTCTCCATGTCATAGAATCATAGAATGGTCCAGGTTGGAAGGGACCTCCAAAGATCATCCAGACCAACCCCCTGCACTCAGCAGGGACATCCCCAACTAGATCAGGTTGCCCAGAGCCCTGTCCAGCCTCACTTGAATATCTCCCTGGGCAACCTGTTGCAGTTCCACCAGCCTCCTGGTGCAGAACTTCTTCCTCACATCCAATCTCAATCTGCTCTGCTCCAGTTCGAAGCCATTGCCCCTGGTCCTGTCCCTGCAAGGCCTTTGCAGTCTCTCTCCAGCCTTCCTGTAGTCCCCTTCAGGCTGCTGTTAGGTCTCCCTGGAGCCTGCTCTTCTCCAGGCTGAACACCCCCAGCTCCTCAGCCTGTCCTCATAGCAGAGCTGCTCCAACCCCCTGAGTATTTTTGTGGCACTTCTCTTCACCCTTTCCATCAGGTCCATGTCCTTCCTGTGTTGAGGGCTCCAGACCTGCTGTTATTGTCCTGTAAAACTCTGCTGTTAGCCACACAGCAGTGGAGGAGGTGAGAAAAGAAAGAGATTTGCTGCTAACTGCAGGTGGATCCAGCCACCAACAGATGGGTCTGGGGGCTCACACTTGGAATAGGCTCTTCTCACCCAAGAGCATCTTTCAAGAGCTTCTAAAGCTGGCAGTGAGCTGCCTCTGGCTGCTAAAGGAGAAGAGGACTGTGGGGAACACTGTGGGTCAGGGCTGTGGGTCCTCCCCAGGGGAGCAAGCCTGGAGAGCCGCAGTGTGGGCTCTGACTCTGCACACCAGGACCTGGCCACAGCTCAGCACTCCCCAGGTGACAGATGTCTCACCCAGGGACCTTGCAGTGCTGCAGGGGGTGCAACGTGCCCCAGCTCTTCCCTACCCTTCTTCTCAGAGGGGTCTCCACTACCCAGGGCCCTCATCCACCCCTCCCTCAGCTGCTGTAAAGCCTCTGGATTAAGCCTCAAAGGTGGAAGCACAGGAAGGGCTTTGAGAGCAGGAGCCAGAGGGGCCCAGGAATGTGAGAGGGTTTTTCCATGGCTGGTTCTTCTCAAGCATGCTCACCACCAGCACTGGGTTGTGCAACTTTGCCTCAGAGCCCTCCAGCTGCTGCAGGCAGGGAGCTGCAGGTACGAGCCAGGACCCCCCTGTGCTACAGCAGGCTGAGAAATGTGCCCTGGCATGGGTGGCAGGGCTGCAGTGTGCCCAGCCCAAGTGCCCCCACTCACTGCTACAGCACAGAGCCTTCCCCAGAGCAAGGGCAGCCCTGGCAGCCCTGGCAGCCCAGCAGCGTGCAGTGCAATGGAGGCTGCGTGGTGAGGGCAGGAGGTGAAGCCTGAACACATGGCAGGGCCTGGGCACCCACTCTGGTGAGTGCAGCCTTCAGTAGCTGCAGGGGTCTGGAGTCACTGACCCTGAGGAGAAAACTCACTTTGCCACAGAGAGCCCTGTGCCACCACCTCAGCAGCTGCAGGAGAGGTGGTGCCACACGAATGGCAGAGACCTCAGGAGGAGGCTGGAACAGAAGGGCATGGGGTGAAAGGCATCCCCTAAGAGCTGCTTCCCACATGCCTGAGCTTCAGGAGCTTCAGGACCAGATAAAATCACAACTCTCAGCTTTGGGTATCTCAGCTGTGCTGTCTGGCTCCATGTTCAACATGGGGCTGGGTTGCAGGAGGGAGGAGGTTACCTCAATCTCTTAGTTCTGGTGCTGGGGCACTGCCACAGCTGCATGAGAATCCTGCTCTCAGAGATACCATCTTGATGGCTCCCTTCTAGACAGGAGGGGGATGATGCTGCAGAGGGAACCAAACCCCTTCTCTGCAGGCTCAGAGATCCCCTGCGGAAAGTGCAGCCCAGCCTGGGTGCTGGGTGGAAGGTCTGGGCCTGCAGCTCTCCCTGTGCTGCCAGCAGCATTCCCATTTCTCATCCTGGACATCACCAGCAGCAGCCTGCAGGCATCAGGCTGCAAATCTCTAGAGGGAAGGTGGCAGCTCAGCTGCCCATGCATGCTGCAGCTCTGCAGGGTTGGCTTCCCTCTGCCCTGCAGCCCCAGGCAGCAGTGAGCCCATGGCTCCCTGTGGCTGCTGCTGAGCCAGCAGCTCCTGCAGGTCACATCAGCTTGGCTCCTGCAGGGCTGCTGCTTTCACACTCACCCAGGGCAAGAGCTCTGCCAGCCTTCAGAGTGCAGACCATGAGCAGCTCTGCTGAGCATTCTGTGTCCTCCTGGCCCTAGGGTGACCACACACAAGTGCAGGAGGACAGCTGAGCACCACAACCACCCTCTGAGGTCAGGAACCTCTGGCCTTGCACAGAACCCCAGAATTGTGGGGCTGGAAGGGACATCTGAGGATCACCCAGTCCAAGACCCTGCTCAAGCAGAGCACCCACAGGAGCACAATGCCCAGGGGGGGTTGGAAGCTCTCCACACAAGGAGACTCCACAACCTCTCTGGGTAGCCTGCTCCAGGCCTTCAGCACCCTCACAACAAACAACTTTCTCCTCCTGCTCAGATGCAACCTCCTGGGTTCCACTTTGTGCGCCTTGCCCCTTGTGCTGTCCCTGGGCACCACTGAGCAGAGTCTGGCCCCAGCCTCTTGCCCCCCACAGCTCCTTTAGCTCTTGCTGAGCATTGCTGAGATGCCCTCTGGGGCTGCTCTTCTGCAGGCTCTCAGCCCCAGGGCTCTCAGCCTTTGCTCCTCACAGAGCTGCTCCAGGCCCCTCAGCAGCTTTGCAGCCTCCCCTGGACTCTCTCCAGCAGTTCCTTGTCCCTCTGGAACTGGGGAGCCCAGAATTGGACCCAGGACTCCAGATGTGAACTCACCAGAGCAGAGTAGAGGGGAAGGAGAACTTCCCTTGCCCTGCTGGCCACACTCTTCTTCGTGCACCCCAGGACACCATTTGCCTTCTTGCCCACGAGGAGACATTGCTGGCTCATGAGGAACCAGTCCAGCAGGGCCTCCAGGTCCTTCTCTGCAGAGCTGCTTTCCCACCCTCCTGCACCAGCAGGACTCCTGTGCTAGTGTTTGCAGGCAAGGGCCTCAGTGCCAGGGCACACAGCAGAGCCCAGCCCTGGGCAGGAGTCACCTGCTGGCTGTCTGTGGAGCCTGGTGCCAGACAGGGTGGCAGAACCCAGCCCAGTGCTCCCAGCCAGCCCAGCCTCCTGAGGCCTGCACCAGCCTGGCCTGGCTTTTATTTTTAGCCCCTCCTTATCTCTGAGCAGGCAGCTGCCAGCTGCTCCCCTCAGAGCCATGCAGGAGGAGCAATCTGCCCTGGCAGGGGCCAGGCTGGCAGCACAGCCCCTGGCTGCTCACCAGCACTGCCTGGGGCTCACTGCCCTCAGCTCTGGGCAGCAGGGTGGACACAGGCAGCCCTGGGCACAGGCAGGTGAGCTTCCACCACCATCCTCATCCTGGCCATGGGCAGCACATCCCAGAGGGAAACACAGCCTGGGGTGGGTAAGTGCTGGGGGAAAGGCTTTAAAGCCATCCAGGTGCCTGTGCCCAGCACCAGCAGAGGAATCCCAGCACTGCTGGCTGGGTGCTGGGATTTGGGCTGCTTTGCTTGCACATCTTGGGGGTTGCTCTCAGCTTTTCTGCCACACTGTGAGTGTTATGGCCCTGACTTGGGGCTGCCTCTGGAGCTTCATCTGCTTCAGATGAACCCTCAGAGGAAGGAGTCCAGCACAAGCTGGAGACAGAACAGAGAGAGTGGTGAATCACCCATGGGACCCTCTCTGGGCTCTGCTGCAGACTCCCTGGAGGGCTTGGCTTACCTTAAAAATGACACAGCAAAACCTTCCTCAGGTGAAGGGGAGAGCACCCAGACCACAGCCCACCCTCAGCCACGAGCAAAGTTGTCTCCACAGCTCACTGAGGATGTGAATTTCCACCCAGCTCAGGGAAGCAGAGCCCCAGGCAGGCAGCAGAGGAAGGTCAGGATCTCCAGCAGGACGAAGACTGAGGTGCAGTGGGGCTGTCCTGGGTGTCCAGGGGCTTTCAGCACAGGACAGGGATGGCAGAGGCAGAAAGTCCAGGCTGCAGCTGGAGCAAACTGAACTCTGCCACCTCCAGGCAGATAAGTGCTGCAGCCTGGCCAAAGAGCAGAGGCAAAAGGTGCTCTGAAAATAAATCTACAGCCTGAATTGACATAGGAAGGAGATGCAGCAGGGTGGTGACCTGGATCACAGCTCAGCAGGCAGGAGCTGTGCCAAGTCCTAGACCACACTGCAGACAGAGCACTGCTGGCCATGAGCTTGGAGGAAAGCAGGAGGAGTCTCTGCAGAGCTGGTGGGGTCTCACAGACCCCATCTGAAGTGTTGTGTCCAGTTCTGGTACCCCCAACACAAGAAGGACTTGGAGCTGCTGGAGAGGCCACAAAGATGATCAGAGGACTGGAGAACCTCCTCTGTAGGGACAGGCTGAGAGTTGGGGCTGTTCAGCCTGGAGACCTTAGAGCAAACTTCCAGTACCTGAAGGGGCTCCAGGAGAGCTGGGGAGGGACTTTGGACAAGGGCTGAGAGTGACAGGATGAGGGACAATGGCTTGGAGCTGGGAGAGGGGAGATTGAGACTGGAGAGGAGGAAGAAATTCTTGGCAGTGAGGCTGGGGAGAGACTGGCACAGGTTGCCCAGAGAGGCTGTGGCTGTCCCCTGCCTGGAGGTGCTCAAGACCAGGCTGGATGAGGAGCAAGCTGTGCTGGTGGGAGGTGTCCCTGCTCAAGGCAAGGGGTTAGAACTGGATGGTCTTGAAGGTCCCTTCCAACCCAACCCATTCCATGAAGCTATGAGAAAAGCATTTCAGAGAGGCAGGGGCAGGTTCTGCACCACCTCCTAGATGTGCCCAGGCAAAGCCATCTCCTCTCTCCAACCAATCCTTTCCTGGGCCAGCAGGAGGGAGGAGCAGAGAAAGCTGAAACCCCCCTGACATGGCAGGAGGTCCCTTGTGGTTGCTGGCTCAAGCCAAGGCAGGTCCCTTGCAGCTGAGGGCAGCATTTGCTTGGCAGATTGCAGGCTGGTGTGGAGCAGAGCTCATGGGGTGCAGGCTGGTGTGGAGCAGAGCTCGTGGGGTGCAGGCTGGTGTGGAGCAGAGCTAGTGGGGTGCAGGCTGGTGTGGAGCAGAGCTCATGGGGTGCAGGCTGGTGTGGAGCAGAGCTCGTGGGGTGCAGGCTGGTGTGGAGCAGAGCTTGTGGGGTGCAGGCTGGTGTGGAGCAGAGCTCATGGGGTGCAGGCTGGTGTGGAGCAGAGCTTGTGGGGTGCAGGCTGGTGTGGAGCAGAGCTCATGGGGTGCAGGCTGGTGTGGAGCAGAGCTCGTGGGGTGCAGGCTGGTGTGGAGCAGAGCTCGTGGGGTGCAGGCTGCTGGCAGCAGCAGGGAAGAGCCCACAGTGGAGGTGTGACTCAGTGACAAATGCCTTTGGGATGGCCACTGGAGGCCTCCTTACTGCAGCCACACCAGTGGGGAAGGCTGCACTGTGACAAGGACCTGTGTTAAAGGCTGGTTCCAGGGACACAGCATCCTGCAGCACCTCACAGTTCCCACCAGGGCTGGTTGCTGCTGGGCTGCTGGGCAAGAGCCAGGATGCCAGAATCAGAGAGGCTGCTGGGGTCAAAGCACATTCATCCTGGAGCAAGAAGTAGCCCCAGCTCCAAGAAGGAAGGCAGAAGAGCTCCAGGCAGAGCAAATCACAGAGCCACAGATTGCACTGGGTTGGAAGGGACCCTCCAAGGTCATCTTGTCCAACCCCCCTGCAGTCAGCAGGGACACCTCCAGCTGGAGCAGGCTGCTCAGGGCCACCTCAGGCAGCAAACGGAGTCCCAGGGTGAACAAGAACCCAAACCTTCCTGATGGTCCATGGTACCCAAAGGTGGCAAACAGCAGCTGAGCAGCAGCCAGCAAGTCCCTGACCCCATTCCTTGTCTCAGCCTGAGCCTGTGTAATTGGCAGCTTTCCACAGCCCTGTCCACTGGGCAAAAGGAGAACACTGCTGAGGACACAGGAGAAGCTCTGCCTCTGCTTTGCAAGAGCTGAGAATCAAAGAGAGCAGGAGAAAGCAGACAAATTCTTGCACTTCACAGCATGTCTCATCTTGCCTTCCCCCATGCTCTATGTCTTGGCCATTACGCTTCCCTTTCCACCTCTGCAGTGCAGGGCATGAGAGGGGAGAGGGCAAGAAAGGAGAGAAAATGCAGCACACTGATGGCAAACCTTCCAGGGTGAGGAAGGTGGGGTTGGGGTGCAGCTGGAGGCTTGGCTCCCCAAGGAACTTTGCAAACTCTGCAGCAAGGCCCTCATCCCCTCGCTCAGGTATCAAACATGCACCTTGTGGTAGGGAGCCCAGATGTGTCCAGGCAGCAATTGTCCCCTACCATGGGTTCTCTATCCACCCACAAACCCCAGCATGATGCTCTCTTGGTGCTGAGAGCCCCCAGGGCTGCTGTTGGGAAGTGCCATGACCTACAAGGGTTTCTCCTGGGATGCTGTGTAGGGTTCATGCTTTCCTCACGTCACTAAAAGCAGCCCTATCACCAGCACTGCTTGAGCTGCAGGCAGCTCTGGTGGGCCTGGGCCCACAGCAGGAGCCAGGCAGCAAGCAGCAAGCAGCAGTCACCTCCCAGCCTCGGTGGGGTGAGCCCTTTCTCAGACAGCTCAGCCTGCCCTTTGGAGCAGCCCTGCAAAGCAGAAAGGGTCTTTAAATGGGGAGTTTTGAAGGTGCCAGCATCCAGCTTGCCTGCTCCTCAGTTCCTGCCTGCTTGCCAGGCTCCTTGTTTCACAGACAGGACTCAGCCCTGCTCCTGACTGCTGCAGGACTCTGGCCGGGGCCCGCGGGAGGTTTCTGCCATCAATAACACACTCGGAGCCATATCTCCCCCAGTGTCCATCTCCCCTGCTCACAGCTCCCTCCCCTCCAGGTGTGTCTCTGCCAGAAAAGATTTGGGATCTGTGGCAAACGCTCTGTGAGTGCCTTTGGCCTCCTCCACTGGTCTCCAGCCCCAGCAGAGCGACTGTTTGCTCGCTCAGTGCAAGTTTATCCTGGAAGCCCTCATTGATACTCAGCCACTTTCGTCACTTGAGTCTCTGCAGACCCTCTGCCAGTTCAGGTGGGGTTCTCACTTCTCCTTTCCCCCCAGCTCTTAGCTCTGCTGGGGCCAAGTCAGAGAGCTGCCTGGCTCCCAGCCACACATCAAGAGCTGGTATCAGATCTGGATCCCTGACTCTTTTTTTTATGGGGATAAGTTTGGCAGCAGCTGGGCTGCTCAGGCTGACTGCTCAGACCTCTCCCCTGGGCTTCCCAGGCACTCACTGCACCAGCAGAGGAGACCAAGCCAGAGGCACCTCCTGGGGAGATTTCACCCCAGACAACAGCCTTTGACCCCATGTGAGCAGCACAGCACTTCGAGTCCTGTACCAGGAGGAGACAGCCAGAGCCAGCTCCTGTCCACCTCCACCTCCTCAGAGTCTTCCCTGCTGGCAGTCATGGAAATGGACTTTCAGCATCTTTCCCACAGGCCCTCTGTGAGAACTTCACAGGTGGTCTCTCACACTTCTGGTGAGGCTGTTCTCATACAGCTCCTCTACATTCCTGGGAGATTTTTTTGCCAATATCCTCATCACATATCTCATGTGAGGTCACCAAGAATATCACAAAAGCATTGAAGAGACCTTGAAATCCTCAACACCAACCCTTAGCCAGCACTGCCAGGGCACCACCAAACCCTGGCCCTCAGCACCACACTTCCATGGCTTCAAAACCCCTCCAGAGATGGGGACTGGCCTGGGCAGCCTAGGCCAAGGCTTGACAACACTTTTGGGGAAGAAGAAAACCACCTCACAGCGTGCTGTGCTCACACTTGGCCAAGCCCTGGGGCCCTCCAGGTTCACACTATCAGACAGAAACATCAGCAGTTGACTCAGGTCTTTCTTTCACCCTCTCCTGCTTGTTTGCCATCACTTGTGGTAACAGCCCTGCTTTGCAGCACACACTGACACAACCCACAGGGGAACCTCCTGTGCTCAGCCTTCCCTGAGTCACTGCTCTTCCCAAGAAGCCTTCTCTTAGGAACTGGCATTTTCCCCCTGCCCAGCAAATGCCAGAGCACACAGCTGCCTCCCTTATGCCCCTGATGCTTGAGTGTCCTTAGTTCAGGTCATTAGGAGGAGTCACAGCAGCAATAACCATTAGCCCAGAAGTCCTTAAAAATCCTTCCTGTTGAAGAGGACATAGAAGATGATGGAAGGGCAGAGCAGCAGGAGGCAGGACATACCCCTGTGCACTGAGCACCTAGGATGAGGTCTGCATCAACATCTTGCACCTGGACCAGAGCAATCCCAAGGACAAACCCAGGCTGGGTGAGCAACCCTGCAGAGAAGGACTTGGGGGTGCTGGTGGATGAGGCACTTGACATGAGCCAGCAACGTGTACTGGCAGCCCAAAAAGCCAACCATGTCCTGTGCTGCATCTCCAGCAGTGTGGCCAGCAGGTCAAGGGAGCAGATTCTGCCCTTCTGCTCTGGTGAGACTGCAGCTAGATCCAGCTAGATCCAGCTCTGGAGCCACCAACACAAGAAGGAATTGTTGGAGTTGGTCCAGAGGAGGGTGATCAGAGGGCTGCAGCACCTCTGCTACAGGGACAGGCTGAGAGTTGGGGTTGTTCAGCCTGGAGAAGAGAAGGCTCCAGGGAGACCTCAGAGCAGCCTCCCAGTACCTGAAGGACTCCAGAGGGAGAGCTGGAGAGGGACTTTGGACAAGAGCTGAAAGTGCCAGGATGAGGGACAATAGCTTTGAGCTGCGAGAGGGGAGATTGAGAGGGGAGATGAGGAAGAAATTCTTGGCAGTGAGGGTGGGGAGAGACTGACACAGGTTGCCCAGGGAGGCTGTGGCTGTCCCCTGCCTGAAGGTGTTCAAGTCCAGGCTGGATGAGGCCTTGAGCAAGCTGGGCTGGTGGGAGATGTCCCAGGGGGTTGGAACTGGATGCTCTTGAAGGTCCCTTCCAACCCAACCCATTCTGTGGTTCTGTGAACACACCACAGGCTTGGGAGATGGGTCTCTTCTGGATACAACAGAGCAAATTCAAGACCACAGCCTGACCTGGCCAGCTATGAAGGAGCTGCTCTGTTCTGACCCTCAGCCAAGGAGATCAAACAGATTTATACATCCACTCATTTTTTTCTGAGTGCAGGCCTGGTACTTAGAGCTGGGGCAGTTGGAACAGCTCAGGAGATGTCCTCTCTGGAGGAACATTCCCTTCACATTTCTCTCTGAATGTTCCAATCAGATTTTCTTTTTATTAGTGAGAAACCAGACAAAATCCACCCAGTGCTGCAGGGCTGAGAGAGTCTCCAGTCATTCAGAGGGATCTCCCTTACAAGAGAGAGTTGCTGTCCCCAGCCACACATCTAAGCAAAGGCAATTCCTGGTTAAAGTCCTGAGAGACCTGGGCAATGCCACAGACACACAGTTAGCCCATATGAGTCTGATGCCACCTTAAACACTCCTGAAAATCCGTGGAGGGAGCTGGCATCAATGGACACCTCACAGAGGAAACACAGAACCACAGAATTGTTTGGGTTGGAAAAGGCCTCTGAGATCATTTGAGATCCTCCAGTCCAACCCCAACCCAACCTCACCGTGGCCACTAAACATGGCTCCAAGTGCCATGGCCAGCCCTTGCTGGAACACCTCCAGGCATGGGGACTCCACCACCTCCCTGGGCAGCCTCTGCCAATCCCTGACCAATCTCATAGCAAAGAAATTTTTCCTCATCTCCAACCTAACCCTCCCCTGGCACAATTTCAGGCTATTTCCTCTCCTTCTATCACCTAGGGAGACTAGGGAGCAGAGCCCAACCCCCACCTGGCTCCAGCCTCCTCTCAGGGAGCTGTAGAGAGCAATGAGGTCTCCCCTCAGCCTCCTCTTCTCCAGGCTGAACACCCCCAGCTCCCTCAGCTGCTCCTCCCCAGCTCTGTTCTCCAGACCCTTCACCAGCCTCACCAGTGCCCAGGGGCATTATCCCTGCCCTGCTCCTACTGCCCACACCATTGCTGATCCAGGCCAGGTTGCTGGTGGCCTTCTTGGCCACCTGGGCACACCCTGGCTCATCTTCAGCCACTGTTGAGCAGCAGGGCTGGGCTGGCCACCAGAGGAGTGCCAGAGGCTCTCCACGAAGCCCTCACTTCCCAAAGGGAAGAGAAATGGAAGTAAGGAGAGAGAGTGATGGGGTGGGAAAGAAACTGCCCCAGTTGGGGTGGAGAGAAGAACAATGCCATGGAATAGAGACACAGAGACACAAACCAGTGTGGAACCCAACCCCTGAGGGCACCACTGGCCCCAGCAGCCTTGGTGGAGCAGAAGGTCTCCAGCCGGCTCTAGGAGGCAGGGGTGGCCGTCACAGCCTGCTGTGCCCCGGAAAGTGCTGGCCGCGGCTGGGCGCTGCCCCAGGGCCGCTTCGCGGGCGTTCGTGTCCCCAGGGTCTGGCAGCCCCTGCTGGCTGCTGCCGGCGGCTCCGTACGCGGCCAGCGCCGCTCGCCTGCGGCCGGCAGCAGGAAGCGATCCTGGCGCTTGCCGGCAGTGCGGAGCGGCTGCTCGGGCAGCAGCAATGTACTCCGCAGGATCCATGCCTCTGGAGCAGCCCTCGAGTGCCCTGGTGCCACGCCGCCCTCCGCAGCGCCGTGAGGGACAATCTGCTGCCTGCCTGCCTGCCTGGGGCGGATGTCTGGGGGGATCCCGTGGGACAGCAGAGCCCCGAGCCGCGGGGGAGCAGCGAGGCTGGGAACGCACTCCCGGAGCTGGGGCTTCACTCGCTGGTGGGAAGCAAAGCGCTGAGCGAACGGGCGGTGGCCACGCTGCTGCAGCGCGGTGAGCCCGGGGCTCAGGGGAGGCAGATGCTGGGGTCCCCACGCAGCGCAGCGTGCAGTGAAGGGCTGCCACTGCAGGGTCACGCGTGGCCTGGCACCCTGCCTGCCGTCCATGCCAAGAGCAGTTCTGTGTTGAGCGGGCATCCAGGGAGCAGAGAGCCCCTGTGATGTGCATGAGGATGGGGCTCCTTGTTTAACCTGGGGCTGCCCCTTTGCAGCCATCCTGGGAAGGGTGGCAGAGCAGCAGCACGGACTCAGCCACAGCCCCTTCCTAGGGTGTCCATGCTGTCATGGTTAGGAAGTGGAAACCACAACATGCTGGCTTTCAGAGGAAGTCTGGAGGGTTTCATTTTCTTTCCCCTCCCAGTAGGACCCCAGAGTTGGACCCTTTGAGCAAGGAGCTGGCCATGCTTGCTGTGCTTCAAGCCACTCCATGGCACTGGAAACATCACAGGGAAGCTGACTGGGAATGATTTCATCCTGAACTGCCAGTCTGGAGATTGCAGGGCTGTTTGGCAACATCTGGTAAGGCTGCACATGGTTCCCACCTTCGAGGAATCACATCCTGGGGAACACCAGCAAGAGAGCCAGGCACCACCAGAAACTCCTCCAGAGCACGAGCCCAACCCAGTCCAAGAACCCTTCCAGATGTTTGTCCAAAAAAATTAAAAAAGAAAGAAGAAAAGAGAGAAGAGAAGAAAAGAGAGAAGAGAAGAGAGAAGAAAAGAAAAGAAAAGAAAAGAAAAGAAAAGAAAAGAAAAGAAAAGAAAAGAAAAGAAAAGAAAAGAAAAGAAAAGAAAAGAAAAGAAAAGAAAAGAAAAGAAATGAAAAGAGAAGAAAAGAAAAGAAAAGAGAAAAGAAAAGAAAAGAAAAGAGAAGAAAAGAGAAAAGAAAAGAGAAGAAAAGAGAAAAGAAAAGAAAAGAAAAGAGAAAAGAAAAGAAAAGAAAAGCAAATAAAAGCAAAGAAGAAAAGAAAAGAAAAGAAAAGAAAAGAAAAGAAAAGAAAAGAAAAGAAAAGAAAAGAAAAGAAAAGAAAAGAAAAGAAAAGAAAAGAAAAGGAAAAGAAAAGAAAAGAAAAGAAAAGAGAAAAGAAAAGAAAAGAAAAGAAAAAGAAAAAAAGAAAAGAAAAGAAAAGAAAAGAAAAGAAAAGAAAAGAAAAGAAAAGAAAAGAAAAGAAAAGAAAAGAAAAGAAAAGAAAAGAAAAGAAAAGAAAAGAAAAGAAAAGAAAAGAAAAGAAAAGAAAAGAAAAGAAAAGAAAAATTACACACAGGGGAGCTTCCACCTGAATCATATTGAACATCACCACAGAACTGTACAACTGTTCAGGTTGGAAGAGCCCTTTGAGCTCATCCAGTCCAGCCCTCACCCAGAGCTCTCAATGCCACTGCTGCTGCTGAGCTACTGCCACTGCACCACGTTCCTCAGCACCACATCTCGATGGCTTTTCAATCCCTCCAGGGATGGGGACTCCACCACCTCCCTGGGCAGCCTGGGCCAGGGTTTGACAACCCTTTTGGGGAAGAGATTCTTCCTCATGTCCAACCTAAACCTCCCATGGGGCAACTTGAGGCTGTTTCCTCATGTTCTCTTTCTCATTACTAGAGAGAAGAGCCCAACCCCCATCACACTTCACTCTCCTTTCAGGGAGCTGTAGAGAGCAATGAGGTCTCCCCTCAGCCTCCTTTTCTTCAGGCTGACCAACCCCAGTTCCCTCAGCTGCTCCTCACAATAGCTGTGTTCAAGGCCCTTGACCAGTTTCATTACCCTCCTCTGGACATGCTGCAGCTCCTCAATGTCCCTCTTGGGGTGAGGGACCCAAAACTAAACCCAAGGATCTCTTCACATCATCCTTTTAAAGCTCCCTCACTGCTGGTTTCCTACTGAGAAGTGCCACTGAGGACCCCCTTGCAGTCAGGTGGAGTCAGCTGGCTGCAGTGCTGAGCCCTGCCTCACTGCACACATTTCCCAGCCCAGGGAAAGCCTCTTGGCCTGAGAAGTAGGTAATGAGGAAGAGGAGGCTGAAGACCAAACTCTGCAGCATAGAACAGGAGGATCTCATGGATGGTGACCCAGTACATGGCAGCTGCCTTCCACAGGTCCACATCTCCTACCCAACACCCTACTGAGCCCAGACAGTGCAACCAGGGTGGACTTGAAGATAGGGTCAGACCCTTGTCAGTGGTGCCCAGGGACAGCACAAAGGGCAAGAGGCACAAGCCCAGGAGGAGAAATTTCTTTGTTGTGAGGGAGCTGGAGGCCCAGAGAGGCTGTGGAGTCTCCTTCTCTGGGGAGTTTCCAACCCCAGCTGGGCATTGTGATCCTGGGCAAGCTGCTGGGGGTACCCTTGCCTCAGCATGGGGTTTAGACTGGCTGATCCCAATGTCCTTTATGGGCCCCACCAACCTGGGATTCTGTGACAAGTATTGACACAGCAGCCCCAGCTTTGCCCAGTCCCACAGTGCTGCCTCATTGCTGGGGATGGAGTCCATCCCACAGCAGCCCCCTCCACCCTCCCCTGCTGTCCCTGGGCACCACCCAGGGCCACCAGAGCTGATGTTTACTGCACACACTTGGTCAGAACTGAGCAGCTGTGGAACATGGTGCCAGTCTCATCTCAGCTTGGCATAGTGAGCTGTCAGCTCATCATACCCTAGAATGGTTTGGGCTGGAAAGGACCTGAACATCCACAAGGACACCTTCCACCAGACCAGGTTGCTCCAAGCCCTGCCCTACCTGACCTTGAATGTTTCCATTGGTGAGGACTGCTGCTGGCATCCCATGGCATGGCAACCCCCAGCCCCAGGGATCACAAGAGGAGGCACAGGAGGCCTCTGTCCTCCTGAGAAACATTCAGCCTGAAAATGCCAGAATCTTCCCCCAGGGAGCTCCAAACATTTCTTCTGGAAGTGTGGCGATGCTCATGGCTGGAGGCAACCAATCCAGCTGCAGTCTCATCCTCCAGCCCCTGCCAGGGCAAAAGGCTCCTCTGCAGTATCGCTGCTGCCATCTGACATCACCAAGGCGATGTTGCAAGGCGAGCTGTGAGTCACTGCCCGGCAGATAATGGTCTTTGCTTGAGTTCAGACTGAAGGAGAGTTGGCCCCATTAATCAGGCTTGAGAAGGGGATGCCAGAGAGTCTGCCAGAGAGTCTGTCTGGTCTGCTCCAAGAGCAGTTACGTGACCCAGGGCTGTGGGGAGAGGGGGAGAGCCTCAGCAGACCTGGATAGAGCCCTGGGGCTGCTCCCAGGAGTGAGGCTCACATGCAATGGCTCTTGCCTAGGGTCAGTCAAAAGCAGGGAGAGCAGCAGGATGAGGGCTGTGATTCTCCCCTCTGCTCTGCTCTCCTGAGACCTTGCCTGGAGCAGTGAGCCCAGTTCTGGTGCCCCCAGTAAAGAAGGACCTGGAGCTGCTGGAGAGGGTCAAGAGGAGGCCACCAAGGGCTGGAGAAGCTCTACTGTGGGAACAGGCTGGGAGAGTTGGGGCTGTTCAGCCTGGAGAAGAGAAGGCTCCAGGGAGACCTCAGAGCAGCCTTCCAGTAGTTGAAGGGCTCCGGGAGAGCTGGGGAGGGACTTTGGACAAGGGCTGGGAGTGCCAGGATGAGGGACAATGGAAGACCTGTAAGATGGGAGATTGAGACTAGAGATGAGGAAGAAATCCCCTGCCTGGAGGTGTTCAAGGCCAGGCTGGATGAGGCCTTGAGCAACTTGGGTTGGTGGGAGGTGTCCCTGCCCATGGCAGAGGGTTGGAGCTGAGTGATCTTTGTGGTCCCTTCCAACCCAAAGCATTCTGTGACCATGAATCAAGAAACTTCTGACTTTGGAGTACCAGAGAGTTCAGAGTGACTGTGTTCCTCCAGCTGTGCCTTTGGTTTTACACTGCCCCAAGGGAGCTGCTACCCCATGGAATGGTCAGGGTGCCTCCTTATAGCTGGTGTTCAGGATCTAGCAAGTCCCAGTGGCATGGAGGAGCCACTGTGCCAAGGTTCCTCAAGTTTGTCCATCCCCAAGATCCAAAGTCCCATTGCTGCTGAGCCCCAGAGCGAAGGTGGAGCTGTAACAGCACTTGGAGAAGTGGCTGAGGAAGGAATGTCATCTATGGCCAGGTCAATGAAACCTCATGAGACATGGGGAAGGGAAGCCATGAGGAAGCATCCATCAAAGAAATCCTGCCCTTAGAAGTGTGTCTAAGTCTTGTTGGTCTCCTCAGGGTAGGTAGGAAACAAGAGAACAGAAGTTTGGGAGCCTGGAGAGAAGCAAGCCAGGGCTGACTTGGGCTCTGGGAGAATTAACAGAGGTCCAAAAGTCTGGAGAAACCCAGGAGCAGTCCTGGGCTTTCATTTCTGCAGGCAAGCAGGAGTGTCTCCAGCCAGCCAGCAACACCAGAGGAGGAAGTGCTCTCTGGCAGGCAGAGGCCAGGATCTGTGCAGAAACCTGCACTGCACTTTGTACACTGAGTGTGACAGGCCCAAGGGGGCTGGCCAGGGACACAGCAGGGCTGCTTTGAGCAAGGAGGCTTCAGCTCAAGCCTGGGAACCCCATGGCAGAGAAATGTTTCCAAGCCCCTGCTCCAGCAGGGCACCCACAGCAGCTTGCCCAGGAGCACAATGCCCAGGGGGGGTTGGAAGCTCTCCACACAAGGAGACTCCACAACCTCTCTGGGCAGCCTGCTCCAGGGCTCAGCACCCTCACAACAAACAACTTTCTCCTCCTGCTCAGATGCAACCTCCTGGGTTCCACTTTCTGCTCCTTGCCCCTTGTGCTGTCCCTGGGCACCACTGAGCAGAGTCTGGCCCCAGCCTCTTGCCCCCCACAGCTCCTTTAGCTCTTGCTGAGCATTGCTCAGCTCCCCTCTGGAGCTGCTCTTCTGCAGGCTCTCAGCCCCAGGGCTCTCAGCCTTTGCTCCTCACAGAGCTGCTCCAGGCCCCTCAGCAGCTTTGCAGCCTCCCCTGGACTCTCTCCAGCAGTTCCCTGTCCCTCTGGAACTGGGGAGCCCAGAACTGAACCCTGGACTCCAGAGGTGTCCTCCCTGGGACACATCCTGTTCCTGCCTGCTTTCCCAGTCTCTTCTGCAGTTACAGGAACTGGTCACCCGCCACACCACTACTCTGGATTGAGGACTATGGGTCCTGTTTCTGGGATGAAGAATTGCTGCCATGGGCTGGGTAACTCAGGAGGGACATTCCAACTGCAGGCATCCTCTGCAGAATGAGTCCCAAGCACTGGATCAGACGTTTTTGTCAATGAAACGTGGTGTTGGGGGCATCAGAGTCCCAATTTCAGGAGGAAATGTATACTTCCTACAGAAATAATTAAGAAAAGGAAGCTGGGTTTCCAGTGGAGCCTGAGCAGCCCCAGAGTGAGTGCAGAGTTTCTCATTCCAGCTGCCAAGAGCCAAAAAAGCTCTGGACTGAACGTCTCAACCCTCGGTTGCCAGAGAAGGGACAATGCCATCCTCATGCTGCTGGGTTTGAGGCAAGCCTCATTTTATTCAAATTATTCTATATTTTGAAGGGGATCTAAAAAAATAAATAAAATAATAAGCAAACCACAAAACACTTCAGAAACACAACTTCTTTCAGGAACAATTTCCATTTCCCAGTTGCCTGACCCTAAAGCTGATGCCAAACATCACCCCAGAGCCAGTGGTTGATTTTCTTTCACTGCCAAGCAAAATGACAATAAAGGGAACATTTAAAGTGGAGCTCTGTTCTGAAAATATATCTGCCTCTCTCTGAAAGGGCTCAGCTCCACTGAGCTGAAAGCAATTATGAGGCAAATCAGTTGGGAGGAGGAATTTAATCAGAAAAATGTGGATGCTGAGTGGGAATTGTTAAAAAGCATTTTACACAGCGCCCCAGAGCCACAATCCCACACTTGAGAGGGAAGGCAGCACTGGGGAGAAGAGAAAAAGGGGGAGGTGGGGGGGCAAAAGACAACTCTGGCTTGTGAGGGAAGTGAAGACAACTGTGAAAAATAAGAACTCCATATAGAACTTAAGAAAGTGGAAACCAGCAGTAATGAGGGAGAAGTGAGGAGCTGTAGAGAGCTGAAAAGGAAAGCCAAGAGCTGAGGACAATGTGTGGGCTGCAAACCTGCAGCTAATGGGAAGCAATTCCTCCCAGCATCACAGCAGCCAATGCAGCTCTAATGAAGGCCTTGGATGGGTCACTCTTGTCTCTGGGTGGGTGCCAGAGCAATGCCAGCAAGAGAAGGCAGCTCAGGTTTGCTGCACCAGGTACTGGGAAACTTCCAGGGACTGCAAAAGCTTTGAGGGTGCTGGAGGCCTGGAGCAGGCTGCCCAGAGAGGTTGTGGAGTCTCCTTCTCTGGAGAGCTTCCAACCCTCCCTGGGCATTGTGCTCCTGGGCAAGCTGCTGTGGGTGCCCTGCTAGAGCAGGGGCTTGGATTGGGTGATCACAGAATCATGGAATGCTTTGGGCTGGAAGGGACCTCCAAAGCTCACCCAGTCCAACCCCCTGCACTCAGCAGGGACATCCCCAACTAGATCAGGTTGCCCAGAGCCCTGTCCAGCCTCACCTTGAGTATCTCCAGGGATGGGACCTCAACCACTTCCCTGGGCAACCTGTTGCAGTGTTCCAGCAGCCTCCTGGTGCAGAACTTGTTCCTCACATCCAATCTAAATCTCGAATTCCTAATATCCAATCTAAATTAAATGATCTCCAGCTGCCACCCTGCTGGGGTTCTGTGGTAGGGCTGTCAGCCTGGCATCAGCTCTGGGCAGTCATCTCCCAGAGCTGCTGTGGCAGGCAACAGATTGAAGTAAAAGAAGCAGAGAACCACGGAATTGTTTTGGTTGGAAGAGACCCTTAGGATCATTGATATGATTAATGCTAATTCCTGTAGGCTTATGGAATCCAGAAGATGTCACAGGAAGATTCCTCTTTTCCCTAAAATGAGAAGTTTGATTGATATTACTGTTGGTGGTGTAAGGCACTTAGTGCTCTGCAAGGCAGTGACTGCCTGGGTGCTGCATGACAGCTTGATGGAGGAGCTGGAACAATCCACAGCTGACATGGCACATCTTAGATGGATTAAAAGCTGGCTGGGTGAGGTGTCTGAGCTGGGAGCCTAACTGGGAACTCCTCACCCAGCAGGGGTGGATTTAGTGCAGATCCCCAGGGGTCAGCTCTCGGCCCTGGGCTGTCCAACGTTTTTATCAATGATCTGAACAACAACAAGAAGTAGAAACTAAATCATCTGGGGCAGAGTTTGCTGATGACACTGAGCTGGTGAGACCAGCAGGCAGAGGAGGAGCCAGAGCACTGCTGCAGAATGGCCTGAGCTGCAGGTAGCCAGCAGCAGGGAACAGGCAGATGGGTGCTGTAGCCAAATACAGGCATCAGCTAGGGGCAGGGCTACATCCCCAAGGCAGGGTGCTGTGTCCTGGGAAGTGGTCACTATGAGACCCTGGGGAGGCTGGAGAGCCTCACCTGGCTCTACCCTCCTCATACATGCAGGTGGCCAAAGGGCCAAGTGCCTTCACTGGACACCAGCCAGCAATGATACTGCCCTGCAGCTGGGTGCCTGTGCCCACCCAGCACCTGCTTCTGGTCCTCATCCTGCATCAGGATGTTGAGAGACTGAGGGAAAAGCTGTGAAGATCATAGAATCATTGAGGCTGGAAAAGACCTCCAAGCTGATGCAGTCCAACCCAACACCTCCATGACCACTAGACCATGTCCCAGAGAGCCACATCTACTCATTTCTGGAACACCTCCAGGCATGGGGACTCCACCACCTCCCTGGGCAGCCTCTGCCAATCCCTGACCACTCTTGCACCAAAGAAATTTTTCCTCTTCTCCAACCTAACCCTCTCCTGGCACAATTTCAGGTCATTTCTTCTCCTTCTATCACCTGAGCCCAACCCCCACCTCACTGTAGCCTCCTTTCAGGTAGCTGTAGAGAGCAATGAGGTCTTCCCACAGCCTCCTCTTCTTCAGGCTGAACAATCTCAGCTCCTTCAGCCTCTCCTCACAAGACCTCAGAGGTTGCCAAACCCCTCACCAGCTTTATTGCCCTAAGTTGATGAAATACTCAAAGTTGATGAAATGCCCTAAGTTGATGAAGCACCCAAAGAGTGGCTGTCAATAGCCCCATGGCCAAGTGGAGTCCCTCAGGGGTCAGTGCTGGGACCAGTCCTGTTCAACATCTTTGTTGGTGCCATGGACAGTGGCACTGAGGCTCCCTCAGCAGGTTTGCTGATGACACCAAGCTGTGTGGTGCAGCAGACAGGCTGGAGGGAAGGGATCCATCCAGAGGGACCTGGGCAGGCTGCAGAGCTGAGCACATGACAACCTCAGGAGGTTCAACAAGGGCAAGGTCCTGCAGCTGGGTCAGGGCAATCCCAAGCACAAATCCAGGCTGGGCAGGGACTGGCTGGAGAGCAGCCCTGAAGAAAAGGCCTTGTGGGTGCTGGGGGAGGAGAAGCTCAGCAGGAGCCAGCAGTGAGCACTTGCAGCCCAGAGAGCCAAGCAGAGCCTGGGCTGCAGCAAGAGAAGTGTGGCCAGCAGGGCCAGGGAGGGGATTCTGTCCCTCTGCTCCACTCTGTGAGACCACTCCTGGAGCTCTGTGTCCAGTTCTGGAGCCTCTGTTCCAGGAAGGATCTGGAGGTGCTGGAAGGTGTCCAGAGAAGGGCCATGAGGATGAGCAGAGGGCTGGAGCTGCTCTGCTATGAGGACAGACTGAGAGAGTTGGGGTTGTGCAGTCTGGAGAGGAGAAAGCTCCCAGGAGACCTTCTTGTGGCCTTCCAGTGTCTGAAGGGGAATAGAGGAAAGCTGGGGAGGGACTTTGGAGGGTGTCAGGGAGTGATAGGTCTGGGGGGAATGGAACAGAACTAGAAATGGGGAGATTCAGATTGGATGTTAGGAAGAAGTTCTTCCCCATGAGGGTGGTGAGACACTGGCACAGGTTGCTCAGGGAGGTGGTGGAAGCCTCATCCCTGGAGGTTTTTGCAGCCAGGCTGGATGTGGCTGTGAGCAACCTGCTGTAGTGTGAGGCGTCCCTGGCCATGGCAGGGGAGTTGGGACTGGAGGATCCTTGAGGTCCCTTCCAACCCTGACAGTTCTGTGATTCTCAATAGAACCTGCCCTGCAGTGAGGCCTCTGGAGCTCAATCTATTCTGCTGGACAAACCCCAGGGGCTGGATACCACAGGGAGTTGCCCACAGACTCCCCAGCCTCACAGGCAGAGTTTTACTGTGCTCCAATGTCTGCAACCTGAGGCTGGGCACACTGAAAGTGGTGATTTGTCATCCTGCTGCCTGGCACAGCAGCACAGGGAGCTAACCACAGGAGCAATTCAGCAAGGCTGTGAGGGAATCTTCACCTTTAACAGATGTTACATCATACTTCCTTATGGAGCCACAGAATCCCATCATGGTGGGGGTGGGAAGGGACCTTTAGGGATCATCCAGTGCAACCCTCCTGCTCAAACAGCAGCACCCAGGGAAGGTCACACAGGAACAGATCCAGGCAGGTGTTGAAAGTCTCCACAGAAGGAGACTCCACAACCTCTCTGGGCAGCCTGCTCCAGGGATCCAGCACCCTCACAACAAACAAATTTCTCCTCATGCTGAGGTGGAACCTCCTGGGTTCCAGTTTGTGCCCCTTGCCCCTTGTGCTGTCCCTGGGCACCACAGGAAAACATCTGATCCACAGAGGCCCAAACCCAGCTCTTAAGTTGCCACCTGACATCCTCTCCCAACTCCTCCATCACTTCCCAGCCGGCCACCTTCCTGCCCCCTTCCCAGCTGCTCACATCATCTTTGGTTCTTCATCTTGCCCAACCTGGCTGCTCCTTCCCCCATCATGTGGAGAGCACTGAGCTGGCATCTGGCCAGGCCATGAGGGCTCCTCTGGGTCCCTGAGCATGGAAGAGCTGCTGCCATCCATGTTTCAGGATGTGTCAGGGATTGTTCAGAGAATGGCTTTCTAGAAGCTCTGACCTCTCAAAACTGACAAGGGTGGGAGACAGCCTGTGCTGGGCTCAGAGTGCTCCTGGGTACCAGGCACAACCTCTGTGGTCAGGGGTGCCCAGGAAGCAGTTTGTCTTGCACTAGGGAGATGTCTAACTACAGGAGGCAGTGGGCAAGGGCTGCTGGCTCCCCTGCACAGCTCTGCCCAGAGGAACTCTGCAGTACTTTCAGTGCCTTGGAGCCAGGAGGGCTTTGGCTCTGCCCAGCAGCTGGAACTCTCTGTGTCCCCTTGACAGTGAAGGTAGCTCCAGGAGGTGTAAGGACTACAGAGCCAGGGCCTCCACCTTGTTCAGAGCAGAGCACGCAGAAAGGAGCAGAACTGTGGCTACAGAGAGCCAAGGGCTTCTTGCTTCCTTTCATCAGGGCCTCTCTGAAGCCTTTGGAGCTGCTGGGAGAAGGTGGCTTGCAGAAAAGACAGCCTGAGGAAAGGTCACTATCCACAGCATGCAACATGGCAGAGGATGAGGGCAGAAAACTCCTGGAGCTCTGCATGCAGAGTCACAGAATGGGTTGGGTTGGAAGGGACCTCAGAGATCATCCAGCTCCAACCCCCTGCCATGGGCAGGGACACCTCCCACCAGCCCAGCTTGCTCAAGGCCTCATCCAGCCTGGACTTGAACACCTCCAGACAGGGGACAGCCACAGCCTCCCTGGGCAACCTGTGCCAGTCTCTCTCCACCCTCACTGCAAAAAATTTCTTCCTCCTCTCCACTCTCAATCTCCCCTCTCCCAGCTCAAAGCCATTGTCCCTCATCCTGGCACTCCCAGCCCTTGTCCAAAGTCCCTCCCCAGCTCTCCTGGAGCCCCTTCAGGTACTGGAAGGCTGCTCTGAGGTCTCCCTGAAGCCTTCTCTTCTCCAGGACGATCAGCCCCAACACTGTTTACCCTTGTCTGGCTTGCCCAAGTCTCCTCTCCCACTGCCCACCTGGCTGCAGCCCGGGGAGGATGCTGAGGGTGATGGGCAGGACACTCCTCACCCTGCCCGGGCAGAGCCCAGTCCCAGCCGCAGCTCCGGCTGCCGTCACTCCCCGGTGGGAAGAGAGGTTTGGGTGTGTTGCCTGTGTGCCAGCATCCAACATGTTTTACAACTGACCTGCAAAGAATGTGTATCGCTGCAGAGGAGACACAGCCCTGCAGAGGAGACACAGCCCTGCAGAGGAGACACAGCCCTGCAGAAGACAGAGCACAGCTGCTTTGTCTAACAGGCTCTCACCCCCAGCCCGGCAGAAGGGGTGAGGGGGAGATAATTCCCCCCAGCGCCGGCTCCGCTACCCTCCCCAGTGGAAGATTCTTACAAACTCCCTCCTCCTGCCATCCTTCTGCAGAGGGTCAGAAGATGTCCTGACAACAGCAGTGTGCACATAGCTCAGAACTTGGCCACAGGCTGAGCAAACACTCTGGACAGCTTCAGGAGCAGATTAAAGTGCCAGAGCGGCCAGCGGCTGCCCTTCGCTCACGCTCACTCCTGTCTTGAGTTTATTCTTAGCAAGCTTTGCGGGCTGCAGAAAGTGAAATTTCTCCTTGACAGATGGCTGGGGAGTGGGGCAGCCAGAGCCCACGTGCTGCAGTGGGACAGCCCCGGAGCAGGCAGTGCTGGGGAGCAGATAGCACCAAGAGCACTGCCCGGGCGAAGATCCCCAGTGGAAGAGCCTGCCCGGGCTGGCTGTCAGCTCCAGAGCACAGCCCCGGGGCTCCTGGCACATCCTGTTCCTCTCCTAAGAGCTGCAGCCTCCCACTCCAGGCTCAGACATCCTTCATCTCTTCCTCTGGCTGCATGCTGTGGGTAAGGCCATGATCACCAGGCCTTGGTGCAATCTTTGTGTCCTGGATTCAGGAGTCCCTTGCGCTCTGGAAGCACTGCTCTGGCAGGAGCAGGTCACCTCCTGCCCCAGGACTCAGCCAAATGCTCCTCCCCATCTGTCACCTGCCTGTGTCAGTCCTTCCCCTTTTACCAGGTGCTGTGTCCAGGGCCTCTCCACTCTTCAACCCTGTCTGCTCCCTGTGTGCACCTCACACAGAGTCATAGAATGGTTTGGTTGGAAAAGTTCTCCGAGATCATTGAGTCCAACCCCAACCCCAACCCCACCATGGCCACCAAACCATGGCCCCAAGTGCCATGGCCACACCTTTCTGGAACACCTCCAGCCATGGTGACTCCACCCTGGGCAGCCTCTGCCAATCCCTGACCACTCTGGAAGCAAAGAAATTTTTCCTTATCTCCAACCTCACCCTCCCCTGGCACAATTCCAGGTCATTTCCTCTCCTTCTCTCACCTGAGACTGGGGAGCAGAGCCCAGCCCCCACCTGGCTCCAGCCTCCTCTCAGGAGCTGTAGAGAGCAATGAGGTCTCCCTCAGCCTCCTCTTCTCCACACCAAACACCCCCAGCTCCCTCAGCTGCTCCTCCCCAGCCCTGTTCTCCAGACCCTTCCCAGCTCTGTTGTCCTCCTCTGGACCTGCTCCAGCTCCTCAATGTCCTTCTTGGAGTGAGAGGCCCAAAACTGAACCCAGGATTCAAGGAGTGGCCTCCCCAGTGCCCAGTCCAGGGGCACCATCCCTGCTCTGCTCTTTCTGCCCACACCATTGCTGCTCCATGAGGCAGAGGCTTGGACTCAGGAGCCTACTGGTGCCTCACCCAAGCCAAGACTGGTGGGAGGTGTCTCATATGGGACAAAGCAGCAGCTGTGAGCCACTGCTGCCCCTCAGCCCTCTGCTTCTGCTGTTCTGCTGTTCCAGGCTCTGCAGACCTGGCATTGGGTCTGCAGTAGCAGAGTTTCCTCAGGAATGGAACCAGTGCTGCTGCTTGAGGTGACAGATATTCTTGGTGGCCTTTATGGTCCAACTAAAGAGTCTGTTTAGGAACCTTCCTGAGAGGTCCTGTGTCCAGCTTTCATTGTCACACATCTCTAAAGATGAAGCATGACAGCAGGACAGAGCTCCAGGACAGTGTGGAGAGTCCTGTACAGCAACAGCATCCAACCTCTTGGGCCCTGGGAGGTCCCTGGTGGCTCCAAAGCCACTGGGTGCCACATGGAGTAGGACATGTAGTAGAGTAGACATAGAGTAGAGCCTGGTGAGACACAGACCTGGAGCCAGCTTGCAGAAAAGAGTCAGAGAACAGAGCAGAGGCATGGAGAGGGGAAAGCAACAGCACAAGGAATTTGCCAGCTTCAAATGGCATCTACAGGATCATCCCTGTCAGCTGAACTCCATCCAGTAAAATCCCAGAATCCCAGCACCACAGGGGTTGGAAAGGACCTCTGGAGCTCATCCAGTCCAAGCCCCTGCTCCAGCAGGGCACCCACAGCAGCTTGCCCAGGAGCACAATGCCCAGGGGGGGTTGGAAGCTCTCCACACAAGGAGACTCCACAACCTCTCTGGGCAGCCTGCTCCAGGCCTCCAGCACCCTCACAACAAACTCCTCCTCTCCAAGTGGCACCTCCTGGGTGCCAGTTTGTGCTCCTTGCCCCTTGTGCTGTCCCTGGGCACCACTGAGCAGAGTCTGGCCCCAGCCTCTTGCCCCCCACAGCTCCTTTAGCTCTTGCTGAGCATTGCTGAGATGCCCTCTGGGGCTGCTCTTCTGCAGGCTCTCAGCCCCAGGGCTCTCAGCCTTTGCTCCTCACAGAGCTGCTCCAGGCCCCTCAGCAGCTTTGCAGCCTCCCCTGGACTCTCTCCAGCAGTTCCCTGTCCCTCTGGAACTGGGGAGCCCAGAACTGAACCCAGGACTCCAGACATGCCTTCACTAGGGTAATACAGAGTGGGAAGAGATCCTCCCTTACCCTGCTGGCCACACTCTTCATGCACCCCAGAGGCCATTTACCTTCTTGGCCATGAGGGCACATTGCTGGGCACCTTGCTGGGCACAATGCTGGCTCCCTGAGAGGAGCAGCAGGCCTGGCTGTGCTGACAGCTCAGCTCTCCACCAGCCCTTTGCAACCACTTCTGCCCTCAGTGAGGACACCACAGCAGCACCCAGCCAGGGAAGCCTGAGTGGTGCAGGGCCAGGTGGCTGTGCATGGAGAGAGGCAAGCTGGGAGTGTGGGGGCAGCCTGCCAGCTGTGGGGCTGGGGACTGGGTGCAGCATGCAGGGACAGCTCCTGGGTGGCAGTGACAGTGGTGGAGGAGGAGCCTGAGCACTATTTGCTGAGTAGAAACAAGACCTCAGGAGGTTTGCAGGGGGCTCCTCTGAGCTGGAGCTCACAACTTTGGGAGGCTGTTTGGCAGCCTTTGCCGGGTCTCTGGGGACTTGATGTTCATCAGCCTGCTGCAGAGCAGAGCAGAGCCTCTTCTGGGAGGGAAAAGAGTTTCCCAGGAACAGTTCCTGAGCTGAGAGCAGATCCCACACGGCACCACCACCCTCCTCAGCTGCCAGTGCCTGTTACTGTCACTCACACCATGAGGTGAGCTGCTGGCCCCATGGCCAGGCCTGCTGCTGCTGGTTAAGCAGAGTCCACATGCCCTGTCCAGCAGCTGGCTGGTCCATGGCAAACCCTAGGAGGTGACCTGTCCTGACAAGCCTTCTCCTGCTGATCTGCTATCATTTATCACTGCAGCCTGCAGAGCCCATAGGGAGCATCATGCACAGACGTGTGCTGGAGCTGGCTGCACACCCAGCTGGCTCCATGTGCTCTGCTGCAGCTCTTCCATTCCCAGGTCCTCCTGTGTTTCAGGAAGCCTCAAAACAGCCTCCCATAGAGAGTCAGAGAATCAGAGAACTGCTTGGGTTGGAAAAGCCTTTTAAGATCATTGAGTCCAACCATCAACCCAGCACCAAACCATGGCCCCAAGTGCCATGGCCACACCCTTCTGAAACACCCTCAGGCATGGGGACGCCACCACCTCCTTAGGCAGCCTGTGCCAATCACTGACCACTCCGGAAGCAACTCATCTCCAACCTAACCCTCCCCTGGCACAATTTCAGGCCATTTCCTCTCTTTCTATTACCTGAGGTCCTCCTAAGCAAAGCCCTCAGGGAACCTCCCTGGGCAGATGCTCAGCACTGGCAACACTGCAGAGTTCTGAAGGGGGTTGACACAGAGCTGTCATGGGTCCCACATCTGCACTGTGGCTCTCCAAGAGTGACTCCTGGCACCCCAAGGTCTCCTGCTGCCTGCACTGAGCAGTGTTGGGGCAGATGCAGAGGAGAGCAGGAGCTGGTGGACGTTGGGGTGCAGCAGGCCCTGGCCAGCATGAGGACTGGGTGGGAAAGGCTTCTCATTTCAGCCTGGATTTTATTTCAGTCCCTTTATCTCCTTCCCAGCTCTGCAAAGGCATCTCCTGGTCCCTCAGCACACATCTGCAGCTCACCATGGATGCCCCTTCGGGTGACACCAGGAATCACACTGCACAACGTGCTGGGCAAACCTCCCAGCAGAGACAAAGCTCCTGGGAGGTGGCTGTTCTCCATTAGGCAGAGCTCTGACTGCAGGGGACAAGCTTCACCCACCCCAGGCTGCACCTCCAGGTGCAGGGTCCCTCTGCCAACCCTGCAGGACAGGGAGCAGAGCCCACCCCAGTGCTCAGAGAGAGGGCACAGGAGGGGAAGCTTGGTGGCTGCCACACTCTCACGACGAGGTCCAGAGCCAGAGGTCCCCAGGGACAGCTGATAAGCCTCCTGCATCTGTTCCAGCAGTGCCTGCCTGAGCAGGGTGCATTTTTGGCTTGAGGTTGGGACATAAATCAGCATGAGTCAGAGAACCCTGCCCTGGTGCCTTCGCCAGGGCAATGCCAACAGCACCACACTGGTGGCTGCTGTGTGCCTGGGACACACTGCAGGAGGGACATAGGCAGGTCCCAGGTGCAGTGGCCAGAGAATGATGAAGGTTCTTCTGCCTTTGGGATCATCTGCCAAGCACCAGTGGGTGAGGAGAGGAGTGTGCTGGCCAGGAAGCCACCTGCAGCACACACACAGCACAGCCTGGAGAGCATGGTCCCACCTGAGCTTCCCAGCTTAAACCATTAGCACCTGCTGAGCAGCACCAGCTGGCAGGACAGGAGATAACCACAGCAGGTCATGGGAAGGCCACACACACAAACCCTCAATCATAACATCCCATCTTGGGGCCATGCAGACACAAACACACAGCTGGAAGGCCCCAAAGGAGCATCATCTGATGGCTAGATGAATCATTCCCACCTGTGATCCCCCATGTCCACAGCTGTCCCTGCAAACATGTCCTGGCAGCAGGCTGTAGGTGGAGAGTAGGCAGAATCTGCACCTTGCAGCCTGTTCCCCACTGATGCTTGGACAGGGGCACAACCTCTGCCCTTGCCTCCCCTGACTGCATTCCTTGCACTGTGGGCTCTGGGACTGAAAACCAGCTAGGGGCTGGTCAGAAGGAAGGACAAGGATGGAGGGTCCCTCTCCCTGCCTGTCCTATGAAGCTGACACTCCTGCTGCAAAACATCTGTCCCTGCTTCAAGGCAAGCAGCAGATGAAAGGCTGAGAACCACTGGCTAGGGTGAAGTGAAAGATCACAGAGATGGCAGCAGCCCTGCCTCCAGACTGCAAGGCTGGCAGAGGCATTTGGAGCCACAGAGACTCAGAAAGAGTGTTTAGGATCACATGCCTGAACATCAGTGCCTACACCACCTTTGGAGCTGATGTCTGACCTGGGCCATCTCAAAGCAGAGATGTTTCTACAGCAGACACTGCAGGCTCAGCAGGAAAACCTGCTCTGCTTGGAGCACTTCAGCCAAAACAGTGATGAACCTGGCTCCTGTGCCCTTCCAGAAGGGCCCTGCCTGTAGCTCACCACAACAGCTGTCTCCTGAACAGCAACGAGCTGGACACCATGTCCCAGTGTGCTCTTTCTCCTGTGTTCCAGGTATAAGCTCACAGCTCCTCTCCATCCTTCCCACTCAGGGGCTCAAGGTTGGACACAGTTGATGCCTGAATGCAAGACACCTGCTGACTCCTTGTCTCAAGGATAGGCAGGAGTCCTTGAGGAGACCCTTGGAGGGAGGCTGGCAGAAAATCTGGGCTCTGGGGGATTTTCTAAAAGACCCTCTGGGAATCTGGCAAGTGCAGGAAACTCAAGGGCTGATGGCTTTTGAGGGGCTGGAGAAGGCCAGGTTGCTTCGTGGAGGACAAGGAAGGCAGAAGAGTCAATGGCTCAGGACTGATGTCTTTAGTTCTCCACACATATAAAGGACATGGATGGGGCAGGTTCTCCACAGACATTAAGGATGGGGTAGGGTCTCCAGAGACATAATGGATGGGGTAGGGTCTCAACAGACATAATGGATGGGGCAGGTTCTCCACAGACATAAAGGATGGGGCAGGGTCTCCACCGACATAAAGGACAGGATTGGTTCTCCACCTTCCTAACCCCTTCTGGGAGCAGTAAACATCCGCAGAGTGCTGCAGCTGTAAGGAAGGCACCAGGGACCGGGGTGGCAGCAGTGAGGAGGTGGTGATTTTATTTGGAGATGGAGAGAGCACAGGAGGGCCATCCCCTTCCTCTCCACGGGGACTGTGCCAGCCCAGGGAGGTCTCTGCTGGCTTCCTGTTGGCTGTCAGGCAGTGGGCACCGCAGCCGTGCCAGGTGCTGAACACCAGCGCAGCTCTGGCACAGCAGGACATACCCAGCTGGGCTGGGCTGGGCTGGCCTCCAGCCCTGGCTGCCATCAGCTGGGAAACAAGGGAAAGGGAGTGAGACCACAGCGACCACCAACCAGCTGCCACTGGCAGCCGTGGGCTGGCCTCCCCTTGCCAGGCACGAGCAGGCAGCAGCCCTGTGCCCGCCAAGCCCCGGAGCCCTGGCAGCCGGCGGTGCAGCATGGAGGAGGAGGAGGCTGGGGAGGAGGCTGTCCCCTCGCCCTCCTTGGATGCTCCTGGGGAGCAGGGCGGGCAGGAGCAGCCAGCGTGGAGCTTTCTGCTCGTTACATCTTTCATGAAAAGCTGTTTGGCAAAAATGTACATTTTCTTTGGCTGCCTTTTGCACGGCTTTGGCAAAACCCCTCCCGTTAGTGTCTCCCCTTGAGGGAACTTTATTGAGTGGAACAAAGTCGGATATTTTTAGCTACCCATTGTTAGCTGAAGAACAAAGCCATAACTAAGATATTTTGTCTCTTACACTGGAAGGGGACTATCAGACACAGCCATGTACAGTCATATGTGGCTGCCCATTCAGATGCAGCACCAAAGGGAAAGTATTTTTAGCCTAAACGCTCCACACAGCACCCACATCGCCCTTCCCCTCCATGCTGGACCACCAAAACTCACGGCCAGCACCAGAGAGAGCAGCAGCAGAGACTCCTGCTCTCCCTCAGGCCACCTGACAAAGTGGCATTTATTGAATCGCAGAATGTCATCGTGGAGCATCATCTGCTCCAACCTTTCTAGGTGATGGTGGAGTTGCAGTGAGCTGGCCCAGCACCCTGTGAAGCTAAGTCTTCAAAGTGTCCAGTGTAGGGGAATCCACCACTTCCCTTGGGAGACCTGAGATCATGCAATCTTAAAAACCCTTTAATTTTTCTGCCTCTTGGGTTTTTCTCTCCACTCGGAGCTGAAATGATGTGTTGCACTAACAGGCAAGAGGAAAAGTCAACCAGGACCCAGCTGGAGCTGAGCAAAGCAGCAGCTGGAACAAACAGCCCCAAACCCACCAAACCATGAGGGCTACTCTGATGAGGAGGGATGTTGCCCATGGGCAGCATTAGGTCATGCAGCCTGTGAGAAGGAACCAGCACAGCCCTGTCCTGGTAGTGCTGCTGCCAGTCCTGCTGCTGTGCTGGAGATCCCAGGAGGCGCTTTCAACAACATTAACCCCAGAGCACCAGAGAGCCCCACACCAGGCTGACAAAACCTCCCCGAGTGCTGCAGTGCTCACCAAGTGACATCAGCAGGCTTTGACTGGCAGCACTTTGCAATGTGCTCATCTCAAAGGAGCAAAGTGGGCCAGAAATGCTCTGGATTTCTGAGGCAGTGCTGCCGGGAGCCTTCCAGGTCTAAACAGCCTTTGTGGGCTCTCCGTGAATCATGGAGAGGCTGAATTCAACAGACCAATATTTGGCACGACCAAACCATGGCCCTCCACAGCTAAGGGAGCTGTGACTCAGTCCCCCTGGCACAGCAGGGGCAAGGGGAAGGGAAGCAGAGAGCCACCACACAGCCTGACCCACTGGGAGGGACAGCAGGGCTGGAGGGATTGGAGACACCGCCCGAGCACTGCAAGAGCCTCGGGGAGCCTCTCATGGCCCTGCTCTGCCAGCCTCCCTGTGTGGTGCCAGCCACTGCATCCCTGCCACCCTGCCCTGCCAGCCTCTGCAGAGCAGCCAGTGTCTGATCTGCTAAATGCACTTTGTGCCTGCTCCTGAGCAGATGCCATGATCTGTGTGGGTCTGACCATAACAGTCCAAGACCTGTCAGGTTCAAGAGGCAGCCAAGGCCACACCAACCACCCAGGAGAAGCAGCAGGTACCAGAGCCTGGCTGTGCCCCTTCTCCTGAGGGTGAGGGTGGCAGCACACACCTGAAGAAGCAACTGGACGGACAGAAAAACATGAAGTAGGAAACGTAAATTACCTGGGAACTCCTGGGCTGGGCTAGGGTGTCCCGGAGGAGAGGTGGCTTTAGTGACTCCTGGCTTTGCTCCGCGGCTCGGGGAGGCTGTGCCAGGGAGCAGGGGCTGGGTTTATGCACTTGAGGCACAGTTAGAACTGGTTTAAAATAGAGCGCAAGGAGCTGGTGCGGCTGGGATTAGACAAACTCCGAGGCTGCTTTCCCAAAGAGAAATTAACTTCTTGCAGCCCGCGGGGCAGCGCGGGGAGCCCGGGGGTGGCCGGGCAGCGGGCAAGGGGCGAGGGGCTGCGCCTGGGGGCTGCTGGGCTCTGGGGGAGATCTCTCCTTGCGCTGCTGTAGCCCCGGGTGGGGGTGGTTGCAGAGAGAGAGAGGAGCCGGGGTTCGGGGTGACCCCGCTTTATGCCCCGGGAGGCAGCGGCCGGAGGCTTCGGAGGGCCCAGGGGGTAGGACGGCGCGCAGCCCGGGGATACCCGGTACCAGCCCCCTCTACCCCGGCTCGGGGCTTGCTGTTCCACCACTCCCGGTGCAGCCTGGGACCGAGGGCTCCGCTCAGGACCCTGCAAGAGTTAAGGAGGAGGAGGACGAGGAGGAGCAGGAGGAGCCCCGCAGCCGCCGTCGCCCATTGCCCCAGCACTGCCCCAGCACTGCCCCAGCACTGCCCCAGCACTGCCCCGCAAGCTCCGAGGGCACCGGGAGTCCCCTCCGAGAGAGCCCCAGCGCTTCACCGGGCAGGGCTGGACGGGATGGGGTCAGCGGGACTGCAGGGAGGAGACCGCAGGTCTGGACGGAGCAGAAGGACCCTGCACCCCCGCACCCTGTGTCCCTCAGCCCTGCACCCTGCATCCCGCTGGAGCCGTGCTGGCGCAGGGGGTCCGGAGGTGGCACCTGGCTTTTGGCACCTCCTGCAGGAACGGCGCTCCCCCCGCCTCTTTCCGAGCCCTGCACCCCTTTGGGCGTCTCTATGTTGGCAGTGGGCAGCAGGAGCAGCGGGCAAAGCCCCATCCAGGCAGAGAGGAGCTGGGCAGGATCCCAACTAGGACATGGGAGACTTGTGTCAGTCCCTGCCAGCCCTGGTGCCTCTGGGCACCCTCCATTTACCTCCATTTAGCCAGGATCTGGATGAGCAGAGATCAGGTCTCACAGGTACCGCAAACTCCCAGGTTTTGATGAACTGGGGCTTGCTGCAGCTCATCTTGTAAGTCACATCTGGCCAGGGGACCCAGAGGTCTGACCATGGAATAATTTGGGTTGGACGGAACCTTTCAAGGTCCCGTTTAAAGTCCAACTGTCCCCTGCAGCCAGCAGGGACATCCCCAACCACAGCAGGTTGCTCACAGCCCCAAACAACCTGACCTGCACTGGTGCCAGCCATGGGGCAGCTCCCACCTCTCTGGCCAGCCTGGGACAGGCTCTCCCCACCCTCAGGGGCAAACATTTCTCCCTTCTCTCCACTCTCAGTTTCCCTCTCTGAGTTCCAAACCCTCCCCCCTTGTCCTGTCACCACAGGCCCTGCTCGAAACTCTTCCCCCAGCTCTCTGATCAGCCTTGAAGCACTGCAAGGCCACCAGAAGGTCTCCCTGGAGCCTTCTCCTCTGCAGGCTGCCCAAGCCCAACTCTCTCAGCCTGGCTCCCAGCAGAGGGCTTCCAGCCCTGCCAGCATTGCTGTGACCTCCTCTGGCCCTGCTCCACCAGGTCCCTGTCTGTGCTGAGCACTCCAGAGTTGCCCCAGCACTGCAGGGGAGGTCTGAGCAGAGCACAGCAGAGGGGCAGAATCCTGAGCACTAGAGGGGTCTGTTGAGCTCAGCATAGCACGGCCAGAGGTGCTGTCACCATGAGCAGGGCAGTGTCTGCTCACAGGATGATGGCCAAGCAGATGTGCTAGCTGTGAAACCTGGGACACAGGTGGTGTAGAAGCAGAGTTGTGCATCATGAGCTCTCTTGAGAGGCAGGTCCTGTGCTCTGGACACCCCAAGATCAGTCCCTTCTTACTTTGGGGTACACTCATCATTGCTCCAGCAGGTATGTGTCCATAGAAGCACAACAGCCTCCACCTGCAGAGCCTCAGGTTTGCTGTTGGGCAGGATGCTGCTCCCCAGGCAGGGAAAGTCCTTTTGCCTCTGATTGTTGATGTCTCTCTGGCTGTAAACTCCCCCAGGCAAACCTGCTGCTCATCCTAACAATCAGCTGTGGGCTGCAGGCCTTGCTGGCTGGGCAGCTGTGTGGAGCTGAAAGATCTCCCCCAGCCTGTCCATAAATCCTCAGCTCACCCCAGGTTTCTTCACATGGCAGCTCCTGAGTGCAGTCATTCTAGCAAAGCAGCTCCTGATCTAGGAGAGACCTAATCCAGAGAGCCAGGAGGGCCTGCCCCAATCACCTAACAGGAATGGTGGTCCCTGGGGAGGCTGCACAATGTCCCACCTGAGCACTGCCTGGGAGAGGGCTGTCTGTGGTGTGTTTGGACAAGGCAGAGCTATGGTCATGGAACTATGGAACTGCTGAGGCTGGAAGAGCCCTTTGAGATCCTCCAGTCCAGCCCTCACCCAGAGCTCACAAAGCCACCACTGCTGCTGAGCCACTGCCACCAAACCACAGCCCTCAGTACCACAGCCACACAGCTTGGAAACCCCTCCAGGGATGGGGACTCCACCACCTCCCTGGGCAGCCTGGGACACTGCCTGAGAACCCTTGCTGGGAAGGAATTGTTCCTAATCTCCAACCTGAACCTCCCCTGGCACAGCTTGAGGCTGCTTCCTCTTGTCCTGTCACTTGCTACATGTGAGAAGAGCCCAACCCCCACCTGGCTCCAGCCAATGAAGTCTCCCCTCAGCCTCCTCTGAGGTCCAAACAGCCCCTGGTCCCTGAGCTGTTCCTCATAATCCTAGTGTTCAAGGCCTTTCATGAGCTTGGTTGCTCTTCTTGGTTCATGCTCCAGCCCCTCAACGTTCTTCTTAAAGAGAGAGGGCCCCAGAACTTGAGGTGTGGCCTCCCCAGTGCCCAGTACAGGGGGATAAGCACATCCCAAGACCTGAATGGTCCAGACAGTGTCCCCTAGGAGCAGGAGGGTTTGGGAACAGGGGCAGACATGGAATCAGGACATTTGTGAGTGTGTCTGCAGCAATGGGCTGCACAGAGCCTGTGTTGGTATTGAGGCTCAGAGTCAACAGTGCACACCAGGCAGAGGAGGAACTCATCCTTTTCTGAGCTTCCTTCTAAGCCACACTGCCACTGCTGGCAGGGTGCACTGCAGTTTTCACTGGGGGGGCTTCACACTGGAAGGTCCTCACAGCAGTTTTGCCAGCAGGACTCTGGTGGGTCAGGAGCACTGTGCAGCAACACCAGAGTTCCAGTGCTGGCAGCCAGGCCAGGGTGAAGAGAGGGCAGGGAGCTCTGGAAGGTGACCCTGGTGCTGGCTCTGTGGTGGGCACAGTTGCATGGAATGCAGCTGGATAACAGCATGGGGCAGAGGAAGAATTTCTTCCCCACCAACTCCACATGTGGTGAGGTTATCCCATCAGTGCCATGAGCTGAGAGCCTACAGCAGACGGACTCAGCACCATCCTCCAGGCCCTGTGGTCCAGGGAAATGAGTGGGTTGATGGCATGGGGCAGGAAGGACATGGACCTGGTAGAGAGGGTCCAGTGCAGGGCCACAAAGGTGATCGGAGGGCTGGAGCAGCTCTGCTATGAAGTCAGGCTGGGAGAGTTGAGGCTCTTCAGCCTGCAGAAGAGAAGGCTCTGGTGAGACCTGAAGGGGACCTACAGGAAGGCTGGGAAGGGACTGTTCAGAAGGGCCTGTGGGGATAGGATGAGAGGCAATGGTTTGACACTGGAGCAGGGCAGAGTTAGGTTGGACATCAGGAGGAAGTTCTGCACAATGATTTGGTGGAGGGCTCATTCCTGGAAACATTCAAGACCAGACTTGATATGGCCCTGACGAACCTGCTCTTGTTGGAGGTGTCCCTGCTGACAGCAGGGGGTGGACAAGATGCCCTTTGAGGGTCCCTCCCAACCCAATGCACTCTGTGGATCTGTGATGGATGAGTGGCACATAGGTGGCCTGGCCGTGCTGCCCACAGGCAGCTGCCTCAGTTGGGTGCTGCTCCCCAGGCTGGGGCAGCATGGTGCTGGTGCCCATGGGTGCTGAGGCTTTGCTCAGGGTAAGGAGGCTGCAGGTGTCCTGAGAGCTTGCCGGGGGAACAGGAGAGACTGATCCACATCCATGCAGGTTCCGGGATGTGAGCTGTGGTGCCTGGAGCTGCGCCTGCCTCGCTGGGGACCCCCCCCAGCCCCATCTCCCGGCACCGTGGGCTGTGTCAGACAGTTTACTTTAGGGGAGGAGGAGGAGGCTGGGGGCCGGGGGTCTGCGTGGGCGGCAGGGGCCTCAGCCCGTGCCTCCAGCGTGTGACACGCGTTTGGTGTCACCCGAGTGGGAGAGCTGCGAGCCGCTGAAATATGAGCTGCGGGTGGCCAGGCGCAGCTGGAGGAGTTCACCCTGCAGCCCGGCACCGCTCCCTCCCCAGCGCAGCAGCCGCTGCGAATCCCAGCACCGATCCCACCGCTCACAGAGCCAGAGGACCTTGGCCGGGCAGGATCATCCTGCGGCTGCGAGGTCAGCCCTGGACACGCTCAGCAGTGTGGGGAACAGCACCCTGCTGGGCTGCAGGATCTCAGCATGGCTCTGGGACGCAGCCAGCAGCTGTGTAAAGTTGATTTTTCCTCACAGCCCTTACATCTGCTGGGCTCAGATTTGGGTCCCTCACTCCAAGAAGGACACTGAGGGCTGGAGCAGGTCCAGAGAAGGGCAACAAAGCTGGGGAAGGGTCTGGAGAACAGGGCTGGGGAGGAGCAGCTGAGGATGCTGGGGGTGTTTGGTGTGGAGAAGAGGAGGCTGAGGGAGACCTCATTGCTCTCTACAGTTCCTGAGAAAAGGCTGGAGTGAGGTGGGGGTTGGACTCTTCTTCCAACCAACAAGTGATAGGAGGAAAAGAAATGGTCTCAAGCTGCAACAGGAGATGTTTAGATTGAACATTAGGAGAAACTTCTTTCTTTAAAAGGTTCTCAAAGCCTGGCACAGGCTGCCCAGGGAGGTGGTAGAATCCCCATCCCTGGCGGGGTTTCAAATCTGTGTAGATGTGGTGCTGAGGGCCATGGTTTAGCCCCAGCCTTGGTGGAGTTGGACTTGGTTTAAATGGCTTTTCCAACCCAAAGGATTCTGTGATTCTGCCTTAGAGCTCCTGAGGTTGTGTCCTCTGCCCAGCATCCAGCCTGCCCCTGTGCTCGAGCAGAGGCAGCTGCTCGCCACTCCCACCCTAATTATTGATCAGCTCAGCTCATCATTTCCTCCACATCTGCAGCCCACACCAGCAGCCAAGGAGCTCACACTCTTGGGATCCCATAGAGGACTCATATGCTGTGGTGTGGCCTCACTGCTGCAAGGGTCACGCAAACCCAGGATGCTGGGGCTGGTGTGAGGTGGTCAGATAACCCCCAGGATGCTTCAAGCATGGCACGAAGTGGCTTGGTGTCAGAGCAGGCAGCCCTGGTGTCCTGGGCATTTGTCTCAGCCCTGCCTGTGTGCAAGGAGGGAGGTCCTGGGGTGGAGCTGTCTGTATGACACCACACAAGGGGCTGGCTGGATTTGCATGGAGCTGTGGGTGGTGTGCGTGTGTGTGCATGAGCTGGGGGTAGGAACTCCTGAGGCTTGCAGAGCAGAGCAGTGTGAGCTCTGCAGCAGGGTGCTCTGTGAGCAGCACACTCAGGCACACACAACCCAAACCCCACAGTCCCTGCTTCACCCCTTGAGAACCACCTGGCTCCACAGGGGCTGGGTGAGCCACCCAGACAAAACCCGTGCTGGGGCTGCTTCTCCTGCACTGCTGTCACCTCCTGCTGAGCTGCACCCAGCCGCCCCAAGGGAGCTGCAATCTGGGGATGGGGGAGCCTGGAGCCTGTCCCTGAAATACTCTAAACAAGACCACAAAAAGAGAAAATGAAAAAGTAAAAGGGAATAAAACAGACCTCTCAGAGGAGAGACCATGAGCCAGCCCTGTGCCCCTGTGGTCAAGAAGAGAAATAGTCTGCTGGGGTGCATGAAGAAAATCATGGCCAGCAGGTCAAAAGAAGTTCTTGTCCCCCTCTAGTCTGGCGAGGCCTCAATGAGGGGCTGCAGCAGGTCCAGAGGAGGGCAACAGAGCTGGGGAAGGGTCTGGAGAACAGGGCTGGGGAGGAGCAGCTGAGGGATCTGGGGGTGTTTAACCTGGAGAAGAGGAGGCTGAGGGGAGACCTCATTGCTCTCCACAGCTCCCTGAAAGGAACCAGGTGGGGTCGGTGTCTTCTCCCAAGGAATAAGGGAATAAGCAAGAGAAAGTGGCCTCAGGTTGCTCCGGGGGATATTGGCCATGAAGGAACAATTTCTTCCCCAAAAGCGCTGTCAAGGCCTGGCCCAGGCTGCTCAGGGCAGTGGTGGAGTCCCCATCCCTGGAGGGGTTTCAAAGGGATTTCAAATCTACAGATGTGGGGCTGAGGGCCCTGGTTTAGTGGTGGCCTGGCAGTGCTGGGCTAATGGTTGCACTGGATGATCCGGAAGGTCTCTTGCAGCCAAAATGCTACTACAGTTCTGGGCTGGGGTTGCCAGCAGCTGGAGTGCCCTTGCTGCCTGCTGGTGTGGCTGCAGAGCAGGGCAGTTCTGAGGAGCATGCAGTGATGAGGAGCAGGCAGTGATGAGGAGCAGGCAGTGCGGAGGAGCAGGGCAGTGATGAGGAGCAGGCAGTGCTGAGGAACAAGCAGTGCTGAGGAGCAGGCAGTGTGGAGGAGCAGGCAGTGATGAGGAGCAGGCCAGTGCTGAGGAATAGGCAGCAATGAGGAGCAGGGCAGTGATGAGGAGCAGGCCAGTGTTGAGGAGCAGGCAGTGCTGAGAAGCAGGGCACTGATGAGGAGCAGGCAGTGCTGAGGAGCAGGCAGTGCTGAGGAGCAGGCAGTGATGAGGAGCAGGCAGTGCTGAGGAGCAAGCAGCGATGAGGAGCAGGGCAGTGATGAGGAGCAGGGCAGTGCGGAGGAGCAGGGCAGTGATGAGGAGCAGGGCAGTGATGAGGAGCAGGCAGTGATGAGGAGCAGGCAGTGCTGAGGAGCAGGGCAGTGCTGAGGAGCAGGGCAGTGATGAGGAGCAGGCAGTGCTGAGGAGCAGGCAGTGATGAGGAGCAGGCAGTGCTGAGGAGCAGGCAGTGCTGAGGAGCAGGGCAGTGATGAGGAGCAGGCAGTGCTGAGGAGCAGGCAGTGCTGAGGAGCAGGGCAGTGATGAGGAGCAGGCAGTGATGAGGAGCAGGGCAGTGATGAGGAGCAGGCAGTGCTGAGGAGCAGGGCAGTGCTGAGGAGCAGGCAGTGCTGAGGAGCAGGCAGTGATGAGGAGCAGGGCAGTGCTGAGGAGCAGGCAGTGATGAGGAGCAGGGCAGTGCTGAGGAGCAGGCAGTGCTGAGGAGCAGGCAGTGCGGAGGAGCAGGGCAGTGCTGAGGAGCAGGCAGTGATGAGGAACAGGCAGTGATGAGGAGCAGGCAGTGCTGAGGAGCAGGCAGCGATGAGGAGCAGGGCAGTGCTGAGGAGCAGGCAGTGATGAGGAGCAGGGCAGTGCTGAGGAGCAGGCAGCGATGAGGAGCAGGCAGTGCTGAGGAGCAGGCAGCGATGAGGAGCAGGCAGTGCTGAGGAGCAGGCAGTGCTGAGGAGCAGGCAGCGCTGAGGAGCAGGCAGTGCTGAGGAGCAGGCAGTGCTGAGGAGCAGGCAGTGCTGAGGAGCAGGCAGTGCTGAGGACAGGCATGCTGAGGAGCAGGCAGTGCTGAGGAGCAGGCAGTGCTGAGGAGCAGGGCAGTGCTGAGGAGCAGGCAGCGATGAGGAGCAGGCAGCGATGAGGAGCAGGCAGCGATGAGGAGCAGGCAGCGATGAGGAGCAGGCAGTGCTGAGGAGCAGGCAGCGATGAGGAGCAGGCAGTGATGAGGAGCAGGCAGCGATGAGGAGCAGGCAGTGATGAGGAGCAGGCAGTGCTGAGGAGCAGGCAGTGCTGAGGAACAGGCAGTGCTGAGGAGCAGGCAGTGCTGAGGAGCAGGCAGTGCTGAGGAACAGGCAGTGCTGAGGAGCAGGCAGTGCTGAGGAGCAGGCAGTGCTGAGGAACAGGCAGTGCTGAGGAGCAGGCAGTGCTGAGGAGCAGGCAGTGATGCAGAGCAGGCAGTGCTGAGGAGCAGGCAGTGATGCAGAGCAGGCAGTGCTGAGGAGCAGGCAGTGATACAGAGCAGGCAGTGATGCAGAGCAGGCAGTGATGCAGAGCAGGCAGTGCTGAGGAGCAGGGCACAGGACACTGTGGCCGTAGCTGGCTCTGCACTCCTCTCTCTATTCTTAGGAAGGGTAAAGTTTATACAAGAAACTGAAGCTTTAAACCCAGGCCCCATAAATAGTCTATTTTTCAAGGGCTCCGAGGCAGTTGTAGGCTGAGTGCCAGAGGCAAAATTTGGCAGCTGTCTTTGTTTAATGATTAATTAAAATGAGGTAACAAACCGAGACATATCTATTAACGAGGGTATTTGCAGCGTCAGTGGAGGATTCCAAGCGCCTGATATGTTTTTCCCCCCTTCTAATCTTCAAACTTTTCCTTAGGAAAACAAGGCTCTGCCTGTGCCCACCGCTGGCTGGGTGGGCAGGGACGTGCCGGGACCCTCGCCCTGGCAGCCGGAGGGGAGCGGGGGGCAGGGGAGGGAGCAGCGGGCAGGGGAGGGAGCAGCGGGCAGGGGAGGGGGAGCTGTGGGCAGGGGAGGGGAGCTGTGGGCAGAGGAGGCTTTATCTTTATGGTTCTTCTTCCTCTAAACAAAGCCAGTCCTCTGCGGAAAGATTCGTTCCAGCTTGGACATTTTATTAGGACCTTGAAGTAAACTTCAATGGAGAGACCCTTGGCTGTGAGAGAGGCAGGAGAGGGGCAGGGCTGCTTCAGCTCCCTGCTTGCATTTCCCCGGCGGTGCCACTCCGGGAGGACTCACAGGGGAGCGAGGGAGGCAAAGGGGCATTTGCCAGGCTCTTCTCCACATGTGCCAAGGAAACAGGGTCAAACCCATGCCACCCACCCTGCTTTGGGCACCCTGGGCAGGTGTGACCAGTCAAGGTGACAAGGAGGATGGTGCAGATGGAGGTCTGGGAGGCTGGTTCCCAGCGGCTCATCCCCTGGCACTGGGTGTATTTTCTGGGTCAGAAAAGCCAGAGGAGCACAAACCTACTTCTCCTGGGGGCTGTCTGTGGTCAGAGGAGGGTTAAAGTGTGCAGAGAGGGCCAGAGGCAGCTCTTGGGGTTGCGGGGGGGGGGGAGTGTGCAAAACAGGTTCACCCTCCCCAAGGCTCCATAGACTTAGCCACATGGGAAAGCACCCAAGTATGAGGAAAAGGGAAAAACATCCCAAAATAGTTTAGTCTTGTTTTGTGCACTGAGACGCCCAGACAGGGTGGGAGTTCTGGTTGTGTCTGAGCTAAAAATGACAGTAAATAGAGCAGTGGCTGCAGAGCCCATGTGCTGCACGGGGAGGACACTGCAAACGCCATCCATCAGGGCAAGGACGTGCTGCCCACCACTGCACCAGGGAGGAGATGGAGGTGAAGGAGCTCTGTGCCAGGGCTCAGCTCTCAGCTGCCCACTGAAGTGTGGCTTCTCCACAGTGTGTTCCACAGGACAACAGGCAGTGAGGGGAAGTTCTTCTGGAATTTTTCCCAATCATCTACCAAGTGGTTCAGCTTCAGCATCTTCTGCACTCTCCTCATGGGTGTTGAAGAATTCTGTGGCCATGGCACTTTGGGAGATGATGGTTTAACGGCCATGGTGGTGGTGGGTTGATTGCTGGACTTCATGATCTCAGAGGTCTCTTACAACTGAAACAATTCTGTGACTCTCAATGGCTTCAGTCTCAGGCACCACTCTGAGCAGAGATGGGATCCCATCGTCCCCTCCACACACAGCTCTAGGATCACTGAGTCCACATTGGGGCAAAGTGGGGCTGGGTCTGCCCCACTGCCTGGGGAAAAGAGTGGTCAGGACAGACCTGCTCTGGTTTGTTCCACTCACCCTGCACTACTCTGCAGGCACATCCCAGCTGCCAGTGAAATCCCAGTGGCAGTCCTGACCTGGTCTTTGGAGGAAGCAGGGGGGATGATGGATACATCATCTGTGACCACCAGAGAGGTCCTGGACATTTGCTCCTGTGGGCATCTGCTCCAGCATGCAAGAGGGTGGGACAAGGAGTGAGGCAGACTCTGGGTAGAGGAAGGTCCTACTGCTCCTGGGAAAATCATCCTCCATGGGGAGCAAAACTGGGATGCATTCCATGGATATCCACAGCCTGCTTTTGCTGTTGAGGGCTTGCCCTCAGGAAGCACCAGCCTCAGGCTCTTCAATGGGTCCTGGAACGGCTGAGCTGGTGAAAATCTAGCAGCATCCTGGGGTCCTGGGCTCTGTGGAGCTGATCCTTGATAAGGCAGTGTCCCATAGCCCTGACTTCTGGACTGCAGTTTAATAGCCACTGGAGAGGCTTGCTCCAGGGAGGGGGACAGGACACCACAAGGAGTCCTGACAGTGCAGCTGCTGGAACTGGGTCTGCTCCCCTGGGCTCTCTGCACAGCCTGGCCCTCCATGGGGATCTGCTCTAGGGATGCTGGAGGTGGCACTGAGGGCAGCAGCTGAGATGAGGGAAGGTGCCAGGGCAGCCAGAGGTGGGAGCAGGCACTGAGAACTGGGAGGGAGCATCTGGGATCAGCAAATGGTCCTGAGCCTGAAGCAGCTGCAAGCACTGAGCAGGGACATGGGGCAGCAGAGGGGGAGTGAGGCAGCAGGGGGACAGCAGGGGGACAGCAGGGGGACAGCAGGGCAGTCTGAGGGCAGTATAGGGCAGTAGGGAGGTGGTGGCAGGGAAACATGGGGACAGTGTGGGAGAACAGGGACAGTGTAGCAGAATGGGAGGAGCAGAGCAGCCCCAGAAGCAGCAGGCAGCATAGGGCAGTGGGGCAGCAGGGAGGTCAGTGGGGAAGCACAGGAGCAGTAGGGCCACAAGGAGGTCAGCAGGGAAGCACAGGGGCAGTGGGGAAGCACAGGGGCAGTGGGGAAGCAGGGAGGTCAGTGGGGAAGCACAGGGGCAGTGGGGAAGCACAGGGGCAGTGGGGCAGCAGGGAGGTCAGTGGGGAAGCACAGGGGCAGTGGGGAAGCACAGGGGCAGCAGGGCAGCAGGGAGGTCAATGGGGAAGCACAGGGGCAGTGGGGAAGCACAGGGGCAGCAGGGCAGCAGGGAGGTCAGTGGGGAAGCACAGGGGCAGCAGGGCAGCAGGGAGGTCAGTGGGGAAGCACAGGGGCAGTGGGGAAGCACAGGAGACAGAAGGGTGGCACATGGGGTACCAGGGCAGCCCGAGGGCAGTAGGGCAGTTGGGAGGTGGCAGTGGGACAACATGGGGACAGTGTGGCAGAATGGGGTCAGCAGGGGGACAGCAGAGGAACACGGGATGGGTGCAGGGCAGTGGCAGCGCTCGGGTGGCCGCAGGGGGCTCGCAGAGGCTGCCCTGTCGTGTCCCGTCCCATCTCGTCCTGCCCCGTCCCGCCGTGCCGGGAACGCTCCTCTCGGGCCGGCGCAGCGGGAGCGCGGTGCCACCTAGGGCCGGGCCCGGGCTGCTACAGGCACAGCGGGGCTGGTGACAGAGGAGATGGGGACAGAGGTGATGGGGACAGAGGGGCTGGGGACAGCGGGGCTGGGGACAGCGGGACTGGTCTGGGAACAGTGGGGCTGGGGACAGCGTCCCCCCGTTGCAGATCCATCTCCTGACCATCGCCACCAGTGCTGTGCTGGGCAGCGACCCCCACGCCAGGACATTCCTGCAGCCCCGGACTGGGCATCCTCACCCCAGCACTGGTGGCTCTGAGGTGCTCCCGGAGTTGCCCCAAGCCATGCACAACCCTGGAGGCAAGGAAAGCAGGGCTGTGGTTATGGTCTGCAGCAGGGGATGGAGACCACCTCCTCACAGCGTGGCCCATCACAGCAGAGGGCTTCCAGCACTGCCAGCATTGCTCTGGCCCTGCTCCACCAGGTCCTTGTCTGTGCTGTGCTAAGGGCTCCAGAGCTGCCCCAGCACTGCAGGTGGGGTCTGAGCAGAGCACAGCAGAGGGGCAGAATCCCCTCCCTGCCCCTGATGCCTACACTGCTGGGGATCAGCCCAGGACAGTGCCCAGCACATGGTGCCAGCTCATCTCCAGCTTTTCACCCCCCAGCACCCCCAAGTCCTCCACAGGGCTGCTCTCTGTAACAGTCCCTGGCAGGTGATGGGGCAGCAAGTCCCAGTGCTCAGTTTGTTCTGGTCCCTGCAGCATGGCTCTGGCAGAAAGCTCTGGGAGCACATCTGGGGCTGTTTTGACTCTTGGCTTTTAAGCTCAGGGGACATATGTCAGTGTCCCAAAACTGCCTATAGCCTGCTCCCAGAAGCACACCAGTGACTATGGTGGTCCTGGACATCAACCTGGCCTCTGCCACCAGTGAGGGCTTCTGGCTGTCCTTAGGTGGATCAGATGAGAGGTGAGAGATTTCTCTACGCTCTTTCTAGCTCTCCCTTGATCTCAAAAGCAACTAAGCCTTACCTGGTGTTGTAAATGTAGCCCTGAACTGACGCTCAGATTGGCTTTGGTTTGGTGAGAATTGGTTATGGGGCTGGAATCTGGTCACATAGGCATGGTGCTGGCACTGCACAGTGTGGTCAGACCCAGTGCAACCCTCTGGTGGGACAGCCCCAACCTTCTAGATTGTACAGTAGTAAGTCCAGATGTGTCTTGCGAAATGAAAAGCCATGAATCTTCCTAGGTCAGAGCCACACAGGGGATGCTTTCTGTGTGTTTGCCACTTGCCACATCCTGCAGCTGTGGAGAGAAAAGCTGATGGAGGAAAGGCTGGACCCAGGCACATGGACCCCCAGGGCAGCTCATGGACTGGGCAGCAAGGTGCTGGAGGAGAGGCTGGACAGTGAAGGCTGTCTGCAGGCCCTGCCTGTGCGTGGTTGTATTTCAAGGTGTTTGGGAATGTTTGCTTGCTGACCTGGCTCCCTACAGCTCCCTGAAAGGAGCTTGGAGCCTTAGGTCTCTTCTCCTAAGGAGCAAGTGACAGGACAAAAGGTAAATCCTGTTTGTGCCACGGGAGGTTTAGGTTGGACACGAGGAAAAATTTCTTCCCCAAAAGGGTTGTCAAGGCCTGGCCCAGGCTGCCCAGAGCAGTGCTGGATTCCCCATCCCTGGAGGGGCTTCAAAGCCCTGGAGATGTGGTGCTGAGGGACATGGCTTAGTGGTGACCTGGGCCAGATAATCTTAAAGGTCCCTTCCAACCAAAACAATTCAGTGACTCGATGTCTTGGTTTCCTTAGCACTGACTCCACATCCAATACCCTGCTCTCAGCCTGCTCTCTCCTACCTGCCTCTCCAAGGGCTTTTCCCCTGCACTGCAGACTGCAGCATCAGCTCAGCCCCAGTGAAGCTGGGAAGGGGCACAGAGATCTCCCCGTGCACACACTGGGGTGAATGGCCACCACTGTGGCACAGAGACCCTACCAGAGGAGCTTTTTGGGTGCTACAGGCTGTCCCCCCCTCCCAGCTCAAACCAGTTAAATGGTTCAAAGTCCCCTTCCTGGAGGTGTTCAACGCCAGGCTGGATGAAGCTTTGAACAACCTGGGCTGGTGGGAGGTGTCCCTGCCCATGGCAGGGGTTGGAGCTGGATGATCTTCAAGGCCCCTTCCAACCCAACCCCTGGCAGGACTCTGGCTGAGGCTCACAGCAGCTGGGAAAAGCCTCACCTCTGTTTCCAGTGCCTGCTCTGCTGCTGTGGGAGAGGAAGCTGTTTGCATCCTGCTCATTGACCTCACCTCAAGGCAGTGACAAAGTGGAGCTGTGTGACACCAGCTGGGTGTGCTGTGGGCAGCAAAGGGCTCTGGTCCTTCTCTAGCAGCAACTGATTCAATTTCTGCTTTGACAGCCAGGACTGAAAACCAGGGAGAGCCCCGCAGAGGGGTGAGGAACATTTGCCTTTCGCTGGAGCAGGAAGCAATATACCCCTGCACGGGGGCACTGGGAGGGGTTTGCCTCTGCAGGGGGTCTGACCGAGCCACACATCTGCTCTGCCGGCAGACAGGACCCGGGGGGGCTGCTGTGATTGCAGACAAGAAATGTAAACTCCTTCCTAATGAAGCTCCCTGGCTTACACCTTGCTGTCTGCTCCAAATCATTCTGAATCCAAGGACTTCTGTGGCCCAAGGATGTTGTTTCTCTTTCCCCATTTGCTGCCTGGATTTTTTTTTTTTCACTTTCTCTTTCACTGGACACCCTGAGGTGTCCTGGCCCACTCTGGGAGCCTTTCCCCACTCCTCTCTCATTATTTGTTGGTGAGGAACAACTTCTGTTTAGCAGAATACCACTAATCTGAGGGATAAAGCACCTGGAAGTTCACCTCCTGGGGTGATCCTACCAATTACCTCCATGTGAATGCCACATTTATGGCAAAACCTTCCCTGCCAATTTGATTTTTCCTCCTGGAAGTCTGTTCTTGGTGACTCGATGTCACGGATAGCTGCAGTCAGTGCACACAGGATCATGGAATCACAGCAGGGCTCAGGTTGGAAGGGACCTCAGAGATCATCTACTGCAACCCCCTGCCATGGGCAGGGACACCTCCCACCAGCACAGCTTGCTCAAGGCCTCATCCAGCCTGGCCTGGAACACCTCCAGGGAAGGGACATCTTCAGCCTCTCTAAGGAACCCATTCCAGAGTCTCACCACCCTGGTACTGAAGAACTTCTTCCTCAGCTCCAGTCTAACCCTGCTCTGCCTCAACTTCAAACCATTCCCCCTTGGCCTGTCTCCAGACACCCTCAGGAGAAGTCCCTCTGCAGCCTTCCTGTAGGATCTTGTGGCAGTTTAGGCTGGGTGCTCCCTGCCACTGCTACATGAGATACACCTCTGGTGTCCTGGGTGCCCACCCAATAGGGGTGGACACAGGAAACGGCGTATTTCTACCCATAAATCCTGCGCCCTATAAATCCATCTGCAGAGTCATCCTCTTCCTCTTTCTTCCCTCTCTGCTCCCATGGGAGATGTCCTCTCTTATCAGGTAATGCCGGGGGGGTATCTCAGGCCTCTTAGGCCTGACTACGCCTAGTGCCAGGAGGAGAATGGAGGGGGGGGCAGTCTCAGACCTGGCCAGCCTGAGACTTGCCTAGCAGTGGGAGGGGGGGGAAGGAAGAGCTCTGGGGGTTTGGGTAGACCCTCAGGTGGGAGGAAGGAAGGATTGGGAAGCCTCTGGGTACTATGTAAGGGACTCTGTATGCTTTGGGATGTTCTTTGCCACTATGCTGTGTAGGTTTTTTTCTGTATTTTCACCAGTTGCTTTTCCATTTAAACTTTCCATCACTCTCCAATCCGTTTGCGTGTGTCATTCTTTTGTCCCTTTCGGGGCAAGAGACGTTCTGTCTGGCCTCAAACCAGCACAGATTTTTGGTAGCAGAGGATGGTTCCTGAGGAGCTCTGCAAAATTGGATTGGATAAGAGCAGGGGTGGAAAAGTTAAAATGGTATCTGGGCGTTGTTGGTTTTGGTGGCTGGGCTCAAGGCTTTGTGCTGGCGCGATCGTGTGAGCATTTTATGGGTTCCGAGGGGACGCCCTGGTGCATGGCGGTGGCGTAGAATCCCGTCAGCCCTTCCAAGCGGCAGCGGTGATTTTGTAGCCATTTGCCTCGGGGGAAAAGCTTAAGAATGCGGTGCCTGTCCCTTTCCCTTTTGTTCCCCGCAGCACCAGCGGCGAGCAGAGCGGCGCGGAGCCAAGGAAGGGGGAGGGACAGTCGGAAGCAGACCAGGGTCGGCTTGTCCCGCGGCGGTGGGGGCTAGCCGCAGCGGGAGGTGAGCGGTGGCTCCCGTAATCAAGAAGGCGAGCGGTGGCTCCAGTTCAAAAGCTGCTTCCGAGGACCCAGGGAGCGACGGTAGCTTTGGCTGGAAAAGCCGCTGGTGTGGCCCGAGGGGTGGCGGCGGTTTGGATCTGTACCGCGGCTGCAGAGGTGACGGCGGCTCTCGCTGTTATCTCTCCCCTGATTTTCGGACGCGCTCCGAAAATGGCGCCGAGCACCTGGCTCCGCCTCTCTTCTCGGCTGGCTGCAGTGCAGCCACTCCCTCTCCGGGGAGGGCTGTGTAGCTGGATGCCTCCATGCCTCGGCATGCGTACGCTCAGGGGGAGCGGTGTGCCTGTGCGTGGTGTGCATCCGTATTAGCCTCGGGCCGCGGCTGGAAGCGGTCAGCACTGGGCTTGGGAAAGGTCCGTGCAGCTTTGGAAAGTCTCAGCGTGCTGTTGCCTGCAAGGGGTGGAAGGAGTCGAGTTGAGGAGCCTGATTGTTCTGACTCGATTGCCCCGAGGGGTGGAGACATGCCGCTTGAGTGGATGGAGATTGATGTTTGATTGAGAAGTTGTGAGGTTGTTTCCAGGTGGCCAGGATGTCCGTCGGACCCATGAAGAATTCACCGTGCAGAAGAATGAACTCTGCATCGCTGGGAGGTTCCACAGGATGAGGGAGAAGAGCTGGAATGAACTGTGACCTGAGCCCGAGGGACAGACCTTTCGGAAGGACGCCCAGATGAGGACCTGGACTTTGCCAGACATGTCATCTAAGAACTGTCTCTGATCTGATGATATGTTTTGGGTGCAGGAATTCTGGGTATGAAATAAGGGGTGGGATGTGGCAGTTTGGGCTGGGTGCCCCCTGCCACTGCTGCATGAGATACACCTCTGGTGTCCTGGGTGCCTGCCCAAAAGGGGTGGACACAGGAAACGGCGTATTTCTACCCATAAATCCTGCACCCTATAAGGCCATCTGCAGAGTCATTCTCTTCCTCTTCCCTCTCTGCTCCCATGGGAGATGTCCTCTCTTATCAGGTAATGCCGGGGGGGTATCTCAGGCCTCTTAGGCCTGACTAGGCCTAATGCCAGGAGGAGAATGGAGGGGGGGGGCAGTCTCAGACCTGGCCAGCCTGAGACTTGCCTAGCAGTGGGAGGGAGGGAAGGAAGAGCCCTGGGTGTTTGGGTAGACCCTCAGGTGGGAGGGGGGGAAGGAAGAGCCCTGGGGGTTTTGGATAGACCCTCAGGTGGGAGGAGGGAAGGATTAGGAAGCCTCTGGGTACTTTGTAAGGGAGTCTGTATGCTTTAGGATGTTCTTTGCCACTATGCTGTGTAGTCTTTCTGTATTTTCACCAATTGCTTTTCCATTTAAACTTTCCATCACTCTCCAATCCGTTTGTGTGAGTCTCATTCTTTTGTCCCTGATGTTCTGGCTGGCCTCAAACCAGCACAGATCTCTTCAGCTATTGGAAGGCAGCTCTGAGGTCCCCCCAGCGTCTTCTCTTCTCCAGGCTGAACACCCTCAGCTCCCTATCCTCACAGCAGAGCTGCTCCAGGTTGGGCATTCACAGCAAGCTTGCTGCTAAAAGCCACCCGGGTGGCTCTACAGAGCTGAGCTCAACAGGATTTAGGACAAACCCCTGGATGGTTTGATGCTTCATGTTTTAAGGTCAAGCAAGAGGAGACCTCCCGTGAGACCCTGCTGGCCACTGCTCTGCACAACCTGTTTGCAGCTCAGCACAAAGCACCTGGGGATTTGGGGATCTGAGAAGTCCTACAGGGAGCCACATTCCCTCAGGAGCCTTTGCTCACATTCAGTTCCTGGGTGAGGGGAGTTACAAGAGAAGATTTAGGAGGCTGCAGTGAGGTGGGGGTTGGCCTCTTCTCCCTAGTGTCAGGTGACAGAAGGAGAGGAAATTGGCCAGGGGAGGCTTAGGTTGGAGATGAACAATTTCTTTGGTGCAAGAGTGGTCAGGGATTGGCAGAGGCTGCCCAGGGAGCTGGTGGAGTCCCCATCCCTGGAGGTGTTCAGAAAGGTGTGGCCATGGCACTTGTGGCCATGGTTTGGTGGTCGTGGTGGGGTTGGGTTGATGTTGGACTGGATAACCTCAGAGGCCTTTTTTAACCCAAAGAATTCCATCATTCTTTGAGTCTATGATTCTACATCAGCCCCTTCTGGAAGCAATATGAAGTGGTGTTGGCAGACAGCTGCTGCAAGGGTGGTGGCTGGGACACCATGGTTCTAGTGCCACCTTGTCTGGCCACTGCCACGCAGAAAGAGCCTTCCCCTCATGGGGCATTGGATCTTCCTCAGGACAGAGGCAGAGAAGAGCATTTCTGTGAGGAGGCCTCAGCCTTGTCCATGTTGCATGGTGACAGAGGCAGCAGGGGGGCTGCCCTGTGGAGGGCAAACACAGGGCAACTGCTGGTGCTGCTCAGGTGAGCTCCTGTCATGGAATCAGAGAATCCCAGACTGATTTGGGTGGGAAGGGACCTTTCAAGATCTTCCAGCCCAACTGTCCCCTGCAGCCAGCAGGGACATCCCCAACCACAGCAGGTTGCTCACAGCCCCAAACAACCTGACCTGCATTGGTGCCAGCCATGGGGCAGCTCCCACCTCTCTGGCCAGCCTGCGACAAGCTCTACCCGCCCTCAGGGGCAAACATTTCTCCCTTCTCTCCACTACCAATCTCCCTCTGTGGGTTCAAACCATCCCCCCTTGTCCTGTCACACCAGGCCCTGCTCAAAAGTCTGTCCCAAACTTTATGATCAGCCTTGAAGCACTTCAGGGCTGGTGCAACAGGAGTGTCTTGCTCTGTGTCTGTTCTCTGAGGAGTTATTTCCTTTTTGCACATCCTTACCCTGCCATAGCCCCCTGCTGCCAGGGGCTGGAGAGCCTTGCTGGGCATCCCTATGAGCTCAGCAAACTCATCTCTGCAGTGCTGCCTCTCCCCCAGAGCAGATGTGGGAAGAGTCAAAGGCAGCCTGGGCTCCATGTGTCTCTGTGCTGGCTCAGCACAGAGCACAGCCCATGCCAGAGGCCTCCTTGCCATGGCTTCTCCCCCTGTGTCCCATGTCCAGGCTTTATTGCTAACCATCAGGAGAGAAGCAGCCAGGTTCTGCTGCTGTCCCCAGGGCCATGGTTCATGCTACTCACAGCACCTTCCAGCACCTGTGAGCATGGGGAGTTCCCTCCTGGAGGTGTAAGGGTCAGTAATGACTCCAGCTCCCAGAACATCCTCACAGGGGAGCTTAGCAAGGGGGGAAAAGATGAGCAGGCAGTGAGAACTGGCTGGAGGACAGAGCTCAGAGGGTTGTGGTCAGAGGTGCAGGGTCTAGTAGGAGGCCTGTAGCTCACAGTGCTCCTCAGGGGTCAAGACTGGGTTCAGTCTTGTTCAGTGTCTTCAGTGACCTGGATGAAGGGACAGAGTGGAGTCTCTGATGATGATCCAAAAGGGAAGCAGTGGCTGACACCCCCCAGGCTGTGCTGCCATCCAGTGAGACCTGACCAGGCTGAGAGCTGGGCAGAGGAACCTCATGAAGGTCAACCAGGGCAAGGGTAGGGTCCTGCCCCTGGGGAGGAACAACCTCTTGCAGCAGGACTGCTGAGGGGGGAGCTGCTGGGAAGAGCTCTGTGGAGAAGGACCTGGGAGTGCTGGGGGACAACAAATTCCCCATGAGCCAGAAATGTGCCCTGGTGCCAGGAAGACAAATGGCCTCCTGGGGTGCATAAAGAAGAGTGTGGCCAGCAGGGCAAGGGAAGCTCTCCTTCTCCTCTACTCTGCCCTGGTGAGTTCACATCTGGAGTCCTGGGTCCAGTTCTGGGCTCCCCAGTTCCAGAGGGACAGGGAACTGCTGGAGAGAGTCCAGGGGAGGCTGCAAAGCTGCTGAGGGGCCTGGAGCAGCTCTGTGAGGAGCAAAGGCTGAGAGCCCTGGGGCTGAGAGCCTGCAGAAGAGCAGCCCCAGAGGGCATCTCAGCAATGCTCAGCAAGAGCTAAAGGAGCTGTGGGGGGCAAGAGGCTGGGGCCAGACTCTGCTCAGTGGTGCCCAGGGACAGCACAAGGGGCAAGGGGCACAAAGTGGAACCCAGGAGGTTGCATCTGAGCAGGAGGAGAAAGTTGTTTGTTGTGAGGGTGCTGGAGGCCTGGAGCAGGCTGCCCAGAGAGGTTGTGGAGTCTCCTTGTGTGGAGAGCTTCCAACTCCCCCTGGGCATTGTGCTCCTGGGCAAGCTGCTGTGGGTGCCCTGCTGGAGCAGGGCTTGGACTGGGTGATCCCCAGAGGTCCCTTCCTACCCTGCTGGGATTCTGGAATTTTATTGGCCAGCTGGCACACTCCTCACCCTTACATGCTGCAGACTGCTCTCACCTGGCTGTCAGTGCAGGGAAAGGAGCTTTGCTTGCAGCCATCTGATGTGTGAGGACAAGCAGAGGACAAATCCAAAGGCTCACCCTGGGCAAGCTGAGGCTGTTGTAGGGTAAATCTGCCCTGTTTGCAGGTGAGAGTAACTTCAGAATTCAAACTGGCACAGAGATGGATGCCACTATGGAGTCCCTTGCTCAGTCCCTCTAGACTAGGAAATGATCCCATTTTGGTATGGCATTATGAGGTCCTACAAGCTTCAAGGACAGGTTGTGCTGGTGAGAACACACAAAGCTTCTGAGCATCTCTCGAGTTCTGCAGTGAAACAGGAGGTGCAGCAGTGTCAGTGACCAGTGCCTGGGCAGCTGTAGTGGCGAAGAATCATAGAATGGTGAGGACTGAAAGGCACCTCCAGAGATTATTGAGCCCAGCCCCCCTGCCAGAGCAGGATCACCCAGGCAGGGCACACAGGAACACATCCAGGTGGGTTTTGGAGGTCTCTGTTAAGAAAGTGGGATGTCCACCACAGAGTCCAGGGGCGGGCCAGAAGGGTAACCTTTGTTATTTCATCCCCAGAATGCCTGCATCTCCCCTTTACAGGGGAACACAGAAGCTGTTCAGCCCTGCTTCTCCTCCCCCTGCTCCCTTCCCCACACAGACTGATAGCTCCCAGGGCAGGGCAGTGGGGCTGGAGCTGCTGGCAAGCTGGCTCCTAGCTGCATCATTCAGGCCTGGGGAGGGAGGGATAGGAGGGACTTTTGAGCTCTGGGTTTGGCCTGCTTGAGGGAAAGTTTTTGGGAAGGGGGTGGCCTAGGGAGGTTTGTGGAGAAGCCCAGAGTGGAGAGCTGGGCTGAATGTGAATGGCTGGGGATCTGTGCATGTTTTGGTACTGTTGTATTTGGTGTGAAGAGTACTTCCATGGACATTTCCAATGCTTTCCAGTCCTGTGGGGAGTGTTTTCTTTAATCCTTTGGGAAGGGCTGAAGAGCATCTGCCTTGCTCCTTATAAGCCCAGTCTCAGAGAAGGAGACTCCACAACCTCTCTGGGCAGCCTGCTCCAGGGATCCAGCACCCTCACAACAAACAAATTTCTCCTCATGCTGAGGTGGAACCTCCTGGGTTCCAGTTTGTGCCCCTTGCCCCTTGTGCTGTCCCTGGGCACCACAGGAAAACATCTGATCCACAGAGGCCCAAACCCAGCTCTTAAGTTGCCACCTGACATCCTCTCCCAACTCCTCCATCACTTCCCAGCCGGCCACCTTCCTGCCCCCTTCCCAGCTGCTCACATCATCTTTGGTTCTTCATCTTGCCCAACCTGGCTGCTCCTTCCCCCATCATGTGGAGAGCACTGAGCTGGCATCTGGCCAGGCCATGAGGGCTCCTCTGGGTCCCTGAGCATGGAAGAGCTGCTGCCATCCATGTTTCAGGATGTGTCAGGGATTGCTTTGCTGTCAATGTTTCAAGTACCAAACTTCACAGGAGGCCTGAGGAGTCACTGACCTACCCAACCTCATCGTGTTGCTCTGTGCTGTCCTTAACCTGCTCTTCTAAAGAGCTGCAGACAGTGTGCCTGCAGGGTGAGCAGTGCAAGGCAGGGGCTGTGAGCAGGCAAGCTGAGCCTTCTGAAGGTCCCTGAGATAAGCATCATCCCTGGGCTGTCCACAGGTGTGGTAGTTTGAGCTCTGAGTTTAGGAGCTCAAATGATAATAGATATAAATTACTCCCCCTGCCCCTCTCCCTTTTTCTCGGCAGGGTGGAGATAGAGAAGAAAGGAAAAAAAAAAAAAGGGGGTAGGGGAAAGAAAAAAAAGAAAAAAAAAAATTCGTGAAAGAAATATTCTGAAGTCGGTTTGGAAGTAGGAGGAGTAAATTTTTCTCTTTTTTTTCCACAAAAGGGAAAGGAAAAAAAAAATTTTTTTACATATATATATATATCAGTAACAGGGGGGGGGGTTCACAGAGGTGAGGGATGAGGGTAAGTGGGAAAAAAAATATACAAAGCCAAGCCTGGATGGCCTTGTGTTCCCCTGGATGTCGGTGGATTCAGCTGAGAGAGAGAAAGGGCCCCAGCCACGTGGTCCGGAGCAGGAGACAGCAACAGCAGCAGAAAATCCTCTCGAGCAGACGAGGCAGGAAAAAAGGGAAGAGCAGCAAGATGTCCCCCCTTTTTATAGGCTTGCTGGACAGGAAGGGGGAGTGGAATAGACCACCTCTGAGTCAGGGGACCACCTTCTCCCAGCAGGGGAGGGGCCAAGCCCTCCCCAGATTAAATTTCTTTTGTCCACCTGGGGCTGGGTTCTTCTCAGCCCCATCCAGGATGGGTGTGCCCGAGCACAACAGGCTTTTGGGATATTGCTTTTCCCTCCCTGCTGTGGCGGGGTCGATGTTATCTGCTCAGCTGCATTAGTTACCCACACTCTGCCTTACTGGGGGCTCCTCAGGAATTAGGGCCCAGGTTGGGGGGAGTTTCCTCACAGCCCCCAGGCACTGCTGCTCTCACAGCAGATCTCCAGGCTGGGGCTGATCACTGCCTGTGATCCTCAGGAGATAGAGAGATGAGGCACTGGGGGAGATGAGTCAGTAATTTGGGGTTTATTATCAAAGGCTCTGCAAACCTTCTCCAGGAGAGCTGCTTGCTGCCACAGCCCTCCCCAGCCTGACAGGAGTTCAGATCAACTGAGGCTTCCCACATCAGCAACAGTCCCTGCAGAGCTGCTCTGGGATCACCTGGCCAGGCTGGATGCATGGGGGAGTGCCAGCTGGTTGACAGCAGCTGGGGGAGTGCCAGCTGGTTGACAGCAGCTGGAGATGAGCCAGCAGTGCCCAGGTGGGCAAGAAGGGCAGCAGCAGCCTGGCCTGGAACAGCAATGGTGTGGGCAGCAGGAGCAGGGCAGGGATTGTGCCCCTGGACTGAGCACTGGGGAGGACATTGATTGAGTGCTGGGGGCAGGTTTGGGTCTCTCACTCCAGGAAGGACATTGAGGAGCTGGAGCAGGTCCAGAGAAGGGCAACAGAGCTGGGGAAGGGTCTGGAGAAGAGGGCTGGGGAGGAGCAGCTGAGAGAGCTGGGAGTGTTCAGAAGAGGAGAGTCCAGGGAGACCTTATTGCAGCCTTTCAGTACTTAAAGTGGTTGATCAGCAAGAGGAGAACATGGTTTAGTGGTCATGGTAGTGTTAGGTTGACAGTTGGGCTTGATGAGCTTAGAGGCCCTGTCCAACCTTAATGATTCCATGATTGTGTGATTCTGAGCAGGGCCTGTGGTGCCAGGACAAGGGGGGATGGTTTGGGATTCACAGAGGGAGATTAGTAGTGGAAAGAAGGGATAAATGTTTGACCCTGAGGGTGGGGAGAGCCTGTCCCAGGCTGGCCAGAGAGGTGGGAGCTGCCCCATGGCTGGCACCAGTGCAGGTCAGGTTGTTTGGGGCTGTGAGCAACCTGCTGTGGTTGGGGATGTCCCTGCTGGCTGCAGGGCTTGGGCTGGAGGAGCTTGAAAGGTCTCTTCCCACTCAAACCAGTCTGGGATTCCATGATTCTATGCCAACCTCCTCCAAGGAGATGATCACAGTTTCCACCAAGCTCTCTCCCAGCAGATCCAAGCCCCCTGCCATGGGCTGGCAGAGGTTTTCCAAGGAAATCTGGATCCCAGCAAGAACTGTGTTGGCAAAATGTGTGTCATTCACTTTGTGAGGGGGTCAGGGACTGACTCTGGGCTGTCCCAACTTCTCCACCCACAAAGCAGTTGTGCTAGGACCACGCTCTCCCCAAACAAGGACCACAGGTGTAAAACAAAAGGACACATCCCCCAGTCTCTGAAATCCCTCCCTGGTGTGTGAGCATCCAGAGAGCAGTGCAGCTGAAATGGCAAGGGACAGTCACCTGCCCTGGCTGCCAGCAGCTGCAGACCAGCTTCTGAGGGTTTTACTTCTGAAGATATCACAACCTGCATGAAACTGTTGAGATACCACAGGTGGCTTTGGCACTTCACAGAATCTTGGTGAAGTCACAGCTCTGAAAACTGGTCTGGGCAGAGAAACCCAGTGGAGCTGAGTGACATTGCCAGGAATCATTCCATAGAATCACAGAATGGGTTGGGCTGGAAGGGATCTTCAAGATCATCCAGTTCCAAACCCCTGCCATGGGCACGGACATCTCCCACCAGCACAGCTTGCTCAAGGCCTCATCCAGCCTGGCCTGGAACACCTCCAGGCAGGGGACAGCCACAGCCTCCCTGGGCAACCTGTGCCAGTGTCTCCCCACCCTCACTGCAAAGAATTTCTTCCTCATCTCCAGTCTCAATCTCCCCAGCTCTCCTGGAGCCCTTCAGCTACTGGAAGGCTGCTCTGAGGTCTCCCTGGAGCCTTCTCTTCTCCAGCCTGAACAGCCCCAACTCTCCCAGCCTGTCCCCACAGCAGAGCTTCTCCAGCCCTCTGCTCATCTTGGTGGCCTCTTCTGGAGCCTCTCCAGCAGCTCCAGGTCCTTCTTGTGCTGGGGGCCCCAGAGCTGGAGGCAGTGCTGCAGGTGGGGTGTGAGCAGAGCAGAGCAGAGGGGCAGAATCCCCTCCCTGTGCTGCTGCTCTCCCTGCTCTGGATGCAGCTCAGCACACAGCTGGCTCTGGGCTGCCAGGGACCATTGCTGGCTCCTGGGGACTTTGTCATCAACTGACACCACCAAGGCCTTCTCCTGCAGGCTGCTCTCAGCCACTCCTCACCCAGCCTGGATCTGTGCTTGGGATTGCCCAAGGTGACCCAGGTGCAGGACCTTGCCCTTGGCCTTGATGAATTTCATGAGATTGGTTTGGGTCCAACTCTGCAGCCTGCCCAGGTCCCTCTGGATGGATCCCTTTCCTCCAGCACCACACAGCTTGGTGTCCTCTGCAGAGTTGCTGAGAGTGCCTCAGTGCCACTGTCCCTGTCACCAACAAAGATGTCAAACAGCAGTGGGCCCTGTACTGACCCCTGAGGGATGCCACTTGTCACTGATCTGCATTTGATGAAAAATACCACAACTCCTCTTAGTTATTTCAAACCATTGGCTGGAACTCCCCACACCAGCAGGTTTGAGCCCTAAAAAAGCTTTTGTGCTCCCAGAGTGGTATAAAAACATGTATTAAACACCAAAAAACCCCAAAATAGACCTGTTTCCATATTTCCTGCTAATTCACCTGAGCAGAACATCATTACCACAGAAAGGAAAGGATGTTCCAGTAGGGCAGGAACTTACAGACCACTCATCATGAGGATCTTCAGCTTTTGTTGGGGAGCAGTTAATGATCTAACAGGAGGAACAACTTCTTTAACTGGAGGGAGCTGGAGCACTGGAGCAGGCTGCCCAGAGGAGTTGTGGAGTCTCCTTCTCTGGAGAGATTCCAAACCCACCTGGATGTGTTCCTGTGTGACCTGCCCTGGGTGACCTTTCCCGGCAGGGGAGTTGGACTGGGTGATCTACAGAGGTCCCTTCTATCCCCTACTGTTCTGTGATCCCCTCCAGTGTGGGTAGAGAGATCAGAGCCAGGTGCTGGGAGTGAGGCTGGGCTCCAGGCCTGTAACGTGTGAAACGTGCATGAACAACACATTGGGCATGGCCTGGAACAGACCTTTGATTTCATCCAGAAGTGGGGAAAAGCAGGACAAAACAGAGTGCTAATCTGAGCTATTGTGTGATGAGAGGGGAGACAGGAGGAGGAGCAGCAGTACATGGGTTACAGAGATGAAGCAAGACTGACAGGGCAGATGTAAACACCACGGCGAGATCTGGAGGCTTGGACAGGTCCCCACTCCCAGGGCTTGCTTGCAGCACTGGGGAAGAAAGGGAGGAGCATTGGCACTGAGAATAAAGGCAGAGAGTGTTTGGAAAGCAAAGCATGGAGAATGATAAGGATTGCCTTTGGGAGTAAGGAAGAGAAGGGATATTGCTGGTTAGGGTTGTTTATGTTGGGGGACTCTGGTTACAGTAAAATTGAGTGGTTCTGTCTGAAGCAAAGAGAAAGCCCCGGAGAGCTCAGAGGGGGCTCAGAGAGCTCAGAAATAAACATAGCTGTGGCCTGGATTGCCCAGTGTTTGTAAACAGGCCTGAACAAGGCTCAGATGGGAGAGGAGCAAGTGAAGAGGAGACTGGAGAACCACAGGGTAATCTGGGGGCAGGGGGACTCTGGGAGGTCCAACCTTCTGCTCAAAGCTGGGTCAGATCTAAGGGTGAATCAGGGTGCCCAGGGCTTTACCCTGCCAGGTCCTGACAAGCTCTGAGGAGAGGAACCCTGCAGCCCTGCTGCATGCCTGACCCAGTGCCTCAGCTCTCATCTGGATGAGAGGACAAAGCACAAATCCAGGCTGAGTGAGCAGTGGCTGAGAGCAGCCTGCAGGAGAAGGCCTTGGTGATGTCAGTTGGTGACAAAGTCCCCAGGAGCCAGCAATGGTCCCTGGCAGCCCAGAGCCAGCTGTGTGCTGAGCTGCATCCAGAGCAGGGAGAGCAGCAGCACAGGGAGGGGATTCTGCCCCTCTGCTCTGCTCTGCTCACACCCCACCTGCAGCACTGCCTCCAGCTCTGGGGCCCCCAGCACAAGAAGGACCTGGAGCTGCTGGAGAGGCTCCAGAAGAGGCCACCAAGATGATCAGAGGGCTGGAGAAGCTCTGCTGTGGGGCCAGGCTGGGAGAGTTGGGGCTGTTCAGCCTGGAGAAGAGAAGGTTCCAGGAAGACCTCAGAGCAGCCTTCCAGTAGCTGAAGGGCTCCAGGAGAGCTGGGGAGGGACTTTGGACAAGGGCTGGGAGTGCCAGGATGAGGGACAATGGCTTTGAGCTGGGAGAGGGGAGATTGAGAGTGGAGAGGAGGAAGAAATTGTTGAGAGTGAGGGTGGGGAGAGACTGGCACCGGTTGCCCAGGGAGGCTGTGGCTGTCCCCTGCCTGGAGGTGTTCAAGGCCAGGCTGGATGAGGCCTTAAGCAAGCTGTGCTGGTGGGAGGTGTCCCTGCCCATGGCAGGGGTTGGAGCTGGATGGTCTTGAAGGTCCCTTCCAACCCAACCCATTCTATGATTCTATGAGGCTTTTCTTCCACCTGGCTGGCACCACCTGACATGCTGTGACAAAACTTGCTCTGGCTCACCAAGGGCCTCTTCCTCACACATATTTCAAAGACACCACACACATACCAGCCACAATCGGGGTCCACCAGAACTCACCATGAGATCCCCTCACCCATAGCATGGCCAGCCTGGCCAGCTGCACAGGCTCTTGCTGTGTGACAGAATCACACAATGTACCAGTTTGGAAGGGACCCTCCAAGGTCATCTTGTCCAACCCTCCTGCAGTCAGCAGGGACACCTCCAACCAGAGCAGGCTGCTCAGGGACACAGCAAGGCTGACCTTGAATGTCTCCAGGGATGAGGCCTCAGCCACCTCCCTGGGAAATTAGTTCCAGTGTTCCACCACCCTCACTGTAAAGATCTTCCTCCTTATGTCCAACCTAAATCTGCCCTGCTCCAATGTAAAATCACTGCCCCTTGTCCTGTCACCACAGGCCCTTCTGAACAGGTCTTCCTCAGCTCTCCTGTAGCCCCTTCAGGTACTGGAAGGCTGCTCTAAGGTCTCCCTGGAGCCTTCTCTTCTGCAGGCTGAAGAGCCCCAGCTGCGTCATCCTGTCTTTGTAGGAGAGGTGTTCCAGCCCCTGATCATCTTCATGGCCTGCACTGGACGC